>NC_139666.1:13543881-13626381 GCF_951799395.1 Argentina silus | reverse complement strand
ATAATGCATATAATGTTACTAGAATTCCATTGGATTGCTGTTACTGTAAAGCAGGGAGGTTTGTTAGCCATACAGCAGAAGGCTATACTCCTGTGTATGTGAGGGTGTGGAGAATGTAGAAACAGTCATAGTTATTCTAAGGACATACTGTACATTTTGTCTTAGAACAGGGGACTTATACTACTCCTGTTTACCTCCCTCTCAAAGCCACTGTGACATTTTGACCTTTGGAGCGACCTGCACCAAGGGGCTGCAAGCGGGCTCTCACAGGGGGATTATGTAGGAGTAAAAGGCTTTGGAACTTGAAAGCATATTTGTGAGCGCTAATGAGCAGAAAGTTCATTAATCCAATTATTCTTTATGGCTGCGCACCCATCCCCTCTTTCTGTGTGTTTGTGGAGAAAACAAAAACAAAATACACTTGTAGGCACACAAGTCCCCCTCGGGGACCTGTAAGTTCAATACTTGTACACAGTGTTATAATGCAAGATCTGTGTGGCCCAGATCCCCTCAAGCAATACTAAAGGTTAACACTAAAGTTGAAGTGATGGCTTAACAATAAAGCCACCAAACTAGTTACCCATAGGTGTTAGATAACTAGTACTACCACGGCCCCACAAACAGTGGTTTCACATCACTGTCAGCTCTCCTATGGGAAAATTACCTGGCAAGGTCAGTGGTGCATGATATCATAACCACTGCTTCAGTGTGTATTAACTGATCAGGAATTCTGTTTTTGTTTTACTCCTGGGGGGGTTAACATAGCGAGTGGTATATCCACAACGTGGAGGTTGTTCCCTCAGTGGGAAAACAACCAGAGCCTTGTCACGAACCTTCCCCCACCCCTCTCCCCTAAACCCTCACCACGCCTTCCTCCGTCTTGACCTCCTGACTCCCAGAGCACTGAGGTACACTCTCGGCCACAAAGCCCTCATTTGTGTCATTCAGTGGCTAGCGCCAGCCGGGGATCACCTCTACACAGGAGCCCCTGCAGTAGCAGCGGCCATGGCCCTGAATGAGCTGATAGTCCAAATGCTACATAGACAGGGCGACTGATTTGCTGTGACTTTGAGCCCCTACGGAGCTGCTCCCCTCCCCCCTCCTCCCTCATCCCCCCACCTTCTCCACTGGCCCCCCTCAATATGCTCCATGTTAGCCACGGCTCTGGACATCTTGTTGTTGTTAGCCTGGACCTGTTGACCAGCCAGGCTAAATTTAGCTCAATGGCAAGTATTCTGGATGATGGGATTTTTTTTTTAACTGTTAAATGGGAAAGGCATTCTGGTGACTAATGTCCCGTGCACTCGCTCGTCGAGTTAAAAGTAGAACTAGAAAGTAAACACTCTGCCTTTTGTTCATCTGTACATAGTTTCTGTCAACATTCAAGTGTCGTGGTGCATGCGATAGCTGATACCTGGCGGTGATAGTGACAACATAGAGTGTGAATGAACCTACTCAGGCCTCAAAGATAAATACAGTTTCCCTTTGTGAGTGAGCATACGACACAGGAGAAAAATGAAGACGGGTATGGGTGGGTGCATGAGGGGGAATTCCATTCTGGGGGATGTAAGGTGTGGTGGTGGAAGGATCATCTCTTGTCTCTGACCACTTTAAAGCAGACCATCAGCATGCCTGTCTGTGTGACTCCTTGGCCCAGCTGTGTGTTGACTCTAAGGACTCATTATTCTGCAGGTGCCCCATTGTTCTGTCTTTGTGGGCCTTTTCATCCTCACCAAAAAACACTTGACGAAATATGCAGGGTGGTACTGAACTGAGGCCAGTCAAGATGCAGCAAACTCCATCAAAAGGGTTAAAAAAAGGATCCTTTGTCCTGAAAAAAGGGAATATCAGCAGCAAAAGAGACAGGTGAGATAAAGAGGCTGGTGCAAAGAGAGGTGAGATTTGGTTCTGTGGTGATACACCTCTAAAAGGGTGAGGAATTCACTGATGCCCATGTAAAGAATAGTTGGGGCAATTTGATCTCATGGGGGGAAGAAAGAGAGAAAATCAGAGAAAGAGAGGGAAGAAGGACATAGAGAGAGAGGGGGGGAGAGAGAGAGAGAGAGAAAATAATGAGAGAAAACATGATGAGACTAAATAAGGCTAGATCACTGAGGAACAGAGGAGACAGAGAGGAGAGAGGTTTATACAGAAAGGGGCGTCACCATTCCTGTTCAATTCATTCTCATAGTTAACATGTCTTTTTTATGGCAGGGAACGATCGGAATGTTCTGCAGTGATTATGAAAACACGTCCAAGTCTGGGATAATTTCAACTCACAGTATCAAAACACTACTGATGTGGAGAGCTGTGCCGTTGGTGCACTGTTATCCCCTCACATGATGACCTCATGGGAAAGTCCTATTGGTCTTTCTCGCGGGCGGCCCAGTGATGTGAGTAATGAATAAGGTGTTGATAGAAGATAAAAGAACTAGAAAAACATCAATCATTCTCCCTCTTACACCATACTGTTGGCTACTGCTCAGCTCCTTAAGTTGGAGCACTTCTGATTTGAGGACAGGCTTCTCTGACAAGGTCAAAGAAAACAATGTTAAGTTTTTCAAATACATGACTGGCGCCTGCTGGGAAAAAAAAATAGAAAGGAAAAGTCCAGCTTTTCTGTAACTGAAAGATGAACAATGACGGAGGAACGTTTACTTCTGACCTCTATCTGATGGGACATGTTCAGATAGCTCCACAGGGAGTGTATACAGCTTGATTTACTGGCCATATTCCTTACCGAACATTGTGAATCACTGCCCAGAAGGACGTCAAATCAAAGTTCCAGAGGGGTGGGGGGGGACTAGAGGGGAGGAGGGTCAGACTGAAGGGGTTTCCCTTTGGGTGTGGACACGAGTCCACAGTTTGTGGTTATCATATAATCAAGATGAATTTCACAGAGTTTTACATCTTGGCCCATGATAAGGGGAGAGAGTGCCACACACAGTCTCTGATTCTCTGATGACTTAGATGATGCAAAGGTTGCGATACCATCTTGAGTATTCAACCCTCAAAAGGTTTTTTTTTCTCAGCAGTTTATCTGGGATTTATGGAGAAGGAATGGGATCCTTGCCCAAATTCTACCACCCAAGCGACAGCACACAACAAAAGCATCTCTTGTAATAAGGAGCCATTGTGTGAGATTTAATGTCTTCTAAATACTTTTATTGTTGACATTCCCAGGTGCATACTGAACATTCCTTGTGGCCATGCCAACAACCGCAACACAGGTAACTGTTAAAGAACAGAGGAGCATGGCTTCAAGGGCACAGTGAGGGGAAAGGCATCCAAATTAGGACTGTCAATATGAGTTTCTCTGAAACTGCCTGCAACACATAAATGTGGCATTGTGTTCATGGCATGAATGACTTTGTTTTAATTGGTGTTTATAGACTACTCAAGCATGAAATAACATTCCAGATAGACATATTTGTATCAGGCACAGGTACAGTTCCCCTATGTTTGAACTTAAAACATCATATCATATGTTTTCTCTCCACACAAGATGTTGATGATGAGATGGGTGCAGACTGAGGTAGTGGCCACAGATTCCTCTTGCCTTACCTCATGCCTGCTGCACTAAGCAACGCCTCCATTATCTCAGCCACTTCCTACTCCTGACCACATGCGTATCAGCTGAGGTAAGGCTGGGTGGCCACTGGCCAGGCCCTGGAGTACAACCAGGCTAGCACCCTGATTAGATTTGGTCTCTGAGGGGCACGCGGGTACATGCGTTCTCTAGAAGGTCAGAAACACTCAGAGAGAGAGAGAGAGAGAGAGAGAGAGAGAGAGAAAGAGAGAGAGAGCGAGAGAGAGAGATACATAAATGCCTCTCTTCTCTTCAGTCTCTGTTTACAGTTTTAGGCGGGTCTCATCTGGATGTCCTATAGGACCTGCAGGATTATCATCTGTGAGTAATGGAGCTCTCAGAGGGAGAGACTCAGATGCTTCAGATGCTTTCTCAACACCACTGGGATCAGAGGATACTGTAATATTGTGGGATGACTAAGTGAGAAATCCCAGTCATAACAGAAGGGTGTTGTGTTGTGGTTGGACAGAGCAATGCACTGGGAGGGTTAGAGTTCATTTTGGAAGGTAACAAGTACCAACCTATTTAGAGGCATTGTTTTTTTGATACATCAGAATTTCCATGTCGTATTTAAGCAGTAAATCATCGGTTGTCATTCACTAAACTACATACAAATACACCACCACACTACATTACACTACACTCCATACAATACACAACACTCAACACCTACTCTCATTCCTGACTGTCAGATGCTCCCTAGCAGACAGGCAGCTCTAATCCCAGGGCCAGACAGCAGGTCTGTGTGTGAGTCAGTGTGCAGGCAGGCAGGCACACCACCTCATCCCTGCGCTGACTGGCTGGGCTGGCTGGCTGGCTGGCTGGCTGGCTGGCTGGCTGGCTGGCTGGCTGGCTGGCTGGCTGGCTGGCTGGCTGGGTTGGTCTGAGGTGAGGGCGAGACATGTTCTGCTGTCTGGTCGTAAACACACACCACTAGCTGTCAGCTGTACTGAGGTTAAAATCATTGGCAGATAATGAAATGCTTAAAAAGCATCATGATGACTCACAGACCAGACTCACAGTCACAATCACAGCCTCATTATCTCATGCATGCAGAGGTGGCTGGACCACAGAAACTCCCAACCACACGACCACAGGCTGGTTAGAGGCACACTAGCTGGGAGCAGACTCAGGATAGGACGTAGAGAATTGAACAGTGTTCTACTGTATCTCTATCGGACAGGACCCAGGTGTGTTCCTCAGGCATCGGCTTTATAGACATGAGTGTTTAACTCAGACTAACTCAGACGACTGGGGCTCTGACTCGCAGGATGCGCTGGTGATAGCCTGATGCCTCATGCTCCCAATGGATTATACTGTATGGGTTGTCCTCAACCAATACAATGTACAAACATATTATGAAAGTGTTGTCACATCTGGTGGACACAGCTGGAATCAACAGAGAAAAAAAAAGACCCAAGTCCATACTATTCACATTAAACCACAAGAGAGATGCACTTTAGAGCTTCATTAAGCGGTACGATGAAATGCTGAAACTTTGACATTTTACAGTATGAACCGAAAAACGTATCAGCCTGTTAGGCGGTGTTGTTGTAGGTGGGGTGTGTGTAAGTAGGGAGTGTTCGCCTAAAAGAGGGTGATGGTGCTCTAGGCAGGGGGTATTAGCGGTTGCATTACGCCACGAGGCCGTGTTTGTGTAGCCCGGGGTGTATTAGTGAGCAAGGTCAGCGTGTCAGTGTGGGAGTGGGGCGGAATTTGCTTGAGCACCTGAAGATTAACTCAGACATTCCTGCCTGCGGTGGAGGATGGAGGCCTCCTGGCATGATCCGCAATGCTGCTCAGCTGAGGAGCAAGGCGGGAGGTGGAGGTATCGTGGGGTGGAGGGATGTGAGGGTGGAGGGGCCATGGGGCAACTGTGTGGTGGGTGGGGGGTGGAGGGAGCGGTGGGTGCTGCTGCTACATGCTGCTGCATGTTAATTATGGGCACATTATAGACAGCCCCACTATTGGCAGGTCAAGGCCTCTGTTCAGTTGACTAATCTCCTGGTATGAGTGACTACATCAGTCAAGAGGGCAGTCGCAGGGCCAGACTGTACGGCGCATTATCATTAAGGGGCTTACGCAAACCCGTGGTGGGAATGTGAATGCCTTCGCCAGCTTACGTGGATCCCCCAGCTTCTTTAAATGTGTTTTTAAAACCTCCCGTAAGTCACTCTCTAAAGCTTGGTGCTTAGGAGACCTTAAGATAAGGATGTCAGACTATGTTCGCCAGGAGGTGCTGCTATGTCTTGCTAAATGTTAGGAAAATTGCACAGTATGTCACAAAAGCCAGTTCCTTTGAAGTAACTGCCAGGGGATGCAGCGAACATTTTACATATATGCATGATTTACACACTAATAACATGTTGATACTGTGTGAGGGGATGTTTATTCACATCTTTTTGTAATCATACATCCAATCATACATGTAATCTAACATCCAATCAGCTGGTCTTCATAGTTTCCAAGCTTAAGATCTCCGAACATGATGTCTAGGCTTGGATCTTCCTGTCTGTTCACATTTGAGTCACACTTTGTTCTCAAAGAAAAACTACAAACTTCAAACTAAATTGTAGTTCAGAAAAGCACAACCCAATATGACACAATGATTTTGGTGGTCTACTGTTACCACACCATCAAGACATCCCTCATTTGAACACACTGAATGCCTATTTTGACATTGAGTCCTGTAACTGTAATGTCATGACAACGGGGGTAGAGGAGGTCATGTGGCATGGCATGAATAGCGGGGATTCAGGAAGTGAGACGATTAAAAATGTCTCCTTTAATCTGTCCTGGCTCTGTTCTCGCCAGTGGCATCATCAGAGGGGGCCAGGCTGGGGACAGGACAGAGGCAGTAGCGGCGTGTGTTGACATACACCAGGCCCAGCCTCAGACCTCAGATCAGCACAAATAAACAAACATTGGCCTGGGTCGAGAGAGCTGATGGTGGACAGAGCTCCCCTGCCAAGCCACTGTCCCTGCCCCTACAGCAACCCATGAAACACAACATCCAACAAACACAGATCTATGGTGCAGAAGTGTTATTATGTTAAAACAGCAGTGAAAACAGCCAAGGTGAATATACTATTGGAGAGCAATATAATCTAGATAGAAGTGTACAGAACTGTACTCTCTTTACAGTCTATGACTCTGACATACATAAATCAAGTTTATCACCCTGTTATACAATGTACCGTCATCCAGAAAGATGTAAGGTGGTGATTATGGTCAGGCTACGTTTTCTGGAAGTGTCGTCATCTGGACATGAAGAACAGCTCCATTGTCTCCTTTAAAAGGTGAGGGGACTGAGACCTGAAAGGCACCTCTCATCTAAACGCTCTTTCAAACGGGTGCACTTGACATGCATGGTACAATTCCACAGGCTGGGAGTGAAAAGGTGCTGGGCAGCTGAGCAGGGCACTGAGAAAAAGAGAGAGGAGAGAGAGAGAGAGAGAGAGAGAGAGAGAGAGAAGGAGAGAGAGGGGGGGTGGGAAGGAGAAAGAGAGAGAGGGGGGGGGGAAGGAGGGAGAGAGAGCGGACAGAGTGGAGAGTGAGAGAGAGAGAAATAGAGAGAGCAAGAGAAAGGAGAGAGTGAGAGGTGGAAGGTGGATTAAATCTCCAAGGGGAACAAACAAAGCAAAAAAGTTCACTGCCATGCCAGTTTTTAAAAAAGGTTCTCTCCTCCCCTACATTATTTTCTCTGAATAAGTGCTTTCCATTCAGAAGTGGGAGATGGAGAGATGAAGTTGGAGAGGGGGAAGTAGGGAGGGGGTTGAATCGGACAGGCGGCGGGCTGGAATCCTAAAAGCACATCCTCCAGAGCCCAGAGCAGGCTGCGAGGGGAATACCAAGCTCACGGAACAATGACGAGAGGGCAGAGTCACCCTGGCCAGGCTTTATTCACTCTGCTGCCCACAGCACGGCCCCACACTCAGGGCAACCACTGCTCAACTCACAGCACAGAGACAGAGAGAGACTGCACTCTGCTTTATCTCCGGCATAGCGGAAAACGTCTGTTTTAATTAAGGCTTTAGAGTGTTTCCAAAGTTAAAGCAGTGTCTGTTGGTGGTTCAAGTTGTCATGGGGAAAGGACTGGATAGCAGATAGTTGAAATGAAATGCCAGTCATATCATTTGAGTACAACTGGCATTCAACTACAGCATGGAAAGCAAAAAAGGAAATTGTTGGTGGAACAAAACTAAAACAAATAAATGAATCTGAGACTAAATACAGATAATCTTCACAATGCCCTTGCCTTGACATAGAACTGCTAATCTGTCATCCTTAAAACCTTCCATTTTATTAACATTTGGCAAAAGTTATGACTATGACATTTGTTTAGAGTTTGAATCAAGCAATGCATGTATTGTAATAGGATCTTTTAACTTGACGACACTTGAACTCAGTGCACAAAGACACTATTGGTGGACAAGATGATATTCTAATGTGTGAGTTTGAGTGGAACTGTCGTGAAGACCCCCTTCCACTCTAATCTCAGTATCACCCCTGCACACCCTCTCTCTCTCTCTCTCTCTCTCTCTCTCTCTCTCTCTCTCTCTCTCTCTCTCTCTCTCTCTCTCTCTCTCTCTCTCTCTCTCTCTCTCTCAACTACGACTACCCTGTCTTTAATTTGCTCAATCCCATTCTGTTGGGAAGGATAAGAGACTCTTCAGTGGAGCTCTCTGTGCTTTCTTGTACAAAAGGCTGATATTTACATACGACCCTCTTTATCTCCAGCTAGGGGTTGTTTTTTTGGTTTGTGGTTAACTCCTCAAAGCCTCAGTCAAGATCCAAGGGTTGTAAGGCTTGTTCTTAATTACTGTAATTGCTTCCCTACATTAAAAGCTTATAGTTGCCTCAGCAATAAGAAAAAGCGTGTATTGAAGACAACCCTTTTGATCTTGACACTTTTAAAAACCAGCCCCCTAGTATGTTGACAATGGGGCCAATTGACAGGCGTGTTTGTGGGTGGAGAGAAAAAAGAAGAATTGCTCTTTGTAGACATGACCCTTTATGTCTTGGTTTGAGCACACTTACAGGAATTTGGGATGTAAAGTCCTGTTTAGATGTCAGATGGTAGAATAACAAGCTTTTAAGGGGGGGAAAAGTTCAAAACTTTGTTTCCATACTCAGACATAAAAAACACCCTGTTAAAACATACTGTAAACACAAGTGAAAATAACTCCACAACATCCCATGTCCATTTCATGAGAAACATCACCCAAATTTGACACAAAACATATTTCAACAGTTTTAATTTGATTTGTAACAAACAAACTGCGTGCCTTATACACTGTAGGCGTTCCGCTGCCTGTCCCCTATAAGTGCTCTGTTGATTTCCATGAGAAGAAGAGCCAAGCAAAAGCCATCCTGCAGCAATTGTCTCAGCTAAGCAGCTGTCATTTGCTCAACATTATGCATGCTACATTTTTCCAATGCTCATTTTTTTTTTTGCGTGCGGGGTAATTTTTGGACAATAAGCACTCCAGTGGGTAACAGAACACCCTTTGTGGCATGGCCCCCCGGGGGCTCTAATCTCTGCCAAGGCAAACAATGGCTCACCGCTCCACCAGGGCCTGCTCCTGCCAGTAATGCAGCGTGAGGTTCACACACTACTGCGTCCGCCTGCCCGCCCGCCCGCCCCGGCAACAGCAAGGCAAGCACCTGGTCTAGAGCAGGAGCCGGGAGCCCCTTTGCCATTAATCAAGATATCAATTAATACTCCGGATTCACAGGCACTTATAGGTTTAGAGCAACAAGGGAGGAGGTTTATAGCTCATAGGTATTAACCTTTGCCATACACCTGAATTCCATAACCTATGAGTTCCAAAAGATTAAAAGTCAGCTAGCATTCTTTTTCCAACAAAGAGCAGCATTCTAGGAAACTGGTTGTTCACTCATGACAATTGTCTTTGACAGATATATGCAGGAACTTAGGCCTACAGTTGACAGCAGCCTACAGCAGTTGACAAGACAAGCATCGCCATTCCCCTGATTCTTGGTCAGCTTGAAATTATCCCCAAAGCCTGAGTCGACGCTTCCCAAACCTGTGTGGCATGGTTTATGTGATTTCATGGCACTTTCACCATTTGGCTCCATTGCAGCGGAAGTGGGAGACTGTCAAATTATCCTCCCCCATCAATCTCCTCCCTCTAGCTGAGACCTCTAGGAGGTGGGTGTTTTTACTGCAAGAGAGTGGTCATCTGTCATGTCCGTGTCCACTGTTAAACACATTCCTGGGGTCAGCAGCAGCTCCCAGCCCTGGCCCTGGCCCAGGCTGACACAGCCTTGACCACAGAGGCCTGAGCCGCAGTGATAAACAGGGTCATAGCCCGGGACTGGCCCATGTCAACACAGGTCAATGAGAAACACCATCAGTTCACTCACTTTGAGTTTCACTGAGGAGGTGGAGGAGGAGGAGGAGGATGAGGAAGAGGAGAAGGATATGGCTGTTGAAGTAGCAGCAAAGTAGTATACTGTATTTCATCACCAATTTCCAAGATTTAAGTGTCCTTCTTTCACAGCTGTTGCCAGCCTTGTTGCTTTGTTAATGTTAATTTGTTTCTTTTTTAACAGCATTCTCCCTTATTGTCACATGATATGGTTACAGTTAAAACCCTGCTCCAGGCAAGAACAATAAGATATCTTGACATATACAGATCTTCTGAGAACAATAAGATGTTTCTTCTGAGTCATAAAATCACATGCTTAAGATGAACAGAATGTTCTAGAACTTGTAGCACAACTTCACATTCACCTGTTCCCTAGTAATTGTAAACCAAGCTTCCTCCCTTCACAACCTTTAAAGGTCAGCATGCCAGTTTAATGCACTTACTCAAGCATCAGATGTTTGTGGGAGATCATGTCTGCGTTGTGCTTCTAAAAGGTTCTCCACAGAGGGGCTCTAGGCTACACATGTGTGTCTGGATATGCAGATCAACAGTGGATACAGTGATGCAGTGGACCTTGGGCACATGTTGTATAAACAGGCTTCATGGGAGACAACATTCAACCCAGCAAAGTATGCCTGATAGCAGCATCTGCAGCTATACATGCCCAAGTTCAAAGACATTTTTCCATCCACAAATACATTTTGTAGATTAAGCAAGTGCACCATTTTCATTGTGTTTGTTTCAATGGAATGAAGATGAGAGAAAGATTCAACCAGGACGACCGTTGGCTACTGATGTACTCTACAGACATGTTGTTGTATATCAATTGACAGTGAAGCAATTGAGAGCAGAAGCGGACATCATCACTGGCTCAGTACTGTGAGCTAGCTGTGCTCTAAAGCTCATTGACCGTGTTTTGCATCAGCTAATGTAATCTGTTGAAACAGGAGTTGTGATTTTAGGTTTTGGCATTGCCATGACAATTATCTATCAAATTAGATGAGTCATCCTATCGCCCATTTTTTAACATCAGCCAGCACAAACCATGGTCCATGGGCTTTAGAGCATAGTACTGAGCCAGTGACGTACATCAGCTTCTGCTCACTATACAAGGTAAAATGTCTCTCAGATAAAGGCACACACACAGTAATGTAACTGTTGGTAAAGTGCCCCTCCTTGTCCCACACCAAAGCAGCATCATGTCTATTCCTGCACACTGCACATAATAGTGACATGTAATTAGTACATTTAAATTCAAGACAACAGTCGTAAACCACATTTATTCTCACATCTTCATTGTGAACAGATGAGATCATCTGAACATGCAGGAAACATAATCTTCTGACTGTTTCATAGACAACCAGGGGGCTCTTTTTGACAGTCTGACAATTTTCTTTACCTGCCTCCAACACACCCTCATTTGAAGACATAATTAGCAGTTGGCTCATGCTGTACACGGAAAACTAAGACACAGTTTAACCCCTTGTTGCTCCTCGTTGGAAAATTACCTCTTTCACTTCATCTTCTCACGCTAGAATAAACAAGATAAATTCTCATATATTCATGACCAAAAAGTGAAATTGAATAAGGCATCTGGTATGTTGGATAATAAAGACTATGGACATGGCCCATAGAGGAAACTCATCTGTGACACATAATCTTTACATATTTGCAAGCATGTTAACCCTGAATGACCTAGATCATCACTAATATTGTGTCAAAAGGATGGTTGGTTGGTCAAAACAAAAGAGGAAAAGCTCGGTACTATCTGCATTCTGCTCTAACTGCTGCAATCTGTCCACTTGTTCAGCTCCAAACTGATGGGCATAGTCTGGAGAATGGCTAATACAATATGAATGGTGATCATGACGTAGGCTACCACTCATTCTAAAAGGGCCTCCTCAAAACCTTGAAAAAGCAATAATGACAGGTTAAGACACAACAGGCTCTGGATTCCTTTTATTGGTGAATGACAATGTAGTAAATAGAATCCATGGAACAGAAGCCATGGCCTGTAATATAGCTGTATTTTGCTTTAGCCTAGTTCTGTTCACTGTTGGTTAACCACATGTGATACAATGGCCAAACCACATGTGAGAGAATGTATCAAGGAGAGAGTCATTAATCAAACTACAGTGCTTAGTGTCGTGTTTGTTGAGGTTTTCTGCCCTCAAATGAAAGGCAGGGGCCAGGGTTAGCCTGAGAAACATCAGAGGTTTCAGAGGCTAAAGACATAAAGAAGTAACCTACTGTGACGTGCCACCACAAAAAAGCATGTCATATATCTATTAATTTAACTTTTTCCTTTGGAACGTAAAAAAAATGATTAATTATTCTGAGGATATAATTACAGATATGGTGTTTGTATTTTTATACATACAGTACACTTGTTTTTGCAGCTCATGGACCTTTCAGATTTGAAAACATCTGTGAGATGGAATCTTCTGAGAGCTAGGACCTGTTCCTCCACATCCCCCCTGGTCCCTCTCCATGGTTTTGGTTGTTCTGATCCTATTGATGAGCCGTGGGGTGTAGACAATGCAGGTTTGATCATGGGGGACGTTCATAGCACAAGCTGGGCGCATGAACCTGCCTGCATCACCCGCATCCAACACACATGTTAGTCCTTCTACAGGTGATCACCCCCCCTCAAAGAAAGGCATTTCAACCTTTCATCCTCTTCCTATGGGTTTAGTGTAGATGCCTAGGATCGCAAACAACTTTGAATCTGTACTTTACTCATAAGCCCATGGTATTATAACAGAGGCACTGATCTTCAAGGTGTCTCAATACATTGTTTCTTCACTTTTAGCATTGCTATAGGACAAGGTCCTTTTAAATTAAATAAAATGTACTCTATAATATCAACACATTCTGTACTGTGGACCGTTCAAATCTAATCAGACCAGGGGGGCTGGGAAAATGACATATTTCCTCGAGTGTAGATGAATGTTGTGACAGCTGTCCCTTTGATGCAGCACCCTGGGCCTGTCCAGCCTGACCGTGTCTCCAACAGTGGAGGTGGAGGGCAGTAAAGGCTTTACAGGATCGCTACACTCCCTCAGGCGTCTCTGAGTAATGGGGGGTGACAAAAGGCTGTTCCTCAGGCCTCTGGCTGAGAGAAAGGGGAAGCATGGCGAAATGCTGTAGTTGCGTGAGATGGTGGAGATTGGCCACACACCTGCACTGTGAACATGATGTAGCGCGGGGGCTGGATGTCTGGGAGGCCTCCTCAGAGGCCGATGAATAAACCTGTTGGGGACAGACTTACTCTGCTGCAGAGCAAGGGGCTAAGAGGTCTGGGATGGTGAGGACCTACATCATACTGATATATGAGGATATGAGCGCTTAAGAGATCTGCACATATACTCACTGGGAAAGGGGAAAATGTTGCAGTGGGTGTCAATGATGTGACCAAGAATGAAAAAGAGGGGGGAAGTCTACATTACGTCAGACCCAAATCCCTGTTACAGTAAAGCACAGAATCCTCTGAGTATTTAAAAATCGACATGGACTATTTTTCCCTTTGTATAAAGAGCAAAAAACATTACTTAGGAGGCAGCTTACACTGGACTCATAACACAGACACTGTAATTACAGTCGTTGAATCACACCCGCAATGACAAAGAGATTAAAGCATGTTGATGACATCAACAAGAATGAAGAAAACAATCACCTTTTCAAATCAGGGGAAAAGCCCACAAGTGAATCATTGTCTCAAGTGATGTTGATGTGTTGTTTATAAGCTCATATTTTGGTTTCAAGTGCGTTTGAGTGGCTGGTATTTCCCCCAGAGGAAGCCCGAGACACATTAGCTACTTTGTTTGTCTCAATTCTACATATGACCGCCCATTGTAACCTTGTTTAGAAAAGCACTATACAAATAAAGGTATTATTATTATTAATATTATTATTGTGACTTATGTTCATAACAGACAGGAAGGAATAATAAGGGTAAAATAGTATATTTGAGACAGACAGGACCAACACTACCACTGTTTGGATTGTTTTATGACTGGTTCTCTGAGACTATAATCTCATCATGTAGCGTAACAATGTCAATTTGGGGATTAGCTGTAATTTGAGGGGCTGGACAAACAGCAGCAAATGTCTATAATCAGCATGTCTTTCGTATGCCCAAGTGTGTCTTAACAGATCTATTCTTAGATGATATTTCCATGTCTGATTATAAGTACTACAGTATGTAGTAAGAAAACAACACTACTATGTTACGTACACACACAATATATAATGTTAGAGATACAGCACTGACACCAAGTACTGACACTAGCAGTACTAGTCTTCTGCATCATTCTGTTGTTTTCCACTGGTATGGAGTGTGGTCTCAGAACTTGGGGGAGCGAGAGTATGCGGTGAAAATGGAAGTGGAGAAATGGGGTGTGAAACGAAAGCCATATAATTTGAGCAAACCTAATATTTCACAGCAACTGTATATCTCCATAACTACTAGGAGGAATGTGACACTTTTGTAAAGTTCATAAAAGGGTTGTTAGTGAAGGTCTCCATAAGAAGATTCTTCCTAGGGGGAGGATTATCAGTGGAAGGTATTACTGTCATGAAATACTAAAGAATCTCTAGGCAACCCAACTCAAGGTTAAATAACAACATGAATGAGTGGGTGAGGTTGTATACTGTACTACCATCCATCCAGCCAGCAAACAAACAGAGGTGTTTTAACCATTCCCTCTGTGTCTGTATATCAGTCATGAGGCTATCTAAACGACTATTATGAAATTACAATCTATAACCCAAACACTCTGGACTGTAATTTAAACAAACATAGAAATGAACTGGGACAAACTCAAGGGGCTTCCTGTCAAGTTGGTTTTCAACGTGCACCGTCTCATGATAACACTGCTCAGCCAATGGTAGAGGTTGAGAAAAATAGTTCATAACTATAAACATAGTCAGACATAATATAAATAATTATGTGGAATGTACTCCAAGGCTCAGGATGCTGACAACTGTCAAACCTTGTCCAGGGAGTACAACTAAACAAACATGGCACAGTGCCACACTAGAACTGCTAGAAGGACGGCCACTAACTGTATTGCACTACCCCAAGATGCAAGATTCTTGATTTGTCACGTGCATACAAGTATGCAGTGAAATTCAAAAGTGACAGTGCCACAGAGGAGTGCAACAATACATTTAAAATAAATGGAATATAAATAGCAGTATAAACAGCAATGTAAGCAATGTACACAATGGAATGACTATATACAATGGCATTGACAGGTTGTCAGTACAGTTAATTACAGTGAAAGATGAGTCTTCAATGGGTAATTATGTGTGTGCGTATGTGTTATGATGTCAGTGAGTGTGTGAGTGACTTGAGGGGGGCACTGGTGGGGTCGTCGCTGATGATCCTGATGGCATGGGGGAAGAAACTCAGTCTTAGCTGCTCTGTTCTTGCTGCATGACAGCGAAGGTGTTTGCCTGACCGCAACAGCTGGAACAGTCCATTTTTCGGGTGGTGAGGGTCCTTCATTATCCTGCAGGCTCTGGTCCTACACCTCCTGGTGTACAGGATATGGAGAGGGGGGGTTGGAGGTCCCATGGTCCTTTCTGCAAGGCATACCACCCTCTGCAGAGCTCGCCTGTCCTGGGCCGTGCTGTTACCGAACCAGACGGTGATGTTACCAGCCAGGATGCTCTCCACAGCTCCAGAGTAGAAGGACTGAAGGATCCTACGGGAGACTTTAAATTTCCTCAGCTGCCTGAGATGGAACAGGCGTTGCCTTGCCTTTCCCACCAGTGTGCTGATGTGGGTAGTCCAGGTCAGGTCTTCTGTGATGTGGACTCCCAGGTATTTAAAACTGCTCACCCTGTCCACAGCAGTCTCACCGATGTCCAGTGGCGTGTAGGTCCTTGGTTGTTGTGCTCTCCTGAAGTCCACAATCAGCTCTTTTGTCTTGGAGACATTCAGGAAGAGGCTATTCTCCTGACACCAAAGTGACCGGTCCGCCACCTCGTCCAGGTAGGCTTTCTCATTGTTGTCTGAGATCAGCCCCACCACGACTGTGTCGTCCGCAAACTTAATGATGGAGTTATCGCTGGACCTAGCCACACAGTCGTGGGTGTACAGGGAGTAGAGGAGGGGACTAAGGACACAGCCCTGGGGGGACCCTGTGTTCAGGATGAGTGAGCTGGAGGTGTGTCTACCCACCCTGACCACCTGTGACCTGGCCGTCAGGAAGTCCAGGATCCAGGCACACAGGGGAGTGTTCAGTCCCAATCCAATCAACTTTTCAGCCAGTCTGGTGGGGACTATAGTATTGAACGCTGAGCTGTAATCTATAAACAGCATTCTCACATAGCCCCCCTTCTGACTGTCAAGGTGAGAGAGAGTGGTGTGGAGGACCTGGGAGACTGCATCATCCGTGGATCTATTTGGTCTGTATGCGAACTGCAACGGGTCTAAGGTCGGAGGCGAGGGAGAGCATATTGCCTCTGTGCTTGGTTGACACATACAGTACTTTACAGGTTCATACAGGAGACCGGTGTATAATTGTAATTAGGCTAACCTTGTACTTGGACATTATGTTATTCATGCTGTTAGGCTAGAAAGATGAATGTGAGATGTATGTTAGGCCTACATACAGTTTTCTCTTATACACTAGTCACTGATGTCAAACATACTGTTATGGGTACAATGGACGTTAGAAATGACAACTGTTCACTCCAGTGCTACCTGCATATGCATGAGACGGAAAAAGTATTTTAATGTCGATTGGGGCTGACATGGAGCTGATTTCTTTGAGAGCCATTTCCCATGCAAGCAGTGCAACCTGAACTTGATTCCCAGTGTTCACATCTTCCACTTCAGAATGTGACATTACATTTGCACAGGAACTGCTGAGGAAGGCAGAGAGGACTTGTGGAAATTGAGAATTATCTAACCCAAAGAGGTAAACACTTTGCAACCCCCATCCCCTCTGCCCTACCCCCGCCTTGCTCAAATCTACAACCACCTATTTGCTCAGCGATGGAGGACACTGTAGTTACGCCTCTCAATACGTTATTCATGAGTCTTTACCTTGTGGAAACCCTCACACCAGCTCTTCTCAGAGAGTATACTAATACTAATACTAATAAAGGATCCATTACTATTACGTTGTTGATACACAGGAGAAACAGAAGAAGACATGGCGGGAAGGAAGAGAACGAAGGAGGAAGGGATGCCCTGCTAGAGCAAGGCGGCTCCCTTGGCGATTGTGAGAGGGGCCACAGAACATAAACCCCATTGAAGAGAACAAAGGTCACGACTCAGAGGACAAGGCCTCAGCTCCTTCATCCCATTCAGCTCTCCTTTCCCCCTCTCTCTGCCTTTGGTATTCACTGATCCCAACAACCTCCTCAGGAGAAGGTCGGCAAACAAGAAACTGCAGCAGGCCATTCATTGTGCTGCATGGCCAAACTCCCACATTGACTGTGCCCTTCATATTCTCCACAAGTGTTTTCCGCCTGACCACGATAAGGGTAGGCTATCACAGTGCTTATTAGACATAAAACAATTCTGATGGAGAACTCATTGACACAGAGCACAGAGAAGTATATTTTGAGTTTGCAAGAAGTCAAGGTGTAAGCTCTCTTATGTTTGTTCTCCACTTATCTGACAATAGATGACACCAAGCTATAAACCCAAACCAACTTCATATCCACACCTTTTGCTCAATTATGATACTGTTACACATTATACAGCACAACTATTGTTTCTTTTATGACTTCAAAAGGCTTTTTCACCACATAAAGGCCCAGATCTGCCCCTGGTGAAGTATAGCAGATTGTTCAGTCATTTGGTGGTCTGGCCCAAAAACATGAATAGAATAAAATCTTGTGTAATATGATGCAGTCTAAGTCAATCATCTTTGATCTGTGACCTATGTCACATCAGTATTTTGTGTCATTTTGTGTTTCATGTGTATATACAATATACAATTTACAAGTTTATACAAGCAAATCTCAGCTCAGCAAACCATCTGTGAGACATTATGGTGTCAACCAAAATTAGCATCATAATCCGGAATTTCCCCGAATGTTGTTCAGCCAACAATTGTCTTCAAATACTGACTTTGATATGTGCAAATATGTGTTTACTGTTTGCACTTCTAAACGGCACATCTCACTGCCGAAAAAGAACAAACGATGGACCACATCCAAAGGAGCTCAGGGTCAGTAGTGACGGGTAGAGTGAGGAGAAGGGATACCAGGAATACCAACCTGAAAATGTAATCTGAATACTTCAAATAAAACCCTCACCTCTTTTACCCTCTTTAAAAGTTCAACACAAAAAAGTTTTCAGTACACCCGATACTATAAGAAGTGTCAAGATGTTCTACAGCAGTGACCAGAGTTTGGCTGATGGGTTTTGGTCATTCTCATTGACTGAGTCAGAGTGTTGTTGGCTTTGAGGAAACAGGAAGCAGCAGCTCCTTATGAGGCACCCACCCCGTCCTTATCTCCAAGCCCTAATCCGCGTGTTCACTCCTGAGTTCTGCATGACTTGCGCTGCCCCCGGAGATAAAGAAGGAATGGGTTGCCTGCCTGTCCTCATGGAGGGAGGGAGTCGGGTAAGGAGGGAGGGAGGGGGGGAGGGGATCATATTGAGGCATGGCGGGGCTCAGCACCCACCTCCCGCCCTTGGACACTGACCTCTTTGTACGATTTATATTATAACTTCAGCGCTGGAGGTGACCTTGTGGACTAATCCCCTGACCTCCAGTGCGTTAAAGTGACCGTTAGTGGACATGCAAGGCCAGTCTGTCACTCCGGACCCCCAGTGGAAGGATTGGGGGGATGGGGGGGTTGCGGAGGTGGGGTATTGTGCGTGTGATGAGGGGTGTTAGGGGCCCACAGAAGGCCAGGCACGGTCAATGCCCAATCTGAGGGTCTATGATAGATTTAGTGTAGGGAGGGGTGGACTTGATGTTGCTCACACGATAGCCCTCCATGTACTCCTACATACATACATAAAGCATGTGTGAAGTGATTGCTCATGACATTTGTTTTGTATCAGTGAATGCCAGCTGGAAAGACTTGACATAGGATATTTCATTTTTTATTGATAATTTATGTACAGTCAGCCATATGTTATAGATCATTCAATATTCATAACACAAAAAGGAGATATAAATGGCACAAAATTGCTCTTTGAATTGATTGCAATGAAATAGATAAGATAGATCCATGTTCCCTCCAATGTTGTCAGACGCTTTTTTTATGGATTCAAGGTAAAGGGGGATGCTTTTAGTGTTGTAGTTTGCACAGCATTTTTGTAGGCAATGTTCAATGACAAGCTCAAAGCACCGGCTTGTTGTCTCTAGGATCATCCTCAGGGTTCTTAGGACACTTTATGCAGCGATAAAAAGCTACAATAAAACATTCTCATTGCAAACAGATCCTGTGGCGGTGGGATTGCTCTCATTGTTAAACACAGCAAACAGTTAGACCCCCTTTCAAAGGGGATTATATCAGGGTCAGGTGCATTCAGACCTTAATTACCCTTGACATAATGTTTGACCATTCTGTTACAACTGTGGAGGGTAACACTTATTAAGGGACATGAGCAGAGAGGTCAACAGGGTCGACAAGGTCAACATTTCTTGCACACCACCCTACGTTTGGTCCAATGACTGCAGAGTTGACCATCAACATCACTACGGCAGCTTTGGCTTCTCTCGGAGGAACACGCGAGGTGCAAGGACCCACTGAGAGGTCCGATTCATTAAAGGGGACAGATTGGATTGGAGATGCTTGTCACGACGTGCACATTGATGACTGTCAGCAGGTCTTCCTCTGACAGCAGCACTCAGCCATGACATGCAGAAGCAGTGGACAACATTGATTTAATATCCATGATTGGGTCATTATTGGGTGCTTACCAAAAGTCCAAAAGACTCCTCCTGATATAATAAGACAACAAATAAAGTTTACTGAGTAAATGAAACCGTATTTATTCACTTACTTATACAACGTACTTGTTCTGGTTCACAGTGAGACTGTGGCAATGCAACATGCTTATTTCTTATAAATCCTTGGAACCAGCCTGAATCTATCTTTGTTTTCCAAACATCAAGACATGGCGAGAGACCAGCCAGCAGGCAGGAAAATAAGTGGACAGGTGGACAGCACATGGTCTGGCCATATTCCTCACAAGCATTCTCTTTGATTCTATCATAAGGATTTAGAAAACACCTTTAAAGATTGGCAAACAAGCTTTGTTCTCTACCCTTGTATCTCTGTCCGCTAGAGCAAAGCATCCCTCAGGCCACCTGGCCAACCACACTCCTCCTAATCTCCAACTATCATAGAAGCACAATTGTTTTAATTAAATAAACCTCTGTCTTACTTAAACATGTCTTATGACGCATGAGTCCGGGGGAGACAGCCAGGTCTCTGCCTTCCCACGGTTTACTCTTACTTGGTATCTTCAGACAGAAAAACGAATGATTAAAAAGCTAGTTTATATTTCAGGGTTGGTGTGAAGAAATGGATGAGTTTGCAGTTACTACAGCATGTACGTAGGGGTGGATTGCACGGCCATGTGTGCAAAAAGTTATATTTGTGCAGTTTGTTTGTCTACTACTGTATAAGACTCGTTATACAGTGCACGCAGCCAAAACAAAGTTTCTGCAGATGGACAGTTCTCAAGGTAACACACACAATTGCTCCTCAATATAGTCACAACACACTGCATATGATTGTGATATGGGTTATCCCATAGAAGGAATGGATAATTGCCATCTTGAATTCAATACATTTGGTGTCATAAAGCAATAGATTTTACTTTATTGGTTTATGGCATAATGGTAATAGGCCTACTGGTAGTAAGCCTATTTACTTAGAGATAAGACCGATGATGAAATGGTAATTACATCATAACGACGCCCAAATTACTCATGTTTTTCTTTCACCACATATTCATTCATTTAAACTGTGGTTTTATTGATTGTGAATGAACATGGTGGGAGGAGAACTTACCCCAGCAAGACAATGGTAAAAAGCAATACTTTTTAATTTGCACACAGAGAAGGACACACACACGTGAACACACAGACGGACTCAGGCACACACACATTCATAATGCATACATTTATACAAAGACATTGCACACACACACACACACACACAAACACACACACAGATGCATACATTTATACAAAGACATTGACTGACAGCAACGCTATCACTGCAAGCACTACAACCATAATCACACAAAAACAACAATGTCACATTATAGAGGTCTCTCAGCATATGAAAACCACAACAGTGTCCACAACAATCACTGTCACTGCTATTTGCCCACAATGCTAGTGTATGACACATCATCTCCAATCATTGCTTTCAATCCAGCAAAAACTGTCCCCCTGTTGAAGAACAATATGCAGAATAATTTATCTTTTTTTTTTTTACATATGATCTGAGTACAACATGAATTTGGAACATGGTGGTCATGAGTCTGACCAAATAATTGGGAGGTTTGGGCCGTGGGCTGTGGGCTGTGGGGGAGGATTGGCAAGGGATTAAGGAGAAGGGGGTTGGGTAATCCATAATTACACTGTAATAACACAGAATCGGAAAATGCACCCACCCCTTCATCTTTGACTTGCTGCCTGGTGGTTATGACCACTTTATATTTGGCAGTTGAGATGAATTGTAAATCATCAACTGTGAATCAAATCAATCTGATATGTATTATATGTAATATAATATATCTTTCAAGAGAAGTCAAATTGATACCCTTGTTGTAAAGGGTCATTTGTAACACAACACTCTTTTCAGAATGATAGCTTAATCTTACTCATCCCAATGTACAAAGCTTCTTATTATGAGAATGATGATTTGTATTTTGGTCATGCTCTGTCTTGTTGCTCAGTAGCAACAAAAGGTAGACATTAACTTCATGAAAACAATTGTTGATCATTGAACAGGAACAGAACTGTACAATGCAGATACACGTGTTGTGACCTGACATGACACCCTCCAAGTCACAGCCAGGCAGTCATTTGTCAAAGTCACACAGCTGTCACCATGCGTTGTCTTAGCATTATCTGGAATGAGAGGCGCCACATGACAGTTCATATCAGCAATATAATACATCTTATATGAATATGTCATCATATACAGTAGGTACTGTTCAACTAACTGTGTATTCTCCAAGCACAATTGTCAAACACAATCCAAGAAGCCAACCTCAAGTTCCCAAGCTGGCACAAATGTTCAAGTCTCTCCTATTAGACAAACTGGGATCAACATGAATAAACGTTTGTTTAAACCTTGTAGTCACAGGAGAGGAAAACATGTGTAACCTTTATGGTGGAGCCACAGGGGGATACCCCTATAACATACAGCATTCATTAAAGACCCATCAGCCATAGCAGAAAAACTGTTTTCCCCTAATTAAAATGACAAAAGTGCTAAATATAAGCAGCTATTGCTGTTTTAGACGCTGCTTTATAGGATCCCTCAGTTTTACATGAGGCTGGGTGGAAAGGAAACACTACATATGAAATAATGCACAAATACTGAAGCTGCATTCATGGGCCTTTTTCCATCTTTCTAAACACAAGAAGAGAGGCACTTTGACTCCCCCTCGTAAATCTATCACTGACTCTGTTAAGTGTTTCTAAAATAAGTGTGCCCGTTTGTTTGTTTATTTGTTTTACAGTGTTAAACGATGTTAGCGAGCGGTGATTCGGGAGCAATGTAAATGTTTTAATGGACTCTGCCCCTGCGAGGTTTTATTGCGATAGTGGAATAAGCACGGTAATGTTTCCAGCTCCAAATTCTTCACAGGGGTCACAGAAACGAACCACAGTACAAATACTAATCTTAGTATTAATGAATTCCTATAGGGATTTAAGACAGCCAAAAAGTTAGTGACAGAATCCTGTTTTACTTCATTTTTTTTCCTTTTGAGTGCATGTGCCAAGATAAATTATAGTGAAAAGGAGAATGATTATTTTGTCTAATGCTTGGCAGTTGCAACAATGAAATATTTGTTAGATAAAATCCTTATTGTGTTTAGTGTTTAACACTTAATCCTTGTGCAATGTAAAGTCAGACTGTATAATTCTGTGGCACCTCATAAAATAGTCACTAGACATGACTATGTGAGTGCAAGACATAGCACAGATTTAACTATAAACTGGCTAACTCTCAAGAGTCGGTATATCATTAATGGTGTTTACATGTTTGTACTGCCTTGTTTTTAATTATTTGATTTTGTTCTTGATGTTTGCCTTTGTTTACAGTATATTCTAACTGGATGAATCAGAGTAATGAATCGTTTTGTTGTTGGTCTAAACGCTGACATTAAGGACATTGCACGGTCTTTAAGAGTTGGAGGGTTGGAGAAAACAGCTGCGTGATCACAGTGTGCTCAGACTGCCACACTTAAGCAATTACCTCATAGTCACACACATCACCCCTGAAAGACTGGCCACCAGAACACTGAGTCAGAACCCTGTCGCCATGGTGATGCTTCGGGGTGTATCGCACTGAAGAGAAGACAGAAAAGTACGAGGAAGGAGGGTGGGAGGAAAAGAAAGAGAAAGAGAGAGGCAAACAAAGCTTGGGAGAGGGAGGCCAGGGAGAGATGGAGGAGAGTTGGAGGGAGACAGAGAGAGAGAATGTACAGTATGTGAAGGAGAGGGAGAGAGGCCAGGGGAATAGAGGAGAAAGAGGCAGTAAAGAGAGTGACCATGAAAGAAAGAGACCTCATCCCCCCTCCCCCCTCTTCCCTCTTCACAACACAGAACCCCGAACAACAACCAAACGGAAAAACACCTCCACCTCCACCCTTCCTCTCCTCTCCTCTCCTCTCCTCTCCTCTCCTCTCCTCTCCTCTCCTCTCCTCTCCTCCACCTCTCCTCTCCTCCTCTCCTCTCCCTGCATCACTCCTCTCCTCTCCTCCATCACTCCTCTCCTCCACCCCTCCTCTTCCTCCACCCCTCCTCTCCTCTCCTCCACCCCTTCTCCTCTCCTCTCCTCACCCTCTCCTCTGCCCTCCTCTCCTCTCCTCCACCTCCACCCCTCCCTCTCCTCTCCCCTCCCCTCCTCTCTCTTCCACCTCTCCTCTCCTCTCCTCTCCTCTCCTCTCCTCTCTTCCACCTCTCCTCTCCTCACCTCTCCTCCTCCTCTCCTCTCTTCTCCTCTCTCCTCCTCTCTCTTCTACCTCTCCTCTCCTCACCCCTCATCCCCTAAAGCCCCTCCATCACTCCTCTAAACCCACAAAACCTCCCCTCCAACCCTGAACAACCGCGGCCTACACACCATTTCTCTCATCCCTCCCTCCACACCTCTCTTCTCTTCCTACGAACAGTTTACACTTTTTTCTTTTTTAAACGTGTTCCCTCCCTCCCTCTCTTCGCCTCAGAAAATAATTAAATAAACCAGCGGACGGAGAGTAGGAGAGGAGAGAAGGAGGAGGAGGAGGAGAGGAGAAGAGAGGAGGGAAGGGGTGAGGAGGAGAGGAGAGGAGGGAAGGGGAGAGGAGAGGAGGAGAGGGGAGGAGAGGACAGGAGAGGACAGGAGAGGAGAGGAGGAGGAGAGGAGGAGGAGAGGAGAAGGAAAGCTTTTAACGTTGGTTGGGTGAGCGCTGGAGTGCCTTTCTCTTCTCTCTTAATTAATCAGCCGTTCTGTTGAGCTGAATGAGTGCTCCTAGCCTCGCCCTCCCGTCCCCCCCCCCTCCCCCCCTACACGCTCCACAGCCTTTTATAGGGTGCCAAGCTCCTCTCCTCCATAAGTGCTAGCTAGCGACTAGCAGGCTACGTCGGTGCGCCCCCTTACCTTTTGGCCCCAGCCTAGCGAGCCATCCCTCCATCCATCCCTCAATACTGCCCTCCCTCCTCCATCCCTCCCTCCCTCCTCCCTCTCCCTCTCCCTCCTTCCCTTCATCCTCCCTCCCCCTCTCCCTCCCTCCCTTCATCCCTCCTCTCTCCCCCTCTCCATCCCTCCCTCCCTCCCTCCTGCAGGTGGTTATAGTGAGGGGAAGTGAAGCTCTGTCCCTCAGCTTGTTAGAAATGGAGGGAGTGTGTAATAGTGGTGCTGTCTGCTGGAACAGAGTTAACATGTTAGGGACAGCACCGCTATTCAACGCAAGTGCGACAACCATTATCACACAAAAACAACAATGTCACATTATAGAGGTCTCTCAGCATATGAAAACCACAACAGTGTCCACAACAATCACTGTCACTGCTATTTGCCCACAATGCTAGTGTATGACACATTATCTCCAATCATTGCTTTCAATCCAGCAAAAACTGTCCCCCTGTTGAAGAACAATATGCAGAATAATTTATTAAAAAAAATGTACATATGATCTGAGTACAACATGAATTTGGAACATGGTGGTCATGAGTCTGACCAAATAATTGGAGGGTTTGGGCCGTGGGCTGTGGGCTGTGAGGGGAAGATTGGCAAGGGATTAAGGAGAAGGGGGTTGGGTAATCCATAATTACACTGTAATAACACAGAATCGGAAAATGCACCCACCCCTTCATCTTTGACTTGCTGCCTGGTGGTTATGACCACTTTATATTTGGCAGTTGAGATGAATTGTAAATCATCAACTGTAAATCAGATCAATCTGATATGTATTATATATAATATAATATATCTTTCAAGACAAGTCAAATTGATTGCTTTTTATTATGAGAATGATGATTTGTATTTTGGTCATGCTTTGTCTTGTTGCTCAGTAACAACAAAAGGTAGACAAAATGTAATATACTGAATGAATAAGATTCACTTCGTGAAAACAATTGTTGATCATTGAACAGGAACAGAACTGTACAATGCAGATACACGTGTTGTGACCTGACATGACACCCTCCAAGTCACAGCCAAGCAGTCATTTGTTAAAGTCACACAGCTGTCACCATGCGTTGTCTTAGCGTTATCTGGAATGAGAGGCGTCACATGACAGTTCATATCAGCAATATAATACATCTTATATGAATATGTCATCATATACAGTAGGTACTGTTCAACTAACTGTGTATTCTCCAAGCACAATTGTTAAACACAATCCAACAAGCTAACCTCAAGTTCCCAAGCTGGCACAAATGTTCAAGTCTCTCCTATTAGACAACATGAATAAACGTTGTTTAAACCTTGTAGTCACAGGAGAGGAAAACGTGTAACTTTTATGGTGGAGCCACAGGGGGATACCCCTATAACATACAGCATTCATTAAAGACCCATCAGCCATAGCAGAAAAACTGTTTTCCCCTAATTAAAATGACAAAAGTGCTAAATATAAGCAGCTATTGCTGTTTTAGACGCTGCTTTATAGGATCCCTCAGTTTTACATGAGGCTGGGTGGAAAGGAAACACTACATATGAAATAATGCACAAATACTGAAGCTGCATTCATGGGCCTTTTTCCATCTGAGTGAAGTGAAAGACATAGCACAGATTTAACTATAAACTGGCTAACTCTCAAGAGTCGGTATATCATTAATGGTGTTTACATGTTTGTACTGCCTTGTTTTTAATTATTTGATTTTGTTCTTGATGTTTGCCTTTGTTTACAGTATATTCTAACTGGATGAATCAGAGTAATGAATCGTTTTGTTGTTGGTCTAAACGCTGACATTAAGGACATTGCACGGTCTTTAAGAGTTGGAGGGTTGGAGAAAACAGCTGCGTGATCACAGTGTGCTCAGACTGCCACACTTAAGCTATTACCTCATAGTCACACACATCACCCCTGAAAGACTGGCCACCAGAACACTGAGTCAGAACCCTGTCGCCATGGTGACGCTTCGGGGTGTATCGCACTGAAGAGAAGACAGAAAAGTACGAGGAAGGAGGGTGGGAGGAAAAGAAAGAGAAAGAGAGAGGCAAACAAACCTTGAAAATTGGAGTAAACCTGTGTACCGTCACCCTCCCACCCTTGGCCACAGCAACGGGAGAAGCATGCATCGCTAAGGGCGGCTGTGTGAGGCCTGCACAGGCTGATGAGCCTGCTGAAGAGAATGGGCCTCATACAATCACATGGACCGCCTCTTCTTAAATAGCTGTAGAGTACATGGAGTTTATAACAAATTATCTCATTGCCTATTAATCCTGCATCTCTATGGGTTGAAAGCATTACATATTCTACAAACACAGTTCCAAAATACTGCTGGAATCAGTGAATGAACTGAGAGGAGGAAGGATAAAAGTGTAGATGTGGAACTAATGAAAGAGCCTAAAACCCACAGAGAAGGATGTCCTCACTGCTGCATTCTAATCACACTTGTCCTGCCCCTGCAGTGGTCACACCGCCAGTGAGGTCATACTGCCAATGACAACTCTACAATAAACTCTCTCTCTCTCTCTGGTGGTGACAACATGGCACAATGGGACCAACCAAGGCTATCTGGGGACACTCAACTGTTAATAGCCAGTTGCCATTATAATCTCTCGTAAAAACACTGACAATATGTTATCATGACAGCCTAAAGTTTGGTGGGTGTAGAAGAAGCCTCTCTCCACCATTCACACATACGGTATAGCACCGTCTAGGCCTACTTTCAAAGCACACAGGCACAAAGCCTGCATAATACCACATCGTGTATGCCCCCGGTGCACATCAAGGGTTCCATATTCCCTGTGTGCTCTGCTTTTCTATAACACACCTGTACCCATCTCTACGGTCCCTGATTGAAAGGCAAGAGAACAGAAGCCTAAAGAAGCCATCACACCATCAATGACATGACAGACAGACCGTTGGGGATTCAACGTGAGCGCTCTGATCCTGCCGCTCCACCGCCCTGCGCTGTCTCTGACATGTCAGATCAGATTAGACAGGAGACCACTGGCCAAGAGTGGAGAGAGAGGAATGCAGGAGAGGCCTATTTTCCTGGAAAGTTTCATAAAGGCGTGCTCTGATTGCTAGCGGCAAAGTGACAGCGTCTTTTATGAGGGCTGGGTCCCCGCCCTGGTTTGAATAACTGGGCAGTGATAGCAGTGCCCATTGTTGGACCGCTGGGGAAGCAGCAGATCCTATTGAGAGGGGCGGGGCCTGCGCAGTGTGTCGGTGAATAGGCAGCTAGGGTGTCCATGCCCCCCAGTGCCCTTCTAGGTGTGGGAAAGTGGGTACAGAAAGCACCTGCAGCGTCTTCACAGTGGATCACACAGTATCGCGTGCCACTGTGGACGACATGGCTACCACGATGTGACACTGAATGTGTCTAAAACGTGTCATGGGTCTCAAGAGTTTCCTCTTATCTCTGTGAGCTTTGTGTCAGAGTTTGAAATGGATCCAATTCACAATGAAAGGTGCATAATAATGTGCACACACTAACACAGAGACGCACACACATGTACTGCAAGTATACAGTATATTGTACATTGAAATCACACACACACACACACACACACAGTCATAAAGATGCCATCTCTTTCCAAGGTCTCAGGGGTAACATAACACACACATAAACATATGTACAATATAACAGAAACCACTGTATGTATTGTGATTATAATATTTCTATGGAGCTCACAGCAGGGACACGACCTCCCTATCAGAGTAACCAGAGGAATGAAATGCCTTCAACACTCTTTAATATTGAGTTTAGAGCATCAATCATTCTCTCATTTATTGCAAAGTGTCACATGTGATGTGTTTGTGTTGCAACGCTGCCATTCTTGGCATTCCTCTGGTCCCAACAAAATGGGATCACCACTGAAAAACAACATGGCAGAGAGGGGAAAGGCATACTGTAGGCATACTGACCAGTGCTGCTTCTAAGAGACTAAATGACTGGGCCCATTTGACACATGACAACCATGCAGCTCTGTGAACTTGTTGTCTGGAGCTTGGTCCACTACAATGTGACTGTTGTTCCAGCCCCTGTGGATCACTGTTAACTGGCCACTTCTGCTGAGGCTTAATGATGGAACGCTAGAAAAGCCATCAACAGGGGCACTTCCTGACCAGTGGCAGCCAGGTCACTAATTGGTTATGGAAGGGCAATCTTTACTTATTATCTCGTAAAAAAAGCTAGCATGTCCACTCACTGAGCAAAATGCAGAATGCCAGATCAGAATAATCTTTCCCAAGCTAATTTTACGGAGACGCATGCTTTCCAAGAACTTATTACATTCTTAGGAAATTTTTCACAGAGCTTTTCAGAAAGAATGCGTCTGGTGACCTCAAATCTGAACACTAAGAAAACATTTTTTCCTGAATATAAAAAATAAATTAAAAGAGTCAAATCTGCTCTACCACCACAAAATAACTGCACTAAAATTAGCATGATTACCATTGTATGTTTCTCAGTCATGTTCAATTGTCTGGTAACACTTTACATAAAATTGGTCCTATACCTGTATTATAACACTGAAATTACCTTAGTAAAAACATTATTTGTTAACATGATGTTTATCAATCGGTTTGTGTTATTACACAAGTGGATTAAGAAACAGTCCACTACGAAAGTATATGGGCAAAGTAATGTTAAGTGTTATGTTTTATTGTATAGAGGTCAGAGTTGTTGTTCTTACTTCTTTATTCCAATGTCATGCTTCTCAATACCTCACACATTTTTCATGGACCCCAACCCTTGCAAATGTTAAACATTCTAACAATTTCCCCATCAAATACGAGTCCAATCCCATCACAAGTAAAATTCCAGCTGTGTAACAGCATCTTATTAAGCCTTTGATGTTTGTTTGGGTACTTGCTGCACCATATATTTGAAATGCAAAATCTTTGGGAAGAAATAGCAAGATACTATATCTGAGGGGGGTTTTAGGACAGAATCTTGCAAGCACATGTCCAAGCTCGGAGGCATCTAGGGGGTGGGAGGAGGGGGATTTGGGAAACCATCTGTTGGCCAAAGCTTTTGGGAAGAGCTCTAATATGGATTTAGGATATTATTCTCTCTGCAGGTGGGAATGGTAAGGACTCTGTGGATTTCGTTGTGAGGGGCAGTGTGTTAAAAAGATTCAAAAAGAAGGGAAAAAAAGAATGAACCAAGGTGCTTAATTATTGAGTTTTACTAATCCCCTCTCCATTCATAATCAAGAGGCTGGTATGGGGTTAAACAAAGACACAACCTCTTTAGAAAATCAATGCAATGTCCACTGCAAACATCTACATAAGCTTTGAAATGGCATTCCATTCCACATTCCATTCAAACCAGAGCGTAACAACAACAACAAAAATGCCTGTGAGCTTCCTGACCTGGGTGGGTCTCTATTAGAAACGGAGAGACCCTAGCGCTAGCCGGAGTCATCTGAGCTGAGGCTGACCCCTTCTAGTAGAGCAAGGGAAGTGAGAGCGCTGGCTGTCCGGCCCGGGTTTATTCCTGCGGCAGACGCCGTGTCCTGGCTTAGAGGCGATTTGCCCCCTTTGCTTACTTGTTTGTTTATCAGGCTTGTGCAACAGAGCTTTAAGCTGCATGTGCTTTCACTGTGTCTCATTAGGACTTAGAGCAGGAAGCGCAACTGCTCTCACCTGCAGCGCTCTGTCTGGACCTAACAGGACATGGACTACGCCTATCCACACAACAGAGCAATACATTTATATTAAACGCTAAGTGTTTCATGTAAATGTGTTGCTCTGGATTAAAACAAGGGAAGTTATCTGTCGGGTCATGGATATGTGAAAATTACACCATAGGGCAGTATTTTTTATCATAATCTGTACTGTATGTTCATGCTGAACAATATTCATTTGGTAGTGAGACAGAAATTCCTCGACCACAAACACTGACAAAGACTGATTGAATGTTGAAAAAAGGAGATTGTTCTCCCAATCCTTGCCTGTCATAACAGACGACAGATTTTCATAAACGGCTTTCCAGGGCTGAATTCTGTCTCAAATTAGGAGATTGACCAGGGATGATGGGAAGCTCCTGAGATTGGGGCTCTTTTCCGGCTCCCGGTAAATTACACCCTCCCTCTAATCCCACTTTGAATCCCTGGGACCAGGACCTGCCTTCCAAGCAGAGCTAACGAGGGACCTGATTCCAGGAAAACAATTTTCTTTTTCACGAACAGATTGTGGCATGGTTGTTGACCTGTCATATTACACAGAAACATGGGATTGGGATTCAAGAGTAGTATTGGGTTAAGCATTGGAGGGGAACATATGTGGGGTCTCTGTTGGCCTGTTGCCTCATCTCAAATCCTCCCAAAGTAGATAAGGGGGGCTTTCTTGGACCCTCTACAATATATTAACTTTATAAATCATAAGGCAAAATAAGCCAAGTCCCAATTAATGATTTGAGCATGCCTTGACTAAACTAAACTAGAAAAGTGAAGCTCATCAACAACAAATATTGAATGTGTATTTACAGTAATTTGTAGGGCATGAGTTACTGTATGTGCAACCCCACTTTACAAGCATAAACAATGCATCTTAAAGGTCTAGCATGTAGTTTTGCGTGTTGCTGCCTCCGCAGGCCACACTGACAATTTGAAAACGTGCATATGCTACGTTTTCTAACAGCACCACACATGTGCATATCCTTGTAAACAAAACAAACGTGAAATAGGCACGTTAAAGGCCAGTGTCTTACCCGACACCATATTTTTGAAAACGCTTTGTTTGGACTAAAACAGCAGTCTTCACTGAACGTTCTTCATCATGTGATCTCATTCTTTGATGGCTACCGATTTATCATGGCCATTTAGAACTATTCTTAAAGTTAAAATCGATATACTAGACGTTTAAGTGCATACTATAACCTTAAATGCCCCTGCATTTGATCAGAGGCCCAGACTTGGAAACCTGCTCAAACACACACTTTGTAACACAAACGCTTCTGAGATTAATTAAGAAAGGGGTACTCCAACAGAACCCACTAGGACCCCCCATCCTGGACACAGTCAGAGCAGAAGAAAAGGCTCTTAGGGGATTAATTGCTGCAACATTTAGTCATTAAAATCTTATCTCTTACAAATTATTTGGGAGGTCTTGGAATTTATTCATGCTCAATAAAGAGGACTTAAATCCTGATTACTGGACTTCACCTCCGTCAGATAGGGATCCGGTTTGAGAAACCGTGCGTACGTGAAGCGGACCACTTAAGGGCTCCATGGTTTGGCTGATTAGTTGTGTCCTTCCTGATGCTGTCGGATATCCTGCTGCTTTTCTGTAAACCACAGGTCTCCCACTAACTGAGGTGGACAGCTCAACTTTTTCTAAAGCCCTGTTTCCATAAACACTAGATTCAACTGGATATATTGGCAAATCACCAGATCATATACTGGAAACCTCTTTTTTTTTCCTGCATTAAAAACATCAGTCAAATATGAAATTCATTACCAGAAGGGCGACATGCACATGTTCATCAGAAGCACATGTAAAGCTACAGCACCAAACAGTTCATTCCAGCTCTGCTCTACGAAATGAGACAAGGAAATACAATCTCTCACTGTAATTCAAAATAATAGGCTTGTTTCCTCTCCGAGAAGTTCTTTGATTGGTTAATTGTTTGCAGGCACAAGGGTGAATTAACTGGAATCGTATAGCCATCAGTTACATTTACTCCAGGGGATTAACCAGAGACACATTTGAGAAAAACAAAAAAAACGAACGTCCCATCTGAATGGTTGGTCATAGCAATAGTAAATTGATTGATTTGTCTGCTGGCTTCATTGCTTTATCTATTGATTGACTGATTCATGTTTAATCATCTGATTGATCGATAAATCAGTGTATTGGACAAGGCCTCACAAAGAACACTGGTGTTGTTTGAAACTTCTTAAAGTTCAGTTATGAAGTCTTAAAGTTCAGTGTACAGTACTCACATGATAAGGTGAGATACAGTGTCACTCTGTGTCAGAGGCATAATGAACAGTATCACAGTCACTGGATACATTGTGAGGTTACTCAGCGTAAAATTCCTCAGATGCCAGATATGGGCCACTACTACCCCAAAATTCTCTGTTATCTACAGTACACACTGTGTGGCCTTGTGTGACAGAGTTACATCTAGTTCAGTTACACTACAGAAAAGCCATTCTGTGGCTTTGATATAATGTCTGCCAGTTTTATAATGTCTGCCAACTTTCTAGAACAATAGGTCAAGACCTTTTGGATTTTGGAGTGACCTCATGGATTGAAATGTCACCTGATATTATCATGTGAATTGTCTTTATTCCATTGGCTAATTCAGGTGAAGATGTTCACCTGTGTGCATTCACATGAGTGTGAGGACAGTACCTGGGCTCCTTTCCATTCCAAAATAAATGTTCCCTTCCCTTCACTCAAGAGGGGAATCCCGTATTGCCTGGATGTAAGATGGTGGTGAAAATCAGGGCAATTCCATTGCATTGTAAGCAAGGGAAGGGGGAATTCTATCCCTTCCAAATATCCCCTTCACCAAGTCAACAAAAAACATCCCTTCGGCACAAAGGGCATCCCACAATTCAGGTATGAAATAGTGACCCCTAAAGCCAGTTTGGGCTATCCTTCGCTCAATCCCCTTCAATCCGGTAGGATTCACTTGCAGAAATCATTCACTTGTCATCAAAACATCACTGAAGGACTCATTCGATAGAAGGGAGTAAGGGAAGGCGGTGTATACATTTGGAATGGGAAGAATCCCTGAAGTGACACTGGTGCCCTTTAATAACACACATGGAGGACAGCTGCACGGAATCACACTCTGTAATCATTGTCGCTAGACAGTGGTAGAAGATTAGACTATACCTCCAGTCGAAGCTGACAACAACAAGAATACAACTATTTACCGGTATTTATATTATACAAATCCTAGAGTGTCCTTTCTCTCCTAACATTTTGCTTACTATGTATGGATGATGTGACTTAATTGAGATGAGTAATGATAGGTATAGTACATGCAGTTTACTAATCCTTAGCTAATACAAAACTGTGTAATAGTTATCAAATTCATTTTTTATCATAGGGTCACATTACTGAGCATCACATGAACTTGGATGAATCATGTGTTTCTCCAAAGAGGTCAGAGGGATTTCACAGAACTTACGGGACAAGTTTGCACACGCCGCCTATCACCTGGCTTTGAATACCCCTGCCTGGGATTCTATGTGTTTTTGCTTTTGGGTTGTAAACAATAGTCATTGAGTTTGGGAGTGATTGCTTTCAGAGAGGACATAAGACTGTCCTGAAAGAGAGTCATGCAATGAAATGAAGAACATGCCCTTGGGAAATGGGTTTTTGCCGTGAAAATATTGAGTTCTACATAGTGGTGTGTGACCTTCCAAAAGCCTTCTTGGCTATGTTAGTTTCATCAAAGTTATATGAGCAGCAGTGGCATGAAACTGGATATGGAAAGGAATGTGGGCACTGAACATTGCTGTCAGTTGCTGCTTACACTGATATCGCTCCAGACTGTTTCTTATGTAAATGATATTCTAAACAAACCATCACAATTCCACCATTCACTTGAGGCTGAATAATGAAATGATCTGCTACATATACGAATGTCATTACAAACCACTGAATCTGTGTCAGACTCATCCAATAACACCTAACTTAACACAGTTCATCTCATTCTCTCTCTCCCACCCTCTGAACATGCAGCAGTGACAACACAAATATCCTTCTATTTCCAAAGTGGAAATTGCCACTGAAACATCCCCATTTAGGGAGGTTGAAAGGGGCACCTAATTCACGTCCTATTTCGCTGATCTCAGGGTTTCAAAGAGGGTATACCAGTACCTCGAAATACTATTCAATGTCAGAGGAGCACACATGTAAACATAAACAGAAACATCATGTCTTGTACTGTACATTGACAACATGCAATTTATGTTTAGCATTTCACAAACACTGTCGTAACTCTACCACTGGGTAAGCCTTGGAGATAAACAAAATTACTGGCTCTGGAGTTTCCAGCTTGAAACACACCAATGTTAATTTGTTCCATGTTCAATGACTGACTCTGGGTGCAGTCTGTGCATTATGACTGAGAGAGAGGTCATTAAGTCACTTCTGGACTCGTTTTGGGGAATATTTCAGAAGGGCAACAATTACAAAATTTACAAGGGATGTTGTGTGTGTGTCTGCACTTCTTAGCATTCCCAATATTAAGCAGCTTTATTTTTATGGGCGAACTTATAAACAAAAGCCTTAAAAGCTTCACAAGCCCACTGCTATTATTCTCTGGAGCACACCAAAAGCTTTCATTTATGACGACGCAATTTATTTTCCTAAGCAGATTTTTTCCCCCTCCCTATCCATTTGAAGTGTGAAACAATATAAATGTTGTACATTCATAATACCATCACTTCTAGTTTGGTAACTTCAAATAAAAGGCGTTTGTGTAAACAGCTCTTTGCCACTGCCTTTTTAACGGTGGAATAAACCAAGTCTTTGGCCTTCATGTTTTTTACAGCCATGGGGGCTGATCCCAGACCCCTGGGTTTCAAAGCCCATTGAGCTGTACACAACTCCCCCCCCCACCACCACCACCACCACCACCATAGGGGCACTCACAATGGGCCCTCATTCGCCCTATCTCCTTTTAAATGCCAATAAAATGGTTTACATTTCCTCACAAGGTAGTTAAATTCAGCTGACTGCTGTGTCTCCCCCTAACTTCGCAGAAACTCACTTTGCTACCTGTCAAGTTCGCTTCCTATTATTTTTGTCTGCTTTCCCATATGCAGATTCTGCATTCCTCAAAACTCACTCTGGTATCATCTAAACATATAGTAGTAAACTCAAACTGAAGAGATGAAATGGTAGGCTAAGCTTACTTTACAAGCACAGCTTTGGGTGGATTGTTTATTTTCACGGGTTGCCTTTTGGTGCCCTGGGGATTCTTTTTGACATGTGAGAAGAAGGGTCCCAGGCTTTAAATATTTCACAGCTCTGGAGCCATTTGTACTGGGTGTTATAAGCGCACTCCCTGGCTACCCACAGCCCTGCACGCTGTGCTTTTGTTCCTTTCCTTTTCCCTCCCACTCCCAGCCCAACCACGAGTGAAGCTCCCTCATGACAGCAAGTCTTGCCAGCTTTGCCATGCTGCCCGTTTCAACCCAGCTGCTTGGGACTGGACCAGAAAGGGCTACCCAGCTATCTATGCCCTCTCTCACTAGCATACTATCTCATACTCTGACAGTTCTCGCACACTCACATATACATGGTTTTACCCTTCACAATACCCTGCCTGCCCAAAGCCCTCCCCTCACACCAGCCAGGGTGTAGTAAACGTTGATGAGCTGACACAGAGGCTTGGATGTCAAGGTCAAGAGCAGTTGAAAGACTAAAGAGGAGAGGAGCTACATGTCAGTCTGAGCACCCTAATGGTTCTGGAACACTAACATTTTCAAAATTGAGCCAGCGAGACAAGCTGGACAGAATATTTTAAGTGAATTGTTGTAACCCCCTCCCCCTACAAACACAACACAGTCCAGATCCTGGACATAGTCAGTCAATGCAGGGGCAGATAGAGAAGGCTCTTTGACAGACGGGGTGTTAGAGGATTATTTCTCTTCATGATGAACCCAAAACATCTCTCCTGACAAGGTCGGGTCACATGGTTGACCCTTGGCCTCTGGCCTGTCAGTGAGTGTGTGCTGAGTCTGACGCTTGGCTCCAGAGGTGAGGAGAGACCCAGGCCGGAGGTTCGGCTCAGTGTTTCTGTCAAACTCACCCAACAGAAACACTGACTGAACAACACACATGTAGCAGTACTGCAAAACAACACTGCACACACTTCAATAATCATACGATCGGCTGTAGGTCGAAACATACTAATATGAGTCAGGGACTTGACATTGTAGTTAGTAAATACTTGACCTGAACATTTTATTTATTCTTGATAACCATTAATACCAACTAATACCACTAATACCATCTTCTCTGTTCCAAATAAACTATATAAGTATCTTTGGTCAACTTATCAGTCTCATATCAAACTGATATTATACTGGCATAGCATGTAATGTTGATCAAGCATGTCACTTGACATAAGTACAGATTTACACCCCTCATAACAGAGACTGATTGCAGGGCAAAGTTGAGCCAGATAAGAGATCTGTAGCCTATGTATGACAATGGGTGACCTGAAATGTATCAAATGTTGCCACATGACCTTCACAATTATGACAATTATGTACTTTTTTATACAATGTATGTGGCAACATATAAGAGTAACTGTTCATGCTGGTGCAGCTGCAGTAATCAACAGACTGCAGCCCATGGTCTCTGTAGAAGCGTGAGTGGGCAGTGAAACACAAGACCTTGAGCACCCACACTACACTCCCTAATGTAACAGACAGCCCTCTGCTCTCTTGACATTTGAATATCTGCAGAGTTGACTTTTTCAGAAGATTAATATGGCTTGGTCTCTACGCTTTGTTTTGTCAGTTCAGATTTAGCTTGAGCTGACTGTCGGAGAGAATGAAAATGATCATCCCACCAAAATGAAATGTAATTTTTCACTCGCTCTAGAATGAATTCTAAATTAGTTACAGCATATATGACCCACATTAACTAACACACAGGTTACGGTCATCATCCTCACAAAAACTACAGTATAGCCTGTTTCTACTATTCATAATATATTTGTTAATGCATAAGAGTAATGCAAAGCATATCCCCAGGACAACAATCGTGGCACTAGCAGAGTATTTCCATGCATGGTCACAGTCCAAGCTTGCGTAACTTAGAATGTGTTTTTTAACATTCCAGTCTAAAGACCAGGCAACGGCCAAAGGAACGTGGCAATTTTGGTGTGGACGTCTGTGTCACGATTTGTTTACTTCCTTAAAGCAGTTGAAACGTATCCGTGCCTTTGAAGTAGTTTCCTGGTTTCTGGCGGTTCTTCTCTTTATGCGTACTTGGGTAGCCGTAAGCAGGATGAACAGTCCCAGCTGTGGTCTATACTGGCCCTGGTCCTGGCCCTGGCCCTACAGGCAACTCGTGCTGTTGCCCTGGTTTTACTGTCAACAGGGGAAGGAAAGGTAAACTATGCACTGTGGTGGTGACGGTGCCTATCCTACCAGCCACACAAGCTTGGGAAGACTGGCTCCATCATGGTGGTGGGTGTTATTGTTCCTATATCAGTCCTGTATCATGGTTAAACGCAGTCAACCGCTGGTGAATGTAGATATGGTTCAGTTACATATCATCTGTAAGAATGCAGAAAGTTTGAAGGAAACAATGTCGTCTTCTTATTGTGAAAACACCCATAGCCCATCGACCAAAGTGAAAAGCTAAAAAAATGGATTGTGTGTAAACCATAAACATAACCAATACATCATAGTACAACGTCTGGAAGAGGCTACGTCAGCCTATGTGACATCACAGATACCCAACAGAAACCACATCTGTAATGTATACAGTATAAGTATTGAGCCGAGACTTTCTGTCACTGTAATCTGGGTAGAAACTGCCTGTGTCATGAAAGCTTTATACAGTTCGGTACTCTCAGGAGCTGTAAGCCCCAGGCCAACATCTACAAGAGTGAAACCAGAGAAATGGCAAGACCCATGAGAGGAGAGACAGAAATGCAAAGAAACCTGATCGCACACTAAAGGCTCACCCTATGTACCGCACGTATGAAAGCAATAAAACACAGCGCTATGAAATCCAAACTGATTAAATACTTTTGAAAATACTTTAACCATGATGTAGATACATAGAGTATGTGCACCCGAAAACAATATCATACAATATCACACATTTGCAGACTGAGTGACACTGTGCCCTCATGCTGAGTTGGAACACCAGTTCACTGCGAGCCCATTAGTGTTGCCCCTAGCATCTAATCGCTCCCCTGCCTGTGCCCCTCTCCTCTCCAGAAGAGAGAGTCTCTCGCAGGCTCTGCCCCCACTCCCCTCTGAGCAGAACATCATACAGAAATCAATATGAATATTTACAGGCACTAATCTCCTGACCTCTTTTCTCTCTGTCCTGAAAAAACACTTGAGACTCACACCACGCTGGAAGTTATCCACCTCATGCTGACTGTGAGGTCACTTAGCGCATTATACAATTTCCTCTGAATGGGATGTAGTCCCATGTCCAATACTAGGACAATACGTTAATCAACGTACATGAGCCTGTCAAGAGGAGCCTGGTAGGAGCTGATAAAACACACCAACAGACATGCATGAATGCAATCACGCACAGACTTACACACACACCGTGCTATGTGTCTGTAAATTGAAATGTGTGTGTGTGTGTGTGTGTGTGTGTGTGTGTGTGTGTGTGTGTGTGTGTGTGTGTGTTGGGTGGAGGGGGGGAAGGTGGGGTAATTTGGGGTTGGGGAGTTGATGGGAGGGGGAGTGTGGCACAGGGGGCTTAGTGGCAGCTGCCCAGAGTGACTGCAGGAGTGGGAGAAGGAGAGCAGGAGGGACAGGAAGCGTGCTCGCGAGGGAGCGTGTGCGGGGGCGGGAGGCTAGAGGGCGGGTGGCGTCCGAGGGCCCCAGCTGCCCGGGTGTCAGGGTTAGTGGGTCTTGAGCCTCACAGATAATCAGCTTTATTAGTGCTGCCGCTAAAACCAATTTGAGAGCAGACTGAGGGATCAGACGGGCCAGCTGTCCGCACCAGCGCCTCAGCAGCTCCAGCCCACACAAAACACCACAACAAGCAGCATTAGCTGCCAATTAAAACCCTCATTAGCATACATTAAGCACCAGTCCAACAAAGCAGATACAAATACACACATAAATGATAATTAATATTCATTTATTTGGATTATAATGATTATGTAGATTCATATCGAGGGGTATTGAAAACACACTTCCTAGATCCACTCTCAGTATGCTACACATGTCTCAGTGTTATAACAAATCACACATATTAAATTCCTCTCTCTCACTTATATTGGGGATTTCTGATCTAGTTTTTATTCAAGCGCCCTATAACGACGTGAATCCAGCTTTGGCTCTCTTCACAAATACAGCCAAAACACTCCAGCCTCATTACTGTAATAAGCCCCTGACTCTGACAATGACCCTACGTGGGATGACCTCACCTCACCGCATTTCCTAGAGCGTCTGCCTGCTAATAACAGCACGGTGTGGCGAAAGGAGGCCAAGCCCATATTAGAGAATAGCTCTAGGTTCTCTGTATGAGACACTCTGATGGCCCAGACAGAACTTTAAGGAACTCTTTTTATGTCACTTTCCTGTCTGGGAGAGAGGTTAATCTCTTACTGCTGCCTGGCTGCCTGGCTGCCTGGCTGCCTGGCTGCCTGGCTGCCTGGCTGCCTGCCTGCATACATGCCTCCCTGCCTGCCTGCCTGCCTGCCTGCGTGTTTGTGTGCCTACCTACCTACCTACCTACCTACCTGCCTGCCTACCTGCCTGCCTGCCTGCCTGCCTGCATGCCTCTGTGCCTACCTACCTGCCTGCCTGCCTGCCTGCCTGCCTGTGTGCCTACCTGCCTGCCTGCCTGCCTGCCTACCTGCCTGCCTACCTACATGCCTCCCTGCCTGCCTGCCTGCCTGCCTACCTGCCTGCCTGCGTGCTTGTGTGCCTACCTACCTACTTGCCTGCCTGCCTGCCTGCCCACCTGCCTGCATGCCTCTGTACCTACCTACCTACCTGCCCACCTGCCTGCATGCCTCTGTACCTACCTACCTACCTGCCTACCTGCCTGCCTGCCTACCTGCCTGTGTGCCTGTGTGCCTACCTGCCTGCCTGCCTGCCTGCCTGCCTACATGCCTGCCTGCCTGCCAGCCTGCCACCTCGACCACAGTCACAACATTCAGATACAGTCTTGCCTACTCTCCCACATGGGCTGCAAGGCCAGATTAGCCAGGAAAGGGCAAGTGAAAAACAGGACAAGGCAATGGGCTGGACTTCTGATATGATAGAACAAAAAAGGGTATTTTGTTCTCATACTTCATATGTACGGTATAGACTCCTTACTCCTTGGCTGTCTATCACTATGGATAACTTTGACACAGAGGTGATCTTTCAACAGATACAACACAAACACTGAGAGGGAACATGACCTGTGGTGCACCCTGCATATCACTTGGGCTTAGTCTCCGTCATAACTGTCTCATGATCACCTTTGGCTCGCTCAACAGATCTTTTAATACCATAAAAGCATTCAAGACATTAAACCGCTTTATTAACAGCTTTAGAAACCCAATAGGTCTTTCGGAATATCCAGCCGCTTTAAAAAAAAAAGAAAAGAAAAAAAGTAATACGGATAAATGCACAATTAAAAGAAAAAGAAAAAAGGGCTACAGCTGTTACACCACAGTTAAGACCAAAGCATTCTGAAACACTGCAGACCCTGAATGGCTCTGTGTGTGAGCTATGAGCACTCGCAGGGGGAGAACAGAGATCCCTCAGGTCTGAGACCAGATCCCACTTAATCCGCCGTTAACGGCTGTTTAAACAACCTTCATAAATGTTAACTGGGGGCTGCCTATGCCATTTTGAATAGAAGGCATTTACTTCATGCGAAAACAGGCAATGCGAAGGGCCTCAGGGGTCCCCGGGACTGGCATTTAATGTGTGTAAGAAGGCAGCCATTATCAGCAGCACAATGACACAATTCAAACTGACTGTGTTATCCCATTTGATTCACATCAGCCCAGGGTGCTGCTGCGGATGGATATCTAATTGGAATATAATGTTAGTTAAAGACCCAAGAGAAACCACAAAGACCTAATGCAAACTCCACTCTGTCGTCATTGCAGTTGCAGTTTCAGTTTCTGCAATGACGTGTGTGATACAGAGACAGTATGCAGAGACAGCGTGTGTGTGTGTGTGTGTGTGTGTGTGTGTGTGTGTGTGTGTGTGTGCAGTGTCTGTCAATAATATAACCCTCTGTTTCTACTGTTATCCAGGCACCTTTCAGCAGGGCGATGGAGGTCGTGGCCTCACCAGGCCTTGGAGGAGCTGGCTGAGACAACAGCAGCCGCAGACGCAGCCGCACATTAACGTGTGAGGAAGGCAAACACAAGTAATAGGGCTTGGTGCTTACAGCGCTCGGGGGAACAGAGTGATTTACTGTTCCTCTCAGCTACATTATAAACACCGTTAGGGTTTAATGATCTTCTGACATGCTGCATGTTTCTACAGTGTTTGACTTTATTTCAGGAGTTGTACTCACTGATTGCTGCACATTAAGAGAACATTCACACTCACTTGGACACACGCCCTCAGCCACCACACTTGAGCAATCAACTCAGGCAGGCTACGCACCTGCTGCTCACACAGATTGCACACACACACACACACACACACACACACACATACACACACTCATGTGCATTCATTGCATTAGCTACCCGCTTGGTCCATGTACTCATATGAAAGCCTTAGTTTTTCTTGTATACAGTTTTCATCTATGCATATAAAGTTAAAACACATACTGTAACTTTATGATGTAGAGGGCAATTGAGGAACAGTTAAGGTATGCAAACTCACCCTAAGAAGGTTATCAGATCTTGACATGTCCACAGTCACTCCTAGCCCTGTGTAGGATTCAACAAAAAAATCTCAAATATACCTCCAAGAATCTCCCATCCCATTAACACCATAATCACAGTGTGAACTGAACATACACAGAGCTGTGGAACCTACACCAACCACACATCCAATCCATCCAGCGAATCTGGCACAAGTGAATACTGTAGGTGACTGACAGCTGTCGGCTCAACAGCTAAACCTGAATGGTTGACAGCTGCACACCGGTTGCAGCTGGACCAATAGGATACCATGCCAACCCAGACTGGGTCGGACCACACTGATGCAGCGCAGGACGCCATTTAGGGACCACAGGTCCCAGTTTGCTCCAGTTGGCCAAATCCCTCTGCTCTGTCTGGACTGCATTGACCTGATCGTCCCAAGGGCATTCTGTTCAGACAGTATGCGCCTCACTCACTTAAGGCTGGATTACTCCACCGATAAAGACATTATATCGAAGCCATAAAACACACAATACACTACAACAGCATGCATCATGTTCGTGCACACTAGAGACACATGCTGCAATAGGGTGACAGGGGACATACATGTACACACCACACCACGTAGGGAATGGGTGCATTCATGTTTACAGAGGCCCTTCACATTTTGTGTTCAGTATCTACTGTATGTCTTACAGACACATCTGTGTGATCATGACCTCTTCAGTCATGTGACATGTTTTGCAATGGATACATAATGTTAACACCTCAATACCCAAGCCTGTCCAACACCTTCTCTCTCTCCTCTGATGGAACAAGTGAGCCAGAAGAAATGTTTGAGTGAGAGGCACTTCTGCTGTAACCACTGGCAATGGTGTGTGCCTGTGTTTAGATACGGACATTGAGGCAGGGCAGGGAGGGAGTCAGGGAGGTGGGGGGAGATGCGGAGGGGCTCACTGCTTAATAAGTATTAGGGGGTGGTGGGGGATTCCTCCTTTAGCCTACGCGGCGCAGCGGCTAATCCCCGGTGAGGATCTTAATTGTATCTGAGTTAGTAGGTCCAGGGGCGTGGCACGGCCAGCGCTTCTCTCCCTGCAGACGGCTGCTCTGATTAGAGCCGGGGGAGGATATTTGGAGGAAAAGAGAGGGAACCATAGAGCTCATTAACCCAATAAAGAATGGATAAGCAGCACTCCTCGTGTCTCCAATAAGTCAGGCTTCTCTTGGGGGCTCAGAGCTACCTTGATGTTCTTTATGGAGAGCCGGAGTGTTTGGTCTCGAGGATCACGGAGACCATCCCACCCCGCCTCGCTCTGCCCTGGCCTCCTCTGTGCCCAGGGAGCACCAGAGGGGATGCTCATGTTCAGCTCTGAGGGATTCACACTCCCTCCATGAACTCTGACCTGAGCCAGTCAGAAGGGAATGCTTCCAGACGAACTCTTCCCATCCTGTTTTCACAACACAAGGGAGTGATTTCCTTGTCATACTGTATTTGCCCAGGAAAGAGGTTTGGTTTAGTGTCCCGTCACAATAACTCTGTAAATGAGGCCATATAGATAAATGCTGAATAGACTTGACCCATTCCTTTCACAGGAGGGCACAGTCCCAGGCTCCTCACAGAGACAGGGGGATGCAAACAACATGGCCACAATGGGCGTCCATCTCTGTCACTGCATGTCACCATTTAATGGATGGAGAATGAACTGTGTCAACTGTATTTGTGTGTAAAGTGATACCACCATGTCCTCGGGGAGGTAATACACACTAGCATGACACGTCTCTCAGAGGAGTTGCGGCATATTGAAATCTAAAATATGCGGCACGTCATGAGTAAAACGCGGGACAATGCCTTTGTAATTCACATGTTATTGATACGATCGGGGAACACAAAGGAATGAGAGGCCAAATCACATTATAGAAGATATAAGCTGGGCGCTGTTTCACTGCGTGAAGACCTTTTGGCCTCTCGCATGATTAAAACTGAAAGAACGTATTATTAGGAGTGTCCAGTGCTACGTGCTAATTTCTATGAACCTCTCGGGACAGAGAAGTCAAAGGGCAAAAACTCTTTCCCCTTGTGGAGAAACATTGTAACTTTAGCCCACTATCAACAACAGGGCTAATAGATAGCAGGTGAAGGATGAGATAGACAAATGTCAACACTGCAATTGGAGACCAACTTTGGCTGTCCTCCAGAACTCTTCACTCTGCAAATAAAGTGCTGATACTTACTCCAGTACTCAATGCAAACATAAGCAACAGGAGAATGTCTGCTTGGATATCCGTCCAGTCTATTCTGAATTGTCAATCAAGTGAGGTGAACAACACGTCATAAACATGTAAAGACAATTAATAGATATAGGCCAACTTTGTTATTGTGGTGTGAGCTGCCCCAAATCCTCATGTAACCTTGAACTGTTTGCCCTCTGAGTGTTGGAGCTTTGTCAGATGACATGTGTACTGGTGATCATGAGGACAGCATTGCCCATAGCTTTGAGTAAAAACACAGTCTATTCCATGCAGTGTTGTGTTCCCCTGGTTTAATCCACGTGTCAGTCTGGGACATGTTCTTCCCCATAAACCAGACATTAAGTAGAATTAGAATCAGCTTAGAAATGAGGGCCATAGAGAAGAAAAAATGAAAGTGAAAAAAACACCCAGTAAATAAACAAGTGCACAGCACACATAAATACATAAAACGGCTTACTTGACTTTTAGTCGTTCACCCCACCAGACCGAGTATGTTTTAGAAAGATTACAAATCCCTGTCGTTCTGATCTTGTGCACAGCTTAAGAAGTGATTTTATTTTGCAGGATTAAGCGGCGGACTGCTGTTTGTGTGAGGTTGTGGGGGGACAGACGTTGCTGTACACTCGAGGGATGTTATTTGTCATCTGGATTGTGAGCAGACAGAGAAAGAGATCACCCCGTCTAGACCCCGGAGGGTAGTGCTATAATGAGATTCGGCCAGATTTACGGTGATTACGCTAGTAGTCATAATAGAGGTCAGCTATCTAGGTATCTTGGTCAATAGTAGGGCCTGCCATGTCTTGCCAGTGGGTGAGGCCTGGACCCAGTGGAGTCACTGTCTTCAAAAACACCGGTGACACTGGGGAGAGTGTAAACTGCCAAGGTCTTCAGTGTCTTAAAATAGCCCAAAATGCCCAAAATAGGGCATCCTGACCTGACTGTCTTTACTTGTGTTTGTATGTAATCACAGGGACAGCGATTGTATGTACAGAGGTTACAAAAAAAAACTTGGCTGCATTGATACTCAGTTTCAATGGCTCTCATACACTAAAGGTCTCTTTAAGGGAATAATATGCCATTCTTTTCAAAGCAATTGCTTTAGGTCTATAAAAGCTCCTTTGTCCTTGTTTTGTTCCTCAAATGCCTAGTTAGACACAAAGCAACAACAAGGCGCATGTGGACTTAGGTAACCAGAGAGGTGGCTTGGGTTCTCAGTGGCTATGTATATCAGATACCCATGGGGACAACTACCACAAATACTACCTGCTGATCTACTCAGGCCATCAATCAAAACAAATCCTGAAGATGTTTTTCCACCTACAGGTAAAGTGACACAGACAACAACATCAGTCATGTAACACTGTTTGCGTCATAGATTTAAAAACAGGGACATTTGGGATTCGGCTCAGGTTGTAAAACATATTCTAGAATCACAGCCCTTTGTTGTTTGCGTTCATACCAAGAGTTGTGTTTTACAGTACGCCACACTGAGACTGTCAACAACATAGTGGTTGTTCTCTTTCATCAAGCTCACCTGCCTGAGACAGAACCTCCCTGTGAGCTTGTGTAATGGTACATCAAAGTACCTTTAGTTAAACACTAAAGCTGTGGGAAGAGACCACAACAAAAGAGAGAGAGGGGGGGACTTGCTGACCTCTGACCTCCTCTCTGTCAGACACCCCCATGAGGAATCAGGTCTTTCAGATGTGGCTATATATATGACCCCTTATTATCAACCCCGACCCTTTGTTGCCTTTACGGCTTATAGGAGGTGGGTTAGTTATCGCAACTGGATCATATCTGAGAGAATACAACTTGATACTCAGGATCCTTTGCACCGGAGCTTTAAGGAAAAAAAACAGGAGGCAAAGCAAAAGTCTCATTTCCTCAACTGTCTCAGACGAGAGGCTCCTAGACGTTTGGTCATATAGGAAAAACAGACAGGTCGCCACAGCAGGGGAAACGCTTAGCCAGTTCTGGATGTTGCTGGGTAATATCGCAGGCTAATGTAATGAAAAGAGGGGGACAGGCGTATCAAAGAGGAAATGCCTTGATCTTGTACATCTGCATAGTGTTTAACGCACCACAAATGACAGGTATCTTCAGACCCACTGAACAGGAATGTTTCTTAGAGAAAAATAAATAACGACTATATTACTTGTATTTTTTCCTTTCAAAGAAGAGAGAGATAGTGCTTTGTTAGCTTGGGCGAGCACAGGAAGAAGAGCAGCTCAATTTCCTCCAGGCCTGGCCTCATCCACACCCACAGACACAGAGAGCAGACTGAAGGGGAGGGAGAGGGAGAGGGAGAGGGAGAGGGAGAGCCAGGGAAGAGTTTCATGTCCGCTCCCTGCCTGCCCTGAGCTCAGCCTCAGCCCAGCGATATGTATCTGTATCTGACTGGATATCTAGATGGAGCCCTCCCCAGGGTTCCTCTAACTCTCCCCTGTGTTTGGGTCTGCTTGAAAGGTAGCCGATAGCATTCAAAGTGCAATGACAAGAGAATGACGCACGAAGTCGCTGGGTTTATCTCTGCATCTGCAGCTGGGAGCACGGCTCCAACTCATGCCCATCAGCTCACATTTCTACAGCACAGCACCACAGGCCACTAAATGGAACATCACAGGCACTAGATACCTACAGTACCCCATAGGTCAATAAATCAATGATCAATCAGATATAGAGACAGAATCAAACTACACTGAGACTATAGTGTGAGGCATCACTGCCACGTGACGGAGACTTATGGTTTTGAAAAACTATGAACAAATGTTGCTCCTTGACAACAAAGACACAATGTTCTGAAATGGAAAAAAAGCTTTTGAAGGACCCTTGAGGTAATCAGCTGATCCATTTGTCTTAATGTGTTAGGGTGGCTGGGCTAATTTCAAACAGATCTTCACTCAAGACAACAACAGGATATATGCACTAATTAGGCTGCACTACAGGGTTTTTTGTGGTATTGTCAGGACAGCTTGTACAAAACCACTGTAAAATTGGAATCTGAGAAATAAACTTGAAGTCCCATTGAAACAGCCCCAGGTAAAGAACTGTGTCTATCGTATCTCCTCTTTGTTCATGTGACCACCAAGGTTATGGAATGAACATTGCTTTGAGGGGTTTCCTGCTCTGTCAAAGGGCGGGGGGAGAAGATGAAACAGTTGGCTCAGAGCTCATATAGTTTCTGTAGAGCAAGGTCTATGTCTTAGATTAACCTCATAGAGGACACAAGACTGTGAAAAGGTGATAGGGAAGATATAGTCTAATTTACCACGGTAAAGCAACACGCAGTACATCCTCTAACATACCCACCTATAACGTTTCTCACCTATCCAGGCTACAGTAGATGCACTGGAAATGACTATAGCTGCAGTGAGGGGGTAATTGTATAAGAGGAAAGGTCACATTAGAAGTGATAACATATCTGTTTTAATGGGATGCTAGTTACTAGCTTTTTGACCTGTCGCAATTTAATCGTATAAACATTCCACTAAAGTGATTCTTATTATTGATTCTTATAATGTGCTGAGGGAGGGAGGCTCTGCCATGAAGAAGCCTAGAAACGGGCCTGAGGGAAAACATGGGAACATAGAGTCAAAGGTTAGCCATTCCCATGGTAGAGAGGAGTTTCCCAAACAAGGTGAGGAGGGTGTGTAATCGTGAGGGAAGGGAGGGAGGGCTAAGGTTGTAACTCACACACCTGTCACCGGTGATCATGGAGGAGGTGCAGGGGGTCACCACGCAATTTGTTTAGTTGTAGTGGTTTCCGACAATGCTGCGGTCAAGGTGCATGGTCATTTCTCTTTGTGTCAGCTCTGCTACCGCCTCTGGCTCAATGGCACTCTGGGAAACCCCAACCGATGTGTATTCACGGTCCTAACTCACAGAGTGGAGGAGAGATATGCAGCTACCTCTTTGAGAAAAGGTGGAAACTAGTATATGACTGCATTCACAAGTCACTCGAAAAAAAGCGTAGGAGAACAAGGGATTGATGAATTGACTTATTACAAGACCAATGTTGTTTCCTTATTCTCATGGTGACCACAGAAAATACAAGACAGAGCAATTTTGTATGATATTACATTATCAATATTACAACTAATAGTAGTCAATTAGTTATTCAATCAAGACAACTATGAATGTGGTCCTCTGTGGCTCAGTTGGTAGAGCAAGGTGCTAACAATGCTTAGGTTGTGGGTTTGATTCTGGGACCAAATATACTGAAATGTATGCACTCACTGCAATGTAAGTCACTTTGGATAAAAGTGTCAGCTAAATGGCATATATTAGATATATAAAACAATGAGGTGTTTTACTGATTGATTGGAAAGAGAGTCAAACAGGTCACTGCTGCCCCCTAGTGTTCTTTACAAGCTACTGATCCCTACACTTGTTGACCTGTGTTAACTAGAAGTCTTGAGGAAAGCTAAATTCAGCACAAGTAATAAAACAAGGCTGTCATTGCTCTAAAGACATACTAACTGGGTTCCGATGCCAACAAGCCCTAAACGAGACCATATTTTACCGGAACACCAGCGTAGAATTTACTGGGTCATCGCCAGACTTCACAGACTTCTCCTGCTTTCCCACAAGGAGACAGTTTGTCATTAGAGGGGAGGATAATATGGTCACGTCTCCTAGTTCTGCATGGGTCCTGCCTGCATGATACCAGGGCACAATAAAGCCAGATTGGTCTGTGAGTCAGAGACGGCCTGGAGCTTGTGGCCTACAGTAAACGGTGCTATTGCCAGCTCATTTCATCCAATGACACTCGGTCACTCGGTCCCAGCTGCAGATGGATGACTAGATGGTCGGCCGCGACTGTATCTGCAATCCTGACAGCCAACAGGAGCCAGCTGGACCTTAAACACCCAGCCAGGACTAGGACTGGGGGGGGGGTCACATCCTGCTCCTTCTTTGAGTGGGCAGTGAGTCATTGGAAGGGGACAACACCCACCCACCCACCCCCCTTCCCTCCCCCCTCCCTCCCCCCTAGAGCTTTGAAGTGGTGGCAGTGTACAAACAACACAAACTTCCCACGACAAACACTATGATTTGCCACCTGCAGCAAGGAAATGGCCACAAACCCCGTTCCACTCCCTTTATTGGGCCGTTTTGTAGCTCCAGACTCTCTTTTGTAATTCCCGCTCTCGTGATGAGAGTGGTTGAAATTAGGACTCCCAAAGGAGAGTAGACATAGGCCTGATTTAAACAGCAGCACCTTATCAAACCTCAAAATTACCTCAAAAACCTTCTTTTTTTTCAATTATATGCAATAAACTGTTGACTAGACTGAAAATAGGGGGGTTACAATATTCTCAAAGGCATGGTCTGGAGAAACATATAATGATACCAATTTTGAGGTTAGATTTGAACTTTTGTTCTATTCTGAGATTCACATGGATATTTCCCTTTGCATGAACACACTTTTCTGTTTGTTTGTGCATTTGATGCCTCAGACAACTCATGCCTGATGTTAAAAATGAACAACTTTAACTCACATAGTTCAAAACAGCAGTTTACCATAGGAAAACGCCATCTCATTCAGAAAATAAGAGTATATGAGGCAGTAAGAAGACTTAATTGCTATCAATCTTGACTACAGTCACACATTCAATATTAGACAAATATTGCATGTGTTTATAGCCAAATTAAATGATCATAATTGAATAAATTTATCTTTATTGAATAAAGAAGCTGTGTTACCCCCATTCATCACTAGGTGGCAATGTTTCTCTACAAATGTACTATCCATCAATACCATGCCATCATACGTACTTTTGAGATGCAGTGCAGTCAGGGCCAATAACAGTTTGTTTGAATACGCAGTGAAACCCAGAGATGGATGTGATATAAAGCAAGCTATCATACAGTCAACAGGGAGTTCTGTCATAAATGCAAAGTATCATTCTATGAGCAATACAACATAAAAATGCTTTTTGAGGTCAAATGTATGTCAACAAATAACTAAAGACTAGGTTATAAAATGATGTCATCCATGCAATAATTGAACAAAGACTTATCTCCATCATCAGAACATAGTAACAGAAACATCTCTATTGCTCTGTTATATATATCAACTGATGGATGTATGGTGATTTATTGTGTTCAAAACCCTCACAGGAGAGACGTTTGTGCCAGATGCAACAACTGATAATTCACTGCAAGAAAGGATATACACCACAAACACTCTGATGAATAATAATGTTTGGGTCTATCTGCACCTCAACAGCTGTGTAACACTGAAAGAATGCATGAGATCATGTGATTAGATCTTAAACGAGTGATCTCACTATCAACACTGTAGTTGCTGATGTCTCTCCTTGCCTCAACTATGCAACTTCACCTTCAGCTAACTGCTGTTTTGTTCTTATGATCAAAAGTTCAGAACCCCAACAAGCTCATTAAAATTCCTGCCTGGCACAGGAGAAAGGCCAACGGCTTGATACTGGCATTCACCCGCTTTCAGGAGACAAGCAGAGGCACAGAGGCCTGTGGCTCATATGCACGGCTTGGTTTTGAGAAGGAGCATTCAGGCATGCCGTCCCAGAACAGTGAGCGACAATAAATGGCTACACCACAGGGCAGAAACCAGCCAGGCCTGATCCAAACCACTCTTTTTGGTCTTTCTATCTGTTCTTAACTTCCAATTCTACTGTATACACTGTTTATGGATACTCAATAATTTCTATAATATATGGATGGGTTTATATGCCTCTGAGGATGCATCCAGATTACTTAGAGATTCATGATTGTTTTGTAGAGAAGCAGCCTCTATGTCATTGGACATTGGTTTTGTGGGTAGGCACTGAGGTGAGGGTAATGAGCAACAGGAGGACTGTGGAAAACTCTGAATGCTGGCAGTGATGACAGGGTTACATAACTGAAAACAATATGTTTGCAAACAGTGATACAATTCTACATTAACATTTTCATTAACAAAAAAATTCAACTCATCTAAACAATCAGTTGGATTCCTTCTCAGTGAAACATCAAACAATGATAGTAATGGATATGATTCCTGAGTAAAAAAACAACAACACATGTTATATGTTCAACACATGGCTATTTATTCCAGGATTCATGGAAATCTAGTATTGAACGGCCATTAAATAATAAAGGAAATCAATGTAGGGCACATAGATCAATCTTAGACTACTTTCTGGCCGAAATTCTGTTTCAGTGCATTCAACAGTTGTACTATAGTTGTCCACGAGGTATCACTGTTTCACGTAATATTCGATTATTTGTTTGCTGTTAGACACCATTAGAGAAACCGCCAGGTAGGCCGACAAACCACATGGTCAAATCTGACAGCGTTTATGGATCTACCGGTTGTCGGCAAGATGGCCAAATTGTAGGCTACAAGAACAATTCTCTGAAAGTGAAAATATGTAAAAGTGAGACATTGAATCATACTTTTCTATATTTTGGAAAAAATAACCATGCTATCTCAGTAGTTTTTAATCTAACGTTCATTTATAATTTCTAATTCGCCTTTTATTTGTACAGTATGACACCCATGTGCCATAGTCCAGACAGCTGCTCACAGAAATGATGAAAAGCAAAAGAAAGTTCACCAAAAATATGTTGACAAATTATCCAGATGCAATTATAAACCACAAGACAAGATCACAGAAAAAAAACAAAAAAATACAATACAAACAAAACACCAATGCACAAAAATGTAGTAACACGAGTGTTATGTATGTAGGCCTAGACGAAATAAAAAAAGTTAAAACAATAAAGATTAATTGTAATCCCTATGTGCTCCTCATGACAAGAATTGGCTGCCACAAACATTCCTAACTAAAGCCCATGAAATCGAACAATAATGAAACTTTATCTAACTTTTCTCCGAGTCTAACTGCTGGGTTCACTTAGCCCGTCCCATCTGGTGCAGCAAATGGCCCAACTCACCAGGGAGGTGGAGGGGAGTGAGAGGCGAGGGGGGAGAGGGGATCGGATTGAAAACAGATCAGCCTGAAGATCTCACCACCGCATGTCTAGAGCAACTGTCGTTTAAAATCTTGTCTAGTTTAAACTTTAGCCGCACTTACAAGAAAAAGCCATGTTATTTTGAATGAAAATGAGCGAAAGGGGTTGAAAACTTTACCGCTGCAAGATGATGGATTGTAAAAAGTTAGATGCAACCAACTGCGCTCCACTGAATTAGATGAATTATCGGAGGGATGCCGTGTCACGAACTTTGTGAAGACTTTCCAACAACTTTTCTTGAAGCGCAGTGAGTCCATGGATTTTCCTATCATATTCAAAGGGACATATCTGAGTGTTTTTTATTTAAAAGTACCATTTTAGTCATAGTTCTCGGACTCATAGCGAGTCAGTAATTCATCGGTCAAAGTGAATTGAAGAGCATCGGGTAAAACAAGCATTCAAGGTAAGAAAACTTTCTGTTCCGTTGATGACAAATACACAGATTTTGGACACATTTCACATTTCCAGTATTTAAGAACATGTTTAAAGGCTTCAGTAAAACACCTCTTGATGTAGAATGTAATACACAATCTGTATGTGTTTGACACAAATACTATCCTCCCTTTATCTTGCGTGTCAAGGACGGATGAGGCTTGGGGTAACTTCACATCTCATTTGCACTTTGAACTTATCTGACATAGGAATCCAAAAAATTCTGTCCTGCAACTTGATCCATATGTCAAGAGATGTGATCAGAAAGCTCGGCGCCAATCCTTTTACAGAATTCCAAGTGCCTCTGCTCAGTAAAGCCATTGTGATCATTCACCCCACTTTCTTATAAGATCCCTAAAGTTTCTGCTACTTTTATGCAAAATTAAGTTACGTGTTATGGCTACGGTTATAACTATATTATATGCACTGAAATTGATTTGTGCATATTTCTGCTGGAACTCAATACTGAAGGAATGTCATTGTAAGTTTAAACTTCTAGACTGAACATGAAGGTTTATGTTGGTGGCAATCACAACTTTGAGTGGATATACAGTGTATATCAGATTGGTAAAAATTGCACATTGCAACTTATTGTGGCTCTCACACTTATTAGTCCAAGTTAGTTTGTATGTTATTACACAAGTAAGGTAAGTTGATACCAGTGTTAGAGAGTAACTACAAGTTGATAGCTGTGTGATAGAATGTACTAGATGCTTGAAAGTGTTCTCAGTGTGTACACACTATTATAAGATCCCACTCATTAACCACTTCCACTCAGCAAATAAGGACTTAAACAATAATGCTTCAAGTGCCGAGCATGCAGTGGAACTAAAACCATCTCGCTGGGTCTGTCAGGTCAGTAGGAGTTGTGTACCTACTGTTGAAAGATTCAAAGTTTGCTGTTTGCACTCCAGGCTGAATAATCAACAAACACTTCACGCTTTTGTGCTGGATCCCAAACAGCTATATTTGCTATTGGCTTTTACCCCATCTTAAATGTCCTAATGATCCCTGAGCTCATGGCTGAACTGATGAGCCTAATTTTTGTTGGTTGTTTTGGTCTACATTCTAATCAGGAAAAGAAAGAAAAAACATGGTTTCTTTTTGTGTCTGTTTATTCATACAGTACATACAGAGAAAATGTTCATTGAATTCTTTTTTGTTTTTTACTATCTTATGAAAAAGGGTGACCTGATCAAAATATAATGTTATTCGATAGCCTATACTAAGTGAAATTGAAAACTGCAGGGTATTAAAAGAAAAAGAAAAGAAAAAATTACAAATCAGGATCTCTTTTAAAGAATAAAAGTATTATTACAACCTAAAAAGAGGGAAAAAATGAAAAGAAAAGTAAAAAGAGAAACGGACTCTCAGAAAAAAAAAAAAAACATTTGCAGTGTGTATTTCTGTGTGCGCGTGTATGAATGTGTATGCCTATGAGTGTGTTTTTAATTTAATGTGATGCCCAGTTGAGATCATTAGCATGAGAAAAAAAGTTTTAGTGCATTTGCCATTGTGTGGAATGAAGAGTCCCAGCAGTCAGGCCTGGGACGATTGAAAGGATGTAAAGAAATGATGGGCTATTCAGCTTATTCAGCCTGGGTTGGGGCTCCGGTCCCTGGGCCCTGAGACCCATGGTGGCGATGTTACTTTCATCTCCCGAGCCAGCCTCTGTGTGCCTGTTTTCACACGTCTCTCCCCCAGTCCCACTTTATTGATCTGGCTTTTTCTTCTCTGGAAGTCTGCGGAAAATTTAATGAACCGAATACTGGAAAGGGGGTGAGCTTTTTGAAAACAAATACCGATGAAGTCTAGCGTGTAGGCAGGACGAAGAGGAGGAGGAGAAGTCTGAATGACTCTGAGGAGGAGAACCCCCCCCCTCCCCCCTACTGAGAGAACTCAAAAGTTGAGAAAAGAACAGAGTCTTCTTCCCCCCTTCTCCCACCTCTCTGAACTAAGACACTATATATGTACCAATGAAGCCATTCAACTCTGCATGTCATTCTTAGATTGCAGTCCCTTAAAACTGTTCAGTGATCCACTAGGGGGGCTGGAGGAATTGCTAAGAATTTGGTTGATGTAAAAGAAATACAGCAGGTGAATCTCCCCAGTTAACATTTTTCCCAGAACTGCTCTCACACAATTATGTGTTTGTCCTGATTGGCAAAATACATTGTATACATACATGATTTTAAACCACTTTAAATACTACATAATATAATGGTGATGTAGATGTATATTTAAAATATTAAATAGGTAGTACCGTAGGATATTGCCATGGTATATAAATAATGTATTAGGTTTTATGCCGCAATGATTGGTGAAGACAAAGACTTTTAATAAAAAAAATACTTCTATTTCCATTATGGCTTTGAGTGAAAAGACCATAATCTCGGTCTCGTCAGAGACACGACTTTGTGCCTGCATTGGCCAATACTGTGTCTAGCAGGAGCCCAGGGTGGGGTGTGTGTGTGCGTGTGTGTGTGTGGGGGGGGGTAGCTGAAGTACACTCATGTCTAGAGCTGAATTGATGGGAATTTAATAGCCATTTAGGGAGCTGTAAAAGACAGCTATGTGTTGAGCTAGTCCGCCGTGGTCTCTAGCTACGAGCCTGTACTTGAGATTGGTGCAAAGTGGGGGGAGAGTGAAGTGATGGCAGCATACATTCATTTTCAGGGTCCTCATTGAGCCTCTCTGCTTTGGCTTGGACGGCAGGGGACAATCCCTGCTTTTTTTGTAGCTGTTGTCCCACACCCCTCAAGGCATCCGGCTCATTCTCTCTCAAGTGTCCAGGGGTTAAATAGGATCACATCATATCCGGTTTGGGAGAGGAGAGCGCAGCCTGCTCCTCATCCCCCTCTTCATCTCTCACAGGGCCAGCTATGAGTGAGTACTTAGACACTGACGTGGAAAGTGAAGTCACATTCAATCGAGCCTGTAACCTCTGTTGTTATCAAAGAAAACGGGGAAACCATATGTCTGAGTAAAAAGCATATGTCACTGTAAAAGGGGAGAGTACAATGTGCCTTTAACAAGCCATTTAAAGGGATGTATGGTAAAATCACTAACAACCTAATTCCACAGTGATTGACCTCATCAATCATTGGATGCAGTCCCCTCATCAAAAGCAATAACGTATAAGTATGAAGCAACTGGTTTCTCTGGAGGAAACAGTATTTCCATGTTGCTCTAAGTTCATGCAACAAGGCCTAATTATCCATTTCCTATCCATGCCTTTTCTCACAGAAACTCTCAGATCCTCTAGACAGAATGGTCTCGGATGGTCTCGGCCCCCTCCAGACACCCAAACGGCTCTCTAAGGGAGGAAGGATTGAAAGTCAAACAGATTAAATCATGTATACAATTTACACTGTGTTATATATGATGTGTCATCACCAGTATCTCAACACTATACACAGTTCCCAGACAGACTCCCCAAACAATGGCTTTTAACAGTGATTCACCAGGTCAGGGGAGGTTAGCAAGTTTGTGGAGGGTTGACGCACAATTTATTTCATTACCCAACCTAAAATAAACCATTTGGGTTGAGTTACAGAGTTCCACACTCTGGAGCAGACGTCTGAACGAGCTCACTTTGCTGTATCCAGTATATTGTACGATGTGTGAATGACTGGATTGTTGTGTTGTTTACTCCAGCCAGTCTTATTGCTGTAGGTCCTTTCACCAAGATGGAGCCTTAGACATGGACCGCTCCTCAACACAAGTGAGGGTTCAAGGAGGTTTCACTAACTTGCTCTGCAACAACGCCAAACCTGGAGAGGGCACTTATGAGGGGGGTGCCTTGATCCTGGTTCCTGCTGTTAATTGACTCCTGGTGGGGCTAGAGTAACAGGATGATCTGCTGTTACATCAGGGGAGTTCCTCAGCAGCTGGCTGTGAGAGTATCATTATTACAATCACTGTGTCTTCCTCGTTGCCAATGAACAAAGTTTCTGTGTTGTTCAGAGGACGACTGACATGGACTCCCAGACAATGGCGTATTGTCTCTAGTGTTTGCCGTCAGCCCTAATCTGATGCAGAGGCAGAGTCGGGGGCTATGCAGAGGCCACTGGCAGCACAGCGCATTCAACAGGAGGGGTGTGCGTGTTTGTGCTTCCAACACTGGGGTTTGTGGAGGGGGAGAAGCCTCAGTTGTAAGTTATGATTTATCTGGGGGCCCTCCCGTAGCTACAAAGTAGACTAGCCCATAGGGGCTGGGTGGTTGGGCTCTTCTTCTTACGTTCCATATGATGAGCAATATTAACTTCCAAATAGCACTGTCTCTCTGCCAGGCCACAGACTCCTCTCTGATAGACGAAAGCATGGAGTTTGGTAAAAGCCATGTGGTAATCTTTAAGCAAGCGGTCCGTCACCCCTCCTCCTCAGCACATGTCCGCTGCCATTGGCCTCTCTCTGAGCAAGGCTCTGGGCTCGGGCCAGGTTGAGGTTTGCTCATGATTTGTAATCATCTCATTACAGAGAGCAGAACGAGGCTCATATATATATATACAGTACATGCTGTCTTTGTCTTCTTTAACTTGTAAGAAGTATGGCTGTTCACACTGTGTCCTCAGAGTCGCATTAACAGGTGGTCATAGTATAAAAGAACACTCAAAAAAGAGGTGAGTGGCAAGACCATAGAGAATAGAATGGTTTCTGTTGTGTTCTATCTCCATGTGTAAGACCTGTACTCCTCAGACACTGAACTCCTCATGCTGAATATGGAGAAGTGGGGAAGTTGGGAACATACTTCACTTGGAGGGGTTGTAAAAAGAGATTTGGATCAGAAAGTCACCTGGTGTGAAACTGCACACTACTTCCAAGTCATATGTTTGTACTCGGTCGTCATCTCACCTCTAGGTGTACTTTGACAGCTGATGACCCCACACACACACAAGGACCCCGACAACAGGGGTCTCCCATTCTTGTCACCAAGGCCTGCTATCTGAGTCAAGAAGCAGCTGACACATTGCCCACATATGCCACACACTCACTGAGACACAGTCTGCTTGTATAATCACTTCTACTGGTATGATGAACGCTCATAGCAACAATGTGGAAGTAGCCAGTAACCATAGAGGGACTTAAGCATCAGATGCCAGCTTTGATTTTCACCAACTTTGATTCACAGGCATGCATACAGACATACAGTAAGCACACACATGCACGTACGCACGCACGCATGCACGCACCACCCACCACCGCCTAAGTGGTTGGTGAGGGTATTGACAGCTGAAACCGTTGAGAGTGAGTGCTAACAACACATTTAGGATAAATGACCCGGCCAAATGTTGTTGAGAGGAAGCCGACACTGCAATGTGGCACAAATGACAGCTGGGGGTTCTCCTTGTAGGGGAGACCTCCTAAGCAAATGTCCCCTTTAACTTACATGACAAAACAAATACCTCGGACACACAAACCCTGTGTAATTACATTGAGAATCATAAATAGCCACTTCTAACTGGGCTACATCAAGGCGACATGAAACCCAACAGCTAGGAATTCCACCCTGTGATTGTGTGTAGGCTGTGAGAGAGCTACACATCTGTTTTATATTGGTTGGGAGACAAAGAGATCAACCACAGGATATTGCATTTACTAGCAAGGAGTGGTGGGGTGGATTTAGGGGAGAACTCATCTACAGGACTTGCCTTGCTTTTTTAGATGTTCAGTCTTGGGATCAATGTAAGAACATGGGCCTTTGAGTGCCTCTCAGTTACTCATGACTCAAGACACAGGATAGTGATGAGTGCTCTCCATTTTTCCATAGTCTCTGGAGACTCCCTTTGTGAACATGTTTTGGCAATAACTTAGTGCTTTCATCTACTGGGTCACTGACCAGGACTGGGTCCATACATTAGATATCTGTGTGTCTGCATCAGGAGAATGACTAATGAGGGCTGCCAGTTCTCTCACCATATGTTTTACACAATGCCCTTTTTAGACCAGAACTTCAAAGGGGTTGTGTTTTTCAGAAGACAGTGATTCACCCATCTAGAATGTGCTCGTGTCTAAGTCCCAACTTGCCTTGTAGCTGCTACCAGAGAGGCATCTCTCTGTGTGCAATCAGCTTAATAAGGCCAACATGAAACAGGGCTTTTGTAAAGGCTAATATTTATATGCCCAGTCTGGTCACTCTTTAGTTGCCCCTACACTATTCTGCATATTAGTAATTGCTTTGTAGCTGCATGGTAATGGAGTTGAGTGGTTATAGCTTGTGATATGTACAATAACATGTTAACTTAATACATATTATGTTGTTACTAGGAGGTAAGTACAGCGTAACTACTCAGGTATTGGGGCAACTTCATGTAAAGTGTTACCAACAGTCTTTCCCGAGATCTGCTCAAGCTTTTCTAGAAGCATTGTCTTTAACCAGGACCAAATTATATTTGCCAACTTCAGGAGAACAATGGTCACTGCCTGAGACCAAACAGATCCCTTTCAAGTTAAACAGTGCCACATTAGACTCTAAAGAGTAAATGTCAGATAACAACAATGATAACAAAACAATCTCCCTCTCTTTCATGGCAAAGCATTTAATTGTTTTTTATTGTGTTTGTTTGTTCAGATTAGAGACAGACTTTGATAAACTGACTTCAAATATTATTTATTTTGGGCTGTAAAAAAGCATTGAGAGAATGTATACAGTATGATGCACATATAACTACTGTATTACACACATACAGTACCGAAAGTGTATGAGTTGAAACCACATTACTGTATGTTATATGGGTAAATTAGATACCTGCCAAACCACAGTGGGATTGAATTATTGCAATTGAATAAGTAGTTGGCTGAAGAACCCACTGTGTGAGGGCTGTGACCCCCCCACATGTGACCTCTGAGAGTACACTCAGAGCAGTTTGTCCAAATGATCAGTACTGTAATTACTCTGTGGGATGTAATAATGAGTGATGTTTGTGATGTCCTCAATACCCATCCAGAGTATAAAGAGGTCCAACATATAGGTAGAATAAGTAGATAGGAGAAGGGGGGGGGGCGGGGGCGGGGGAAATCAGGAATCTGATCAAATAAATATTTTTGCCCACGGACAAATATGTAGTATACAGTATGTTCCAAACAAGCATACATTTAGGATGAAAGCATTCCTTTGGCAATGGTAAAACCATTGCTAAGGTAATAGCATAGAGTATATGCATAGTCATGTCCTTGAAAGGAAAGTTTTAGTAAGAGAAAAGAGGATTCAATTAAAGGTTTTTCATGGTGCTCTCACAAAGTTAAAAGGAAGTCATCATTGGTCTGGCCAACGCGGTTAGGTCTGGCCTTGCAATGTTAAAAAAAGAAAAAAGACAAAAAAGACAGCTGTATTTTGTCTGAATTAGCCACTAGCTTTTTTTAAGGAGGAAATTGGTGGGTTAGCTGAATGACTATGCTCATTCACTGTGTTCTACAGAGGGAGAGAGTTTGTAGGGGCAAGGGTTGTGTCTCCCCCTTTTCTCTGCAGCTGTACACCTGTGAATTAATCGTTGGTGACCCTAAAATTTCCCCAGTGCAGAATTAAGTGTACAACCATTTGTAGCCTTGCCTGGATTCTGTGTATAACATGTATTGTATTTAGTGAGATATCTATGAACTTGGTTCAGGTGGCTTTTTCCTATGATATGATTTAAAAAATAATCCAACCATTTTATAAATCCAAATAAAGATGTGTTTTAGCTGTGCTGTGTTTTTTCGACAGTATTTAGGCTAGCATTGTTCCCAATTCCCACAGAGTACTATTTGAGGATTTACAAAAAGCCTGGTTGTCCCCAATAAGCCCCACACATGCCCTGCAGTTTCTGTTCTGTCACACTGCCTTCCTTCTACAGTAACATCACTGTGGTTCCCCTTCCTGGACTGGCACAGGACTGGCATTGAAAGCCAGTCATGCCGTTTGGCCCTTGATAAGCAACAACAGTCACAGTCTCCATCCCCTCCATGAAGGCCATGCTGTATTGTCATGACCACACACAACACTGTAGACCCTCTTTCGGTTTGTTTACCCACATTTAACCCCCTCAGGGAGCCTAGTCAGCTGTAACCACAACCAATGGGCTGTGCACTATTTTACACTCACAAAACCCTAAACGACCTGTCCCACCCCATATTTGCAGATTTTCTTCACTCAAGTTTCAGCTGTTATATAAAATCATTTCAGGAGAATAACAATGGTGTTCACATTTAGTACCATGCTGGTACTATATGTGAAATACAGTAGATATTCAATCAATGTAATAGGCTACATGTACCCTGTTTCCAGTCTCAATCTGAGATCTTGGAAACCACCAACGGGCAGCAGGCAGCGTATTGATTGGTCAAGGGATTTTCAGTGCTCCTACATCAATGTTTGAAATGCAGTATTTCCTGAAAGCTAGACTGTTGAGGGAGGAGGAAATAATGACTAAAAGCTGTGCATGGAGTCAGATGAAATGGAATACATCAACTCTATACTCATACTGCATGGGCAGATAGACTGGAGTCAGAAACAGGAGAGTCATAAAAGTTGAGAAGCAAAAAGAGAAAAACAAACTTTTCACAGAGCATTATGTTATCATTATGTTGCAATGATATTCATATGTGAAATTGGGATATCTGAATTCCAGAATCATATGCTTTCTCCTGCTTTTATTGGCACCTACTCTCCCTCACTTGACCTGGACAAGAGTTCTGCAGCTCACATTTCACAGTGTACAGTCGTCACAGTGCTACATCTTGGGTTAATGAGTCCATTCTAAATTAACCTTAATTAAAGAAAATAAATTTCAGTAGAGACCAATCTATACTTTGTTTCTCTTCCACTTGGGACTGGGGAGACACAAAACCCTATGAAATACAGTTGTCCTCAATCTGGTGTTGGTTACTGGCGATGATAACTCAGGTGAGCACCACCATCTGAAATTTGAGATGGCACAGCACAATCCAAAACCTCTGAAGGTGGCATAGGGGCATCAAACGTAAGGCTGGTGTTATTGCCAAGTGAGTCAGGAAGGGATTGGAGAGGGGGAAGAGGGAAGAGATCTCACCAGCATCAGTATCATACCATGGCTAAGATAGGAAGGAAGAAAGAGGAGAGCAGAGACAGAATAACTTCAAATAAGAGGACATCCTTTGATGTCTGTTTGCATTCCATTCAATGTTGGTGAAAGGGGAGCTGTTGAACGGTAGCGGAAGAGGGGAACACTTGAAACTGAATGAGGCGCTAAGGAAAACACATACCAGGTCTCGGAACAAAAGCCTGGGCAGAGAGAGAAATAGAGAGTGAGAGAGAGAGTCGTTGTCCCCATCACTGTGTTGTGTCAAGGATTGTCATGGTTAAGTGGCATGTTTTGGTGATTCATCTTCAAGTAAAGGTTGGCAGTGTCAGACAGTGCGACTGGAGGAAGAGTTCATAATCGGGCAGTACGGCAACACATCTGGGTCTCTTCTTACTTGTTTATGCCCGCTGCCCCCCCCCCCCCCCCTCCACTCTCCAGTGGGCTCCAACACATGCCTTTTATTTCCTGCTGATTTTCTCAGACACAGGATACACTGATATGATATGCACTTAGAGCATGTACAGAACAACTTTCAGACTAGTAGTGAGGCTCTGTAACGTGGATTACAGTAGTGTGTCGCCTAACCTCACTGCAGGCTATACTGTATGTTAGACCAGAAGAAGCTACCTGCTTTTACCATCCCAGACTTTGGTGGAGGTCTTAGTGAGAGGTGGATACTGGGTATGGTTATCAGAGGACCAAATCTGCTGGTTTTGGGGATTATCCCATGCAGCCCCGTAAAGTCCCCAGCCCCTGGTCACGTGATACGGGTGTGTATGTGTGGGTGTGTGTGTGGGGGGGGTCTGATCCTGTTCGCGCGCTGCACTGGGCTGCCCAGCCAACCAGAAGAAGAGAAAAGAAATGCCCTCTTGTTGTTTGTTCTCCTTGGCCACCATCTGTCCGTTCAGTTCCTGACACCTGTACCATCCCATCAGAGCCCGGCACCCCTGTCAAAAGTGGCAGCATGGGCCTGGTCTACAGGGAGAGATGGGGTTGGGGGGAAATGTAGCTTCTCCAAAGACCTGCAGGGGCTATGGGGGGGATGGGGTGAAGTTGGGGCCACTTCTATCCCACTATCACACTCCCTAACTCTATCTACTGTATCCCTAAACCCTTCTCCAAAATATACAGTATTACAGAGCTGCTTGTGTCCTTATAGCACCAAACTGTGGGCTTACGTTTGTAATTATGCTCGGTAATTAGAAAGCAAATACTTAGCTCACCATAAAAGCAGAAAAAATATGTTTTAATGTTGTGCCAGATGTTCCTGAAACATGATGTTATCAAGAGAACATATAGTTCTTCTGAGGTGTCAGAAGGCAGATAGTGGGGGACAGAAGATGCTGATGTTGTGGGCCTTGCTCTCGGCAGGCCCTTTCTGGACGAAGACCCTTTGATGGTCACATAAACGGCTCTGCTGCCAGTGCCACACAGTCTTGGACCAATCCATGAATAGGATAATGATTCATACAAAAAAACCCTGATAATTTGGATCGTAGCATTAAGAAAATGTCTATGAATGAGTTGTCAGTGACAAGATGGCTAGAGGACTTTGCTTTTGGCACAAGAAAAAAGAAACAGATGCCTTCTAAACCTGTTAGCTGCCCACCTCTAATCGGCTTATCTTGGCACAGAGACGGACGACTGGCACCTCTGAGGGGTCACTAAAACGGCCACTAGTCCACACCTCCAATAGAACACAACATGTTGGATGACCACATGAAACCAAAAGATACTTCACACACGAGCACACTTTTAATTACATGTCAGATTACTGTGAGCACCATACATTGTGTGTAGCAGTGGAAGTACTGAAGATACATATCCATGTGTTATTGGTCAAGGCCTGTTTCCTTAGGCTCTGAGCCCTGCAAGTCATAAACACATTCTTAGTATATGAGTTCAACCACTTCAAACATAATAATATATTTTATGCCAAGTGCCCATGCCTGCCAACAGGTGTGTCACTTCACTTTTACACTGCAGTAGAACTGTTTCACTTCCCACCGAAACACTACATTCAAGATAGCCTTAAGAACATTTACTTTCTGCTGACAGAGGTCATATTAGTGAAATCATGATGAACAAATTCATAATGATGAAACATTTATTTAAACAATGAATCACTATGAATTAAATCAGTCGGTGCATACAGGTCTAATCACAGTACTGTAAAATAAATAAACACTCATGTTTACCCACTAAACCAGTTTGAATAACCATGACCACAAACTGGTGAGAGAGTCTGGAATGACCTCTCCTCTTAGCCTTAAACCACTGCCTGTTTGCACTTTGCAGAGGATAATCATGTATATTCCACAAACTCAAACAAGTGGCACACTGCCAAGTCATCTGCCATTCATACAGGCATTTCAATGTATTGACTTAGTCATAGTGGCTAAAGGCTGAAAACTGGGGTCTTATCACCTTTACAATTGAATGGAGGGCACTGTTTACTTTACTTTACACCAAACGTAATATATATATATAGTAAATTTATAGTCTCACTGTATGTGAAGTGAAGTGATAGTTGCATACACAGCTATGCTATTATAGTGTAAGGACACATTGTCACTTACCTACGTAAGTATGTACATACTTACAATGGTGATACTTAATTGCTTGTTATTACACAATTATGCTTTTATTCTCTGCAGAAAAGTTTAATATCTACATTTAGTTGCAGGAGAAGACTCCAACCACGACCAGACATTCAAGATGATGTCATTTGCTAGACTCATTTAGTATTTTGTGTCATTGTGCCACTGCACGGTGCCGAGCAACAGCATTACATCAAGAAAGCCTGCTTTGTGTCATAAGATACTTTTCAGAAAACAAATAGTTTGGTCTCTCTAAAAAGTCACAAGCAATTATTTTTCATCTCATTCTTTAGATATGGAGCACACCAAACTTGTAGAGCACCCTCTGTTGGAGACATGGAGACACATATCTCCCCTCCTCAAATATCCACTTAAAAAATAAGTTTTTGTCTTTCCATACTGACAAAATCTGTCTCTTTCCCCCTGTTTCTGTAGTTTCACACAGACTAATCAGCGTTCAACATGGAGACCTCAGCTCCAACTGCCACTGAGAAGAAGGAGTGTAAGACATCTGGCCTGGATGGAAGCAGCTTCTCAGACCTCCCAAAGAAACCCTCTCCAACAACAGTGACAAGAGGTATGACCGCTCCCGGCTTCAACTATACTGAAGTCCCCCTACAGTTTCTACGCCAACATACCGGTAATATTGAACATATTACCAAATATACAGTTTGTGTGTAATAGTTGCATTTAAGGACATCAAAACTGTGGTCATCACATTTTTTTTTACATAGCCTGCCTATAAAATGTATATAAATAGGGCCTTTATGTAATGTTTTCCTTTTGCACCATTTGATATACAGTATGCTTGATAGAAGAAGAAAAAAATAGAACTTATTGAAAAGAGAAACATAGAAGCTCAGTGAAAAGAGAAACATAGTGTAGAGTGGGACTGCATGTTTCAAAGATGTCAGAGAATGGGTGATGAAAAAACACCATAATGAGGTCGAAAGACCTTGTTCTTACCTCCCGAGTGTAAACGTCATAAATTACTAAAACTGGCTGGTGTAGCAGTGGACGACATAGTGTATCAGTGTCCTCTGAAAGACAAGGACGGGAACCAACCTTTGATATGCTAATGAGGTATCTATCTGATATTGTGGCATTATTTCTGTTTACTGATAAGCTTGGTGGCCTGCCACAAGCAAAGCCACAGGCAAAAAATTGTTTAGAGAAATAGATGAAAAATAGGACGTTTCACTCTGCCCTCTCTGGCACCTTCACAAAGAAATGGTTAAAATGTCTGTCCTTGTCCTGAAATCCAATAACAAGTTTGCCATTCTTCAAAACCACAATGACTTAAGTAGAATTATAAGGATTATATTGTAGGTAGGCTTGTTTAGATTTAGACTTTCCATACTCCATACTGTATGTCTGAAATGGAAAGTAGCTGATACTTGGGTGTCCGGTAGGGGTAGAAAGAACTAGAGTGTTTGAGAAGGATAGAGGCCTCATGTTTTAAAGATGAGACCTCATGTTTACATTAGTGAATGTGTGATGAAAACTACCCATAACGAGGTTGGAGGACCTTGTTCTTGCCTCCAGAGTATCCATGTTATAAATTACTTAAACTTTGCTGGTGGAGTGCTGGACATTGAAGTCCTTCAGAGATTGACAAAGACGTACACTGAGGACCACCACTGAGAGGGCAAAGGAACTTATCAGTCAGGCGTTTTTACTGTTTAATGAAGGGCTTGGTGGCCTGCCATGAGAAAACTATAATCATCAATTCTTTATTCATGGAAACAGTGAAAGTAGGACATTTATACCCGTACTGACATCGTTAGATACTTATATGTTTGTCTTTTGTTTTCTTTTTGATTAGCATATTCCTTTTTATTCTTTACTAGCTCTAGAATTAGCATGCACATCATAACTGGAATATAGGGCGTGTTTGAACAAATCAACAAACGCTGGCATTGTCCATATTTTCTTTGTAAATAATTATTATATCAATGCCCTCGTCCATTCAACTGAATTCAAAACTACTAGGCTTACAGCAAGTTATTCAAACCACTCACAGTGAAAGCCCTTTGTACACTACTGTACAGTGGAAAAGGCGTGAATATACTGCATAGTAGAATGTGCATATAAAAGTAGCTTAAAAAGAAAGCCGATACAGCATTCAAGTCATTTAAAATGCTACAAAATGCTCAACCACCTATTTTTTCTTACTGGACACATATGCAGTAGTTTTAACATTAGTGGCTAATAAGACTCATTTCAGTTTAGTTTCATGGAGACAGGACTTGCCCTGTTAAATTTGAGTCCATGAGTCTTAAAGCATAATGGAAGTCTGGCCCCTAGAGCTTAGAGCAGGGGGCCCTAGCCCCAGACAAGGGGGCTGATGTTGGCAGAACCCAACCCTTGATATGTATCAGGCTTTCCCTGGGCCTTGTTAATGATTTTAAATGGGCACCCGTATTCTCTGTGACAGCCTGCATCTGTCTGGCAGGACAGGCTTCTACAGGCTCACTGCAACACGACTCCCAGGCTCCAGGATTTATTAGTCTGTCTCACATGTTGTACCTTACCAGTCGGAGTAACATGTGCTCAGATCTGGTACCTAATACCAGGACAGTAAAACATCTCACTATTTCAAAGCAGACATGTAACTGGTTTTCTTTCACACAAAAGGCAGAGGGCTTTGTGTACGTACAGTAGAACACAGATTTTCTCAATACTCTTTGGATTGTTACCCTCTGTGCTGAAAGCATATCTATACTGATTGTTTGAGAGAGAGAGAGGGCAAACAGAGGTCTGCCAAGCTGTTAGTTTATAATCTTCACATTGTTACATTTGGAAAAAGATTTTTCCATCCTCTCTCCTTTTGCTTTATGCTTGAACTGGGCCAGTGGAACAGAGTCTCTTAGTAATGGTTTGATTATTCCGACTGGTGTGTCGCATACATCTTTCAGAGTGTAAGGTTGTTTCTTGTGGGCTGGAGAAGGAGATTGATGCACTGGCACTGCATATAGAATCTGCTGCCACAAATAATCATCCTCAGTGCCACTATGGTATGTGGGGGGATGGTGGGATGGGGGTGGGGGCAGATTGAGGGACTGCCAGGTACACAGGTACAGTAAACACCCATCTCCTTATCTAACCTGTGTGGATGTGCTCCAACCCCAAGCCTTAAGACTGGGGCTGGTCACTAGATGGATGGAGCCGTGCCCCTCTGTGTAATTAGTTTAGTTAAGAGTGGCAAGTTAGCGATAAGCAGCGGCGTGTTAATCATAGCGTTGGAGACGGTGAGTAATGTTCAGGGGAGTGGGGTCTCCCTTTGCTGGTCCCAGGGGCAATGCCGTTCAGGAAGGTGCCTCCAGGGGTCAGGACACTGGCAGAGAAAAATGTGCTTGAAAAAAAAGGCTGCCAGTCCCGTCTGCAGGCCACTCCAAAGGGACAGCCACTAATCTTCCTGAGAAAAGGGATTTCTGCCTTTCTTTCTCTCCCTCTAAATGAGGCTCTTACGCTGCCGTGGTTCCCTGGCCCCGTGAAAGGCAGGGAGAGAATGGGGCTCTGTGGTGGAGGTTAGCCAGGGCTGACTGCATTCACATTAGACTTCTACTTCTAAGGTTTAACTCTTTGGCTTTAACTTCACCTAGGTGAGAGGAATTAAAGAGTTAATCTCCTGATGAGTAAAACAGTCCATGTCAGGAAAAGATATCACGCTTTATAACATTCATAAGCCTGCCATACTTCTACACAATATGTGGATCAATGCTTCAGAATCTAAAAAAAGACTAAACAAAGCGATATAAGATATACGTAGTTTTGCTAGCTTGTGTACATCACATTACCTCCTCTCGCTCTAATATTTACAACTGTATGACATTATCAATGAAAAGCAGAGAGCATTGTTCCTATTCCCTTTAGATTGTGAAGAACCAACTCTATCCAGTGTCATCTATTTCACATCAGTGTATCAATAATGTCTTGCCCTAATACCCGATACCTGAGAAGTCTTCCAACAAGCTTACAGGAAGGCCTATTGACTGAGCCCTAACTTCCTGTTAGGGGGCATAGCCACCGCCACACATTATCAGGAACTGGCTGTTGTCCTCCAAGACAGTCCAAGATAGAGACAGATATCGTTTCAGTGCCGGAATGACTCTAAATGTATCGTCATCTATCAAAATCCATACAGCTCTTCATAAGTCATCTTTAGAGTCTTTTTACAGCAATTGAGTCCTATTTTGTATCTGATATGTTTATTAACAATTCAAGCCTCTGCTGGGCAGGTCAGCTAAATAGGTCTATATTTCCCCACATTCACTTCGCTTTATCTGACATCAGGTATTCATCAGCATGTATTAAGTCATTTCATACATTCTGCTAGAATACTTTGTTTGCTTTTGGTTTATTGGAGCAGTGGTCCTTTCACTTTTGCCCCGTGAGCTTTCCCCCCAGGATCAGTTCCATCCGCAATGATCAGTGGAAACGCTCCCCTCCCCTCACACAGAGAATGGCTGAGTGGCTATCTGGGGGAAGGGGGATAGCTGCTTACATTCATTCATGTGGCTTCTATAAACAGTTGACTTGATGGCTTTCCAAGGTACACCCCCCCCCCTCCCCTTATCTAGAATTTCACTTGGGGGACTGGCTAGCCAAAAGAGGATTTAGAGATTAAATATGCTAAGTGAAAGCAGAGGGGGCAACTTTTTTTTTTTTTTTTTTTCAGAGTCCACTTTCAGTTGATTGCTGTGCAAAATCTCTTGAAAAAACACAGGTTTTGTGCTCTGAGAAGTTGCAAAACTTGCCTCCATCGTTAGTCTTTAAAGGAAGTTCAAATCAGAGAAGTAGTGGCCTAGATACTGAAGAAACCAGAGTTACTGCCTCACGTACACTTCTGTTCTCCTTATGAGATTGCTGGAAATTGGTCACAGGGGGTTTTGCATTTTATGATTTTTACATTCTGAAGATAGAATTCTTTAAAATAGATTATCTGAATAGTTTTTAATTGATATAACTGAAAGTAAAGAAATTCCAATGCTTGAGTTAACTGCTGAGTTCAGAGGAATACTTAAGATGTTTAGAACACTGAAGTGATCTATCTTTTAATGAAGAAATCAGAAAACAAATCTATATTTGAGTGCATATACTGTATATCTCAGTCATAGTGAGAGTAACAGAGTCTTTGCATTGTGTCTTCCGAACTTCCCACTTATACATTGACAGAGCAGAACTCATCAAGGCTTTGACAGGCCAATGTCTCTAATGTGGTCATAAAACATCAATCACTCTGAAATGAAAATACATCTCTGATATTGGTTGTTTCTTTAGAAAGATCTGCCTTTGCATCAAAGCCTCTAGTTAAAAGTGAGCTTAGGGCAATGTCTGTGTGCATAAATCTCTCCTTACCAGAGGCGTCCACACATATAGGGTCCAAAGACAACACGTTACATTCCTAGCCATTTACAAGCAGTGGGAGAGGAGTTGGGAGCAATATATGAATGCTTAAGGGGCTTAACGAACACTCTCTCACTCTCTCTCTCTCACTCTCTCTCTCTCTCTCTCTCTCTCTCTCTCTCTCTCTCTCTCTCTCTCTCTCTCTCTCCTCCTTCCCTCCCTCCCTCGACTTCTTCCTCTTTTTAACAACATGGCATGCCTTTCCCAGCATGCACTATTTAAGCCATGCCTTCACCTCTGAGACGTTTCCTTCCTGTTTGGCGGCCTGATGTGGATTTCTCTGCCCAGGGTGTAGTTCTCCCCTCTCCTCATGGTGTCTCCTCAGGCACCCCCTGCCTCTTGCCTTTCTTGCTACATCCAAACAGACAACCCCACCTCCTGTGCTCCCAATGCCTATCACCCTGAACTAGGAGTCTGCCGGCCTCGCCTGCTTTCATCTGCTAATGTAGCCTTCACACTCACAGTTCAAGTGAACAAAAATAAGCGGCCGAGGGGGTTAAACATGGTAAAACAAAATGTGTCCCGAGTTGTAAACAGTGACAGGAGGTTCTTATGTAAACAGGCCTGTTCCAATGGCTTCATGGGGCTAGAGCAGGACAGTGTGGGACCAGCCTTGTCCAGCCCACGTCTCCCTCCGCCTAGGCCAGCTCACACAGCTGTGTTCCCCACGGTGGAAACACTGTCAGACCGACGGCCACTCACAGCACAGAGCAGAGGCAGGGCACAGAGGTTGCTTAACCATGACCAGAAGTGCATGTCTGTGGTGATGCAGGCGTCAACCGAGAACACAATTGGACAATATACTGTACTGTACGTCTTCTAGGCCTTTAGCTATATCTACCAGAGCCTAAACTAAGTTGTGGGTTTTTTGGAGGTGGGAAAATATGGGCTATTCCAATATGAACTGTGAATAACCTGAAGTCGTTATTGCCTCAATTGATGAAATGGCCATAGTTTCTTGCTCTTATCTAATTTGTCACTCAACCTGAGAGGACAAAGCTGTTGGACAATAGCCATCCGGCATTAGAGCTCTCTGTAATTGTGTAACAGTTTCCAGAGAGGAAATTGATTTCTAGCGACACTAGAATCCCTCCTGAGGGAGGCGTTTGCTGGTAAATACAGATCTAAGGTTACATGGCTGACACTATCTGTCACTCAGTATTAGCCTTTAGCAATTAGCGTAATTATTGAGAGCTTTGGGACACGGTCACATGCCACACGCTCCATTGCCTGCACCTGTAAGCCAGTCAGCAGATGTAGCTGAGTTAAAAATTGACCAGTGGTTTTACAAGCTTTTGGTCACTTTTGGCTGAAATAATGAGTCAGCATAGTCAGCAGGTTGGTCTGAGTGGGAGGAGAAATTCTGTAAACATTTGGAAAGATCAAACTTTTCCAGTATTTTTGTGGTCAGTGCAGTGCAGGGTGAATCCTGTCTGAGGCAGACAGACAGAGAGTGCAGCCCTGACACCAGCGGTAACTTCTGGACTCTCTCCAAGGACAGGACGCAGACGGGCTACAGTAAACTGTGTGACCAGCAAAATAAGCAGACAGGGTTGCCTGAGTAAATGCAGTGGACCGAAGGGATAACAAACAGAGGCATCCCAGCCCACAACTCCTGGCTGGGGAACAGTCCCCTTGACAGAGGGTCAAGAGGGAACAACCAACACAAAACGTATGTCTTCTGGTGTGTGGGAAGAAAATTTCATGGAAATGATATCACTCTTTAATTACAGTCCAGTACCACACCTATCCCCTGCATCAATGACTGTCCAGTAAGTCCATGCCATTGTGTTGTAACACACTCTGTGATATGTATGTAATAGCCTTAGTATGTAAAGGCCATGGTGAAGTACAGGCTTTTCAGCAGTGCCTATTTATACAGAGAGACACAAGCATGGTGTTCACTGTACAATTGTTCAATTTCCTCCCTGTGAAAGTGTTGTCTAACACTACTACCCTGTAATCACAGTATAGCCTTTGAGACCAGTATTAGCTTAGTATGGTTGTCATGGTCCCAAGAAATAAACAGACTGCTGCCATATGGGAAGATACTTAGTAATTTCATACATCATACAGATGAGAAATGTGATGGAGGAGGAATGTGAATGTGAGAAAAGATAGCTTTTTCCATAACAACTGGGTAGTAATTGAGTGATTGAGTGATATGCTTTAATGTGAGTTCTTGGGTTGGCTGTGGATTTTCCTTCCGGGAGAGTTCTCTCATTTTCCATGGTGAGATAGAAAGTACACGATTCACATGCAACTTAGCCTTTTTTCAACTCCAAGTCCTCTACAGTAGCTGTTTAGGTAGCCTTATGAGATGTGGTTTCTTATGATAGTGTTCCATGATATCTGCATGCTTATCATTGGACTGTTCCCTGATGGACTGTGGTGCTATGACCAGTCTAGGATTAGGTGAAGGAGAGGTTGTCCAGACTGAACCCAGTACAACCTCAGCCTAATGAGAACAAGGAGCTGGGACTTTGAACATTAAGCCTCTGTACCAGTGTAGTCTGTGAGCTCTGTGTTGGGGCCCAGGTAATTTCCCATGTACAATATGAGTTATGCATGTGCATTCTTGGCCAGAACTTCAAAGGGGGAGCAGGGTCATCCCTCTGCGGCAGCAAATACAGACTTGTTCCTTCCTCACACCCTGACACCCCCCACCTCCTCACAACCTCCTGAGCCTGGCGGTTTAACATGGACCCAGAACGAGATCTTATCTTATCTGGGAGCGAGGATGGCATCAAACTGCCATGGTAAACAGAAAGGCTTTGCTCTCTGATTTGGGAATATATGACCTAGATTATCCACAAATACATTTGTGTCATGGGTCTGGACCTTCCATTTCATCACACATACCTTAACATACAGCTATGTATATTTCACATTTAATCCATGTAACACAGTCAGCAAAGACACGTGGAAACCCAAAACAGTGAGAGTCCACGCACTCTATAAGCAAGCTGTCCTTTAGACGTGTACATTTACAGGAATGTGTGTGTTCATATACTGTACTGTACTTGTCCTGTGGATGTGCAGCGTACATTTTCCAAGTGTTAGCTTTGGCAAAGAGCGGTTTGTGTTACTTAAGAGTCAAAAGACTCAGTAAATCCTCCTTACTCAACACAGTTGTAGTCTTAGAAAGGATCCTGCCTGCCCTGAAATTCCCACGGCACAGACAGAGAGAATACTTGACAGAAGAGGGCATTGTTTACATTTCAAGACGCTTCTTTAAACTCCCAAGAAAAACAATCATTTAGCCAGTGAGTTTTTACAGTTTCATTTATTCATTGTGTGGGATAACCCTTTAATTACAGCTGAGGAGGTTCCTAAACCCCTGACAGAGGCAGAGCTGAGCGGTTGGGTGTATTTTTGTGTGGCCATCTTATTTTTCTCCCTCATTTGTTTCTGCTTTTTTGTTAAATATGAACATTTTTCCTGTTCATTAGCACTTGTGGGGTGTTTGGGCCCTCGCCAATTAGTGCTATGCTCCAGGTAATATTTCCTTCCATCAGGCCAGCCTCTCTCTGCTGGTGGAGACTTACAGGCGTCTGTGCCTGGGGGGAGGTGGCCAGGGTCTGCCAAGAGAAGGGGGAGGGGGGAGAAAGTGCCCCCCCCCCCGCCCTCCATGGCCTGCCATATTATACATTCTGTGTTCACTGTATGTTGAAACAAAGGACCCTCCATAGAGGAAAGCCTAAGGACACCCCAACAACTCACCTAGAACTTAACACTAACTTTATCCTAACATTAACTTAAGACTGTAGCCAAATGGCAAAATATATTGTAAAATGAATTGTAAGGAACATCAATTAGTCCAGCTTAAAGACATTGAATTGGACAGACCTATTACTCTCTATTGAGTAGGTAGAGATACTGTACTGTACGCATACATTATGTTACAGTTCCAGTGTGCATTGTCCATCAATATACCCTTGTATCAGTTAACAGTGGCTCTTGCCTGGGTTACCTAATTCATACTTTGGGGGAAATGGTCTTGGCTTCACAATGTATCTTTCTTTATGCATATCGCACAGGTATAAATGAGTTATTATCAACAGAATTCTTGACAGTCAAGCACATTTTTTATTTTCTGTGTGCCAAAAGGTGAAAATATAGTTAACTTTTAGGTCTAACACAGATTTCTTTGGTGTCGTTTTTTATGGTATTGTCAGAAAATATGAATTTAAGCAAGTCAAAGAAACTGTGAAAGTACTGTTTTTGCAGGTGTGCACTAGACTGACACTGTAGACTTGCCTTTACGATTCTCTAAATAGGGCCTTGTGCCTTGTGTGCCTGTCTGTTTAGTTTGCCTATGTTCAATTTGATTTGAGCAGGCAGCTTGTCAGACCTGTAGAGACAGTGTAATTGCCCTCAAACTGCCTGAGAAAATGTATTTGGGCAGATGAAATGACATCAATATGAAACATTCACATTTCCAATTGACTCAACTCAGGTCGAACTAGGCCCGACAACCCCAACAGTGCACAAATCTAGCCTAATAATAAAATCTGACAAATAACTGTAGTGACATCTCTTCTTTTATAGTAAAGGGTCTGTAAAAGACCAGTGGTATTTTAGCTAATCTGTAACCATTTCACAAACTGGCACATCCCTCACATTACCAGTTACCCTTTGTGCTCTTAAGAAAATAAAAAGAAACTGTTAGGAAAGAAAGAACGGCTAATTCTGTACTCTAAAGTTTAACATAAAACTTATTGAGGAATATTTTCCCTCATAAACACACGGAAAGGAATGGGTCAGAACTAGGCAGCTTCAGTTTCAAATGTAGTTCAAGGTTCCAATACACAAGGTGCTTGTTTGTTATGGTTTGCAGCACAGGCATAGGGAGGAATTACTTTGAACTTTAACAAAACTCTTTGTTACTGTATGTTATGGACGGCAAACATGTGTCATTCACTACCAGGGATAGAAAAAACAAAATGTTCCCTGTTGAATAAATCTACAGGTAGGAGTAGAGCCCATTCCTTCTTGTCTCTCTCTCAACTACCCCACAGTTAACTGATCCATTAGCCTGTCATAATACAGCACATATAACCTTAGGTGATCCCAGGCCTGGGTGAATGTAATGTCTCTGGAGACAGGGGGGCTGTGGCCACTGAACAGGATCACTACCCCATGGTAAGGGTGATAGATACCACATGTAAGCCGGGGAAGGCAGTGGTCCTAATAGGAGCTGACAAGTGGCGGTCTGACGGGAGAAATCAGATTGCTGCTGGCTGCAGCACGGGTTCTGCACAGGCCCTGTGATATAGCTGCCTCTCAAAGACACTCTTTGTGCTTTGGGAGTGGCACTCACTCCCCACTTGCTCCCTTGTCCATCCCAACCCACCTCACCACAGCTAGGGTGTAGAACGCAAGAAAGACCCAGGAGTTTGAGTTTGAGGGCCTGAGGGACGTAAGGGGGAAAGAGGCTGAGGTCACACAAAGAAAGCAGCTCTTGATAGACTTTTGTGGGCATGTGTCTGGCACCCGCAATATTTAATGTATATTCGAAAAATATGAAATGGAGGCTGCCAAAGCAACTGATTTCTGCAACACTGGTCTCTCAGAAGTCGTCATTTGTTTCGTACAATCCAGCTATGACTTCACATGAGAGCTCCTCTGTTGGTTGAGAGACAGAGCAAATGTGGTTGGCTTATTTAAAGTATGGGGAATTAAAAATAACACAGGGGCAACATGTGGCACTCTTTCTACCCGCAAGAAGAACAAGAGTTGGATTAGGAGACATCTGTGGCACATGTGTATCATCATCAAGGCGGCAGCGATTGTTAAAGTTCAATGTGCTCTTAGATTGGGCCTTTCTTTGAGGGGAAGGAAAAAATGCTGTTTAATCAGGGCCTTGGAAAAACAAGCACTGTAGTGTTTCAACCCCATAGAAATCATCCCAACCAATATAAAGAGGCCAGATGTTTGTCTTATGGATGCATTCCTTAAGATCTAGTTAAATATCCAACGTATAGTACTTTTACATTACAGACCTCTAGTCGAGAGACTGGTGCTTGGACCATGTCCATGTTGTGATTGCTTCACCATGTCATCACTGGACAACAATCCATTACGTACGTTAAGCATAGTGACAGACACACCCACACCCACACACACACGCACACACGCGCACGCGCACACGCACACGCACACGCACACACACAGACTCAGATAGATTTAACTCGGTTACTCTACTGTACTCTTAATACACCTCAACATAAACATTAATGACATTACTTATTTTAGTCTTGATAGGAATCATAAAACCTCTCCACTCTCTTTGAAATGTGCACAAACGTGCCATTAAAACAGTTGTAGAAGTTCTGTACTGGTAGTGATTTATATGTGGTCTTAATGACACACTTCTCTCTTACACTGCACCTCTATCACTGTTGATGGCCACATCGTGTGTGGGGGTTTACACTGATTCAGCACCAAAAGAGCACAATATACAAGACAACCACAACTAAGAAACCAGAGGCAACCAGAGACGACCGACAAGAGGAGGCCCATGTTGCTGTGTGGTGGATTGGAGTGTGTCTTAGGTGCTCTCTATTCATAAACACTAGAAGACCCAGCTAAACCCAGCCCTGCTGAAGAGATTATATGGCTGCCATGTCATCCTCCTCCTCCTCCTCCTCCTCCTCCTCCCCTCCCTGTCTGCCTGCCTGCCCTGCTCCACATCCCTGTAATCACAGTAGAGCCTGACGGCTAGCCTGCCGGCCGGGTATATAGGGTTGCACGGGACCATGCAAAGGGAGTTAGCAGCTTAATTAGAACCTGAACGCCATGCATAGAAAGCAGTGATTGTATTGCTGTCATCACTATTTTGATTCGATTTCACCTTCACTTATTCCAAGAGCAATGTTGAATTGATTTTTTACTTTTAATGTGTATACATTTGGACATATTCAAATGAAAAGATGTAATAGTATATTGTTCTAGTGTATAGTCAATAGTACATTTACATTTTTACCACGTGTAGAGAAAGGTCTACTCTAGGCCTACATGAATTCTTTGCTCCATTGGATCCATGTAAAAATCTTTACCAGCAGATTTTAAGTACTGTAGTAATGTATGCTGGGGACACACACAGCTTTCCTCCTTTTTTCACCTCTCATTCTTCCAGAGAGTAATTTCACCTGTCATTAAGGGTGTAATTACCAAATTAAAGTGTCTAGTGTGATGCCTGTCTCTATTCTACATGGTAATGACCCTCCTCTTAGCCGTGACAGTGCCCATTGAACACTCCTCGCTGACTGTCAGTTCCTGGCTATTCAATCAGCCTCTGCACACTTTAAACACTCATGGCTGCAGGCTGCGGACGCTCTCTTTTACTCTCTCTCTCTCTCTTTTTACCATCCCCCCATCATAATTATCATTGATTATGACTCCTTCATTCTGAAACGATCTTCCATTATGACAGTGGGAGGACAGTTGACATGTCATGGCGGATTGATGACCTCCACAGTTGTCATGAGGTACAGGAATCGGATTTAGTGGCATTGGATCTGACTGGATCGAACGAGCAAACATGCTGTGGATCACATTGTCGCTGAAGGCAGAATAGTCAGTGTAAGAGATGGTAACATGTTATCAAGATGCACCATTACCAGCACTTTCCACTTCTAAATAGAGAGTCTTTGCTAATGGCTTCTCCAGTGCATACTGCTCTGTGTCACCAAACAGACCAGTGTTTGTCTGGTTTTGTCTTTTGCCACTGTTAGCACTCAGTCTCTGAATGGCGGGGGATAAGCAGGAGGTGGCCCACTGGATTGTAGAAAAGGGGGGGGGGGGGGTGTTTGCCCAGGCCCGTCTCCTCTTCTCCAGCCTCCTCCTCAGCCCACACTAAGATCAATATTACACTTTGCCGAGTGCATTCTAAGAGGCGGACGGAGGCACGCATGCCCTTGTCTGACAATATTTACCATGGTGTTGAGAGGACTTAGAGGAGTATGTGAACAAAACTTAGCAGAGTTACAATTGACTCCTGGGCTTGACTCCAAACACTCCAAACATGGCCTATTTAAAGGGCCCTTGACATACAATCCTTGCATACGGTTTAACACCCTAAGACAATTATGTGGTCTAACAAATGTGTGCACTAGAAATACAACAGAAACCTGAGATTATGATTGAGCAGGTTGTATTGTGTACTCTTTAGTTTTGCTTATGCACACTTTCAGCAGATAAAACAAAGATCCTGATAGACACATTCTGAGGCGAACAAACTCTCCTCTCATATATTGCAGTCCTACACTAGGGAAGTAACAGCTAATTTTATCACACAATGTATTGTCACTGGACTCAGTTGACAAATGATTCCTTATCTCGACAGTTGTTGTTGTAGCTGACTAATGTCCTCGCCACACTTTCTCTTGTCTCAGGAGTCTAAGAGGTTTCACCTTTCCTCTTCTCTTGTGAGAAGCATCAACACACATGGGTGGGGCTTATCATGTAAACATCTACACAAAAGTAAACCAAAACTTTCCTAGGGTTGTGAATGGACTCCCCACATTGGTCACTGACCCTACACCACCCCTACATGTCAGCCAATATCCCTCAGTTGCTGTGTATCTCATGTGTCTATAATGACATAAGCTTCACTCATGTCACTCACAATGAATGTGCAGTCTGTTTGATGGTCTGCCCACTCCCCTAAATAGACTGTAATTAAGATAGACATGTAGACTAACACAGTTCAACCTCCCCTCGCTTTTACCCTGTAAATCCCCTGTTAAATATTTTGACCTTTTTGCCAACAAGGGACTGAAGAAAGCAACATGTGTTACTCATAGAGCTCTGTTTATTTTAGTTTCATACTTGCATTACAGCCAAGTAAACATATCAACTGCTAGCCATCCACAAAGCCACCATAAAGATGCTGGCTTCAGGACCAGAGGGAAGATTGCTTTCACCATGGGCCATAGGCTGCTCCAACGTGGAAAAGCATCTCCCTTTTGTGAAATTCAGATACCCTGCTATGTATTACCTATATCTTCTATTGGATTAAAGACATTGATGTAATCGAGACAATGCAATTAGACGCTGATCTTGTGAAATGCAAACAGTGTTATACAACATTTCAATTACATTTACTATAAATCCCCTGGATCCTGGCACACATACCTCTCGACAGTACATCTTGGAAAAACTAGTCTGTTTCCAAAACATTTCAACACAACTGATATTCGTAACATGCTAAGTTGTATGTATGTAGGACTGCAGGCCGTGTGCTGAGGCATTTAGATCTCCTTGAGCTCTCTGTTTGAGAAAGAAGAGCTCTTCTGCCTGAGGGTCGGTCGAGTTACAAAAGCACTCCATGAGAGACGACAAAAAAGAACCTGTTTACTTGGCAGATCCTGAGGTTAGCCTTTTAATTCATGCCATTGTTGACTCTATTCCCCTCTTCCCATCCCCCCCCAGCTTCTACCACACCACACTCCGTCCACTCCTCCTCCTTACTCCAGCATGAAGCAAGTCACTGTTTATTTTTCTCTAACTGGGCCGAGGAGATCGGGAGAGGAAGGCTGATTTTGTGATTACTCACATCAACCCCCTCCCTCCTTCCCTCTACCCAACCCCAAACCCAACCCCCCCACCCATTGGTCACCCTGCACTCCAGAGATACTGTCTAGCCCCTAACAGCCCCTCTGTCCACCACCCTAGTGAACACCCAACAGCAAGAATGTTCTGCTATTGTCCAGGAAGAAAGGTCTTCTCTGCCCCATGCCCCTCCCCCGGTCCCCTTTGAGACCAGGCCTTCCATGCTGGGCTGTTGGACATTCCCTTGGTTTCTCCCAGATCCCTGACTGCCTCCATATAAACCAAGCCGGATGCTCTAATTAAGAGCCCTAATCTGTGCTGGGCCCTCAGACAACGAGAGAGGGGAAGGGAAGGGAAATGTCTCCCCACAGTTCATTATCTATGTGGCTAAGGGCTTCGACACTGGCGGTGCGAGGCTGGGTTGTAAAAATACTATTAAAAAAGACTTGTAATAAATCATGTCACTTTCCCTGTGTGGGACGGATCTGCGGCTGACACACTGCTGGTTTAGGAGTGGCCTGCTTGGTGTTTTCAACATAAATGTGACGTTGGTCCATTAAGTTTACAGAGCCCAATTAGCTGAACCAAAATCTACTGGGCATCACTGACTCACAACCAGGAAGACAAGTTGGAAGGCAGAGTTGCAGCCCATGGAGATAGAAGACAAGCATTATAATTCACTTATCACATAGTGAAGAAACAATGTGATAAGTGAAAGTCAGTGGGTATTCAGGAATATTTAAGTTGTTCCTTGTGGCAACCGAACCCAGGATAACATTTGCAAACACTAACTGAGGGCCTGTTTAAGAAGAGACAGATCCTTGCTTGCCGGTCTAAATTCCCAGACCCCTGAAATAGCACCTGAGGACCTCAGAGGGCCTCTGAGTCTTCACAGCTGTTCTTCATTTGTGTTTTTAAAACAAATTCCCTCAGTGAGTTTTTCCCCACAATTCCCTGGAATGAGAGGCTAGACATCGGAGGAGATGAGTTAGGTCCTTGTGTTCTGTGTAAGTGGCCCAGTCATCGTCTTATCTTATCGAAGTAGATGACCTGAGACACAGAGGCCTGCACTTAAGATGCTCTGCCCTGTGTTGTAAGCTCAGTGACAGTTGGGTTGACAGTTAGGGAGCTGTGACCACATTGCTTCATGGATGGCAAGGACAGACACACATAAGTGGATGCACACAATCCATGATATCCATGTTATTCCTTACTTTTTGTCCATACTTTTCATATGTATTCATGAAACATGATGCCAAAACCACCACCACCTCCTCAAAGACCAAAAGAGCTGTCTTGAATAATAACATTGTCTTTACTTTCATTGTTCAACACAAAAATGTTGTGTATCATTCCCTAAATAGAGCCACATTTTATAGACCCCACAGTGACAGTTTGATGTAGTCCAGACTAGTCTCTCCCTAAGACACTCTCCAGCCCTGTTAGAGCCCAGAAACAGAGCTCTCCAGGGGGGCCTCACCCCAGGGTGACCCCCAGCCGAGACGCCCCTTAGATTGATGTTCACGGCCCCTGCTCCCACGCATTGTCTGCTGCTGAGGGTACTTCCTCTGCTCCCCTCTTTCCTGGTCCCTTCAAAATAGACTCTTTTACTGCTGGGGGGAGTGCTGAGCCAGCGCTGACCATGTCGTCAGAGGGCCATGAGGATGCTGTTCATGTGAGCTAGCAGCTTTTCTATCAGCTGTTATTCAGGGATCAGGGGTCATGCACAAGACAGAGCTCTGTTGTGGCTCTGAGTTCCCGAGGTTTGAAGTGTGACTTTGTTCATTCGGTCCATTAGCAGGTGTCATGCTGTATAAAAGTGGACATCACAGTAGCAGCCAGTAGGATCCCAATGGGATTATGACAAATCACAAGCATAGAGAAAACCAAGAAATATTTGATACCAACTATCCCAGAACATTGGCAGGGCTGGCCTCTGGAGGTTGTTGAGTGAGAGGAGTGTTGGGTAGCAAAAGCTGGACTCCTCAGAGTGTCAAAGTAGTCCTTTTCTGCCTTGGGAACCATCCGTAACAAATAACTCACACTGTTCACCATGTAACGTTTACCATCCGTACGGGTCACCATACGGATGTTGACAATCAACATTAAATTCTCTATTGCAACAAAATACAACAAACCTTTCAAAACATTCAACATTTATACTGGGATGTAATCCTAGTTTCCTTTACAACGATCACATGAACAACAAAATAAATACAAGCTTAAGAACCTGACCACATTCAGGGCCAATTTTATTCACATAATCTTAATTCACCAGACAACCTTATTTTAGCATTACCTCTGCTGTAGAGATAATAGACTTTTTGTGCACTGTGAGGTAATTACTTAATCTGTGCCACACCTGTGTTAAGCAGAGCTGTTAGGTGAGCAGGTGATAAATCACAGTCTGGTCAGGTAGCTGATTACTCTGACGGGTCATCAGTCTTAGAGAGACCCTCACTGAACCCCCGAGCACCCCGGCTACACTAACGGCATGCTAACATCACAGGCCACACGGCTCAACCCCTCCAGCTCCCTGGCTTTTCTCTAAATGCCCGCCACAGTGCAGCCCCAGTTCCTAGCTGGTTGATGCATGGCGGTCATTAGCCAGTGATCCCAGGACACGGCTGCCCAACGCTGATAGCTATATTCCCCATGCAGCCATGTCCCCTGGCGTCCACGCTGCGAAGAGGTAGGCTACTACTGCTAGCTCGCCCTGTGATGTGGTAGGAGTGAGGTCCTACCAGGCCGCCCGAAGGACAATTAAGAGAACCAGTCCGCCACCTTAGCTAAGGTGATGAATCATGCTGACTGCAGTCAGATAGAAGGCAGGTTTGGGGTTCACTGAGAGCGTTAGGACTAGGGGTGATTGGTTGAATTAGGCCTGTT
>NC_139666.1:13285204-13543681 GCF_951799395.1 Argentina silus | reverse complement strand
TCTTCACCCTTCTTTTCTCCCCCTCTATCCCTCTTTCCTTTCCTCGGTCTCACAGGTCCTCATCACATATTCCCTACGTTTCACACGCCCATCCCGATTGACATGCGTCACCATGAGGGGAGGTACCATTATGAGCCACACCCCCTCCACGCCATGCACGGGTAAGCCTCCTAATTCTACCTTGGTCACAATGGGAAGGAAGACCTCAATCTTAGGAGGGGAAAATGGAAGATAATAACATACATTTATACATATACACACTTGATACACACTGCGCTTCCCGCTAAGCTCTAGTGTTAAAGTTGCCATGTATTTTTATTTATTTGTGTATTTTATAAAGTAAGAGTAAAGAGTACTCAAGTACTTAAAAAAGAAAGTCATGCGATTACAAAAAATGTCAAATGCCCATCCCTAGTTCAGGGTATTCAGTGCATCATAAGATGTAATGTTAGTTAGTGAGTTTCAGATCCACTTCAGTTGTGTTATTCAGTGAGGTAAATGTTGATTGAGGTCAATCATCACACTACAGTGGTTTATCCTTCTCTGGTTGGGAGATTCCTCTCCCATCGTCAGTGCCAGAGGTAGAGAAGCCCTTCCAGGGCGGAGAAAGGAAGCCAACTCCATATCAAACACAGATGAGACAGAGAGAAACGAGAGGAGAAGAGCCAGTTTAGCACCGATACAACAGAATGTTAACATTTCCGCTTGTATCTCCCCTGCTTACATTACACGGTGTGGGTTTTGGACAGCTCTGTGGTACAGGAGCATTGGCCAGAACCCTACGCTATGGCGCACTGCCAGGACACATCCTCTTCCTATTAGAGGAGCTCCACTGAGAGGGATCCATCAGATGGACAGACAGACAGAGTGTGTGGGAGAATGCTTGGCTCCATTCAGCCCTTCTCTCACATAGCCTATTACAGCAGTTGGACATACAGACAGACAGACAGACAGTCAGACAGACAGACAGACTCACTGCACAGTGAGGTCCATGTGATGTCAACAGCAAGCTGGGCACACAGCCAGAGGGCAGCAGGGTTACACTCTACCTTGTCTGGCACACTGTCATTCTGTCTCTAAAGATTGTAGTGTTTGAATTGTCAAGCAGCCCTACCGTATCCAGCAACCTAGTGCTCTGTAACAGCATTTCATATTTAGTATTTCTACTAAATGGACTGAACAATCTTGTTTATGTTTGTCACTCTGCCTCCAGCCACACTGACTCCTTTCTTTCACGCCCCATTCTATTTAGTTGTTACTGAAAAGTTTGCTCTACTTAACATTGCCAGCCCCTCGATATGCTTATCTTAAAATCCATGAAGGGGGAAGGGAAAAAATCTATAGGCATTGTGCTGTTACATTTAAATTCACAGATGTGATGGTGATACATACTTTGTACCCATGGCGGCAGAGCTATTCATCACTAGAAGAGCACGGGAGTGGGAGAGAAAACACTGTCTGTACTCTGGCTGTGTTGATTAATGTGATTTGATCTTGACAGTGCTCCCCTAATTCATCAAGACCTTGATCTAGCTGTCTTTTCCTCTGCCTGTGCCAAATTCATCTAATTACGGGTGCATTGCTCGGCAAATTAAGTGCAGTGTCGTTTGTTGGCGTGCCGCGGAGCTTTGTTATCCACTCGTTGCAGAGTGTCAGGGGTCCCCTTCCTGTCGGCCCAGAACATGACAGCTCCATACAGAACCCCTTCATCACTGTTTGCATGTAACATAATGAGGGCGCAGGTCATTCTGTCAGAGCTGTCATAGGCTGAGCTAGCTATGGGACTACTCCTGCTTCCTGCACTGTTAGGGAGGCCTGCTGCCACACTACCTGGCAGACAGAGCAGATATTCAGATACACTTGCATTAGACTACACACTACACCAGATACCTGGAAAGAAAATACCTAGAGCATTCTTTTTTTTTTTGGGCCGGATTGGACTGGAACATTTATGATGCATTCATTGGTTCACAGTAGGCTACAGCACTTGCTTGAAGACAGCTCTGATGCGCTATGTACAGCAGACTGTTGACATGGGCATCCTCTCTGTGAACCCACAAGTCAAAGCAGCCAGCCTCCCTGCCAACATGTTTGAGGGGGTAATTAGTATCCAACATCCAGCCTTCCGTTCCCAGAACCTCAACGACAACACAACGGATGAGAAAAACAGATCCCAACTCATTCCAGGACTGGTATTTATTCTTTTTGGGAGGCAGTTAGAAATTGCAGCATTGAAGTGAAATCTGCCCAAGGTTTTGTGTGGTGTAGCTGTGACTGTGGTCTGCACCAACCCTGTCTCCAAACAGATGCGGTCCCGCTCACCAGGCTGTCAGGCTGCTCTAGGTTGGCCTTGGAATGTGTTGATTAAATGGATTTTTCCAGATCAACCATTGTTTTTTTGGTTTGGTTTGTTGGCATGGGAAGGCGGGGCTGATCCTCAGGGTGCTGATTGGGTGCCACTGCGTTGACAGACTGTTTTCTTATGCTGTTCGAGCATTTACTCGGCACTAATGTGAAGATTTAAATGCTCCTGTGAATTACTGCGAGGAATGCATTCATGAAAGGACAGAAGCAGCTATCAATCAAATGCTGTGTGACAAATCAATAGCCAAAGATGTCATGATTTATCTCATACCCTTAACATAATTTGCACTTGGTTGCAGTACTGCTCATGTCACGGTGTAGAAATAGAATAATAGATAATTGCTCTCAACTGTATGTAGCCTACAGTACATCATTATATTACAGACGATGTCTCTAGCGTATGTTTCTGGGTCATCTCTTTGTCTGTACACACAGTCCTCTTCTAAAGAATAGTACATCAAGTTTGTGTCCAAATCCACGGCATCGCGATGAAGGCCCCAAAAACAACTACAGTAGGAGCTCACCGCAGCCCCTGTGGGGTACAGAGTGATTTATCTCAATCCGAGCGCCTGCCCAGAAGTACAGACGAGAGTATGTCACATCGTAATTCATCTCCTGAGCCAGTAGGGAACATGCCAGAGAGGCAAATACAAACTTGTTGGCGGGCAAGGCAGGGAGCAATGCACTGAAGCTGGATGCCTGCATATAACCTTAGGCGCGAGGGAAGAAGACAGGGTCTAGGCAATGGGATCCTTTAGTTCCCCCACCCTGCACCCTGGAGTTATGAGACTGAAAAGTCTGGTTCAGAGAAGGAACTGAATATAGATGGCATAACTATAACATCTGTCCAACTAACCTACACCAAACACCTACACAAACTGGCCTTCCTCTACTTCTCTCTCTCACTCTCTCTCTCACACACACACACACACACACACACACACACACACACACACACACACACACACACTAGAATGCACTTACTGTACTCATAGGCTTTTGAAGCTAAACAAGCAATACCTTGTCCAGATGCACCTTTTCACACTAGAAATTCAACAATAGGATGAAAGAGGGTACAATAAGCATGTAATCATACAGTGACGCAAACAACAATTACCTAAAGTGGAAATGTTCTATAGTTAGTTTGGCTGGAATCACTCTCTCTCCCTCCGCCAACAGAACAGAAAGAGACAATGATAAAGAGTTGACTGTCTCCCTTTTACTGTAGTTACAGTACATCAGACCAGCCACCCATGGTGCTATGATGGAACTCCTTTAAAATGACAGGCCTTCTGATTAAGAGACAGCTCTCCCAGACTCCTTTACTTAGAGACATGCATACTCTCTCTGTGACATCAGTGGAAAAACAGTTCAAGTAAGGTCTTGTCAGAAAGAGGGCGGATCGACAAGGCTTCAATAATGGTACCTGTCAAAGAGGCCTCCTATTTGTTGTTCCCTGACAGGTTAGGTTGTAAATTTTACCTTATTACCAAGAACTCAAACACGCACTTGGTGACTGGCATGATTTATTTGCAGTATGTGTTCACATGTAATGCTGTCTTATAAAATGAGTAGATGAGACAAATATGGTTTGTTGATGGAGATGATGAATACAAAGGCTGAATATTGTTATTGGGTACTTGGCCACCAAAATGTTATCAATTTTAACAGATTTTTGATAAACACTTTACATTACAAGTTACTATACCTGTGTAGTAACACTATAACTACTCTAGTAACAACATTTAACAATAAAAGTCGTGTTAGTTGTTTATATTTTCTCTTCACCTCAACCTCAGTAAGATTCCACATAAGGAGAGCATTCACATCCACAACACTTACAAAAAATGGCTATCACAGTTTCAGTTAAGTTTACGAACGTATTGCAAATACTGGATGGAGGTCCAAAGCCACTGTATAAACACAACATGGCTTCTTAACAGGCTTCAATGTTGATAAAGAATCTGACATTTAAAATGTCCACTTGTGTATTCTCTGTGTGTTGGTGCTTTGCGGCTGAGGTCTGGACCACAGGAGTGTCAGCCCAGGTCTTAGGAGACACAACACCACGGATCTCACAGCGGTGAGCGGGGAACACTGCGGCTAAACATGAGCGATGGTGACCAGCATGATCAGTAATACATTACCCCCAGACAGATAAGAGCGCTCTGCTGCCAGTTTAAGAAAGCAGACCGTCAGTTGAGCCAAAGGATATCTGAAGGGCTTTTGCCAGCCTCCCTGTGCGCTGTGTGGAAAGGGAGGGAAGCGTGTTTTTTTGTGTATGGAGCGTCTGTTTCTTCTCAGCTCCCCCAGAACAGAACAGAGAGCTCTTTATGGCCGTCCATTGGAGGGGGTTGACGGCAGAAAGTTGGCCCACAGACAAGGCTGGTAGTCTGTAGGCGTTTACTGGAAACGCAGAAAGGCCTGGGTTGGGTTGGGGGCAGGTTGGCTTCTACACAGAGAGGGTATGAATGAGAGACTGAGGTGGACCAAGACCCTGCCAAGAACGCAACATCTCAGACCCACCTTTCAGACCCTCCGCCACCATATTGCCCGGCCAGCCTCACTCATCCCCACAGAGTTTAGTGATTTAAGATCACTACCCAAATCCACACAATTTAGAGGCAGAAATCAGTATTTCAACATTTACGTAATGTACTCTTGACATGCATCACCATTTACTATGCTTGAGACACAAAACAATATTTTAGTCCAAGGTCAAATTCTATCTAGCATACATGATAATCATTACAACTAATGCAAGGTAACACATTACCGTCTCGGTGAACACACATTCTTTTCCCTTTACAATCTCTTCTGAGCTAAATTAAAGTCAGGCCATTGTGGTCGATTTTTTCGCATTGCCTGCAACTCATCAATGTAGCAGACTTCTAGTCTCAGCCCTCCACCCTCCCCCGAGGACTGCATACTGGTGACTCATTACGCCGGTCATTTCCTTCTGCTTGGAAAGTGAGGGGAGTCTAATGAAGTGTGAGGACGCGGACGGGCCTGCGTTGTTTAACACGGTCTGACATCTCCTCACAGCAGCCCGTGGGCCTCAGCAGCAGCAGCAGACAGACAGTTGAGGTGTGTGAGAGTGTGTTGGTGTGGAAGGGGAAGAGCCTGTAGCTGCAGGCCATGGCCAGGCTTTTATCAACGCAGGCTGGCCGGGTAGTTCTCTGATCTACCACTGAGGAGAAAGAGAGAGAGAGAGAGAGTGACATCCTCCTCCAGGTGTTCCACTGCCACACACTGAGTAGACGACAGGCCAGATTAGACCCATAGAACACAGGAATACAAGAACATATATTATCTCTGTGATTAGACCCAACTCCAGATGCACACTGGTACCCCTTCAAAGAACTGTGCCAGCGGCTATCAGACATACAGTATTCAGTGTTCTGCCTTAAGGAGGTATCAAGAGTTACAGCACCCACCTGTCTATGTTCCAACAAGCAGGCTGCTGTTACCTGCCAACTGATGACAAATGTATGTTCTGATGCGACCTGTGGTGATTAGTGAACTTCAAACGTGGTGTCTTGTTATATTAATATGGAAGCCTAAAGGTGGCCAGCCTGACGCTGAGTTTGAACACTTGGATGTGCTGTCTTCATCACTGAGCTAAATCGCTTACGAGACACTCTCTGGCTCTGCCCACCCAAACAGCAGGCTTCCTATTCGGCCTGAACTGTAGTCTTAACACCTTCAGTCTCAACTTGTTCATTGCCACAGGCACTAATCGGAGGAGTATGAGAAGAGATCATTGTTACATATCAGACGTGAAAAAAAGAAGAAAAGCTGTGGAACTGGATTGAGGTTTCAGGGACGGACCAGACAGACAGACGCTAACATATCTCCCTCATATAGACTTAACTTTACCTATCAAATGTTAATTAAGGTCTATGCTGTGCTTAGGCATGACTCCTGTGTTTTTTTACTCATTCACTCACTAACTCACTCATTCTCCACCCTTTCTCTGTCTCTCTCTCCCCAGACCTCCAGGACTAACAGGCAGCCCGGTCATATCAGACATTTCCCTGATCCGTCTGTCCCCCCATGCTGCTGGAACAGGGGAGTCCCCCTTCAGCCCCCCACACCCCTACGTCAACCCCCACATGGAACACTACCTACGTTCCATGCACAGCAGCCCCACCCTGTCCATGATCTCAGCCGCCAGAGGACTCAGCCCTGCAGAAGGTGAGACACACACACACGCATGTGTACTCTCACACACACGCACGCACAGACACACACACACAAAAATCACGTAAATAACATACAGTTCTCCATGTTGTATCACACCCACAGTTGTCAGATAATGTTTATTTTGTTTACAAATGCTAAATGTCAGTTAAAAGTAAAAACATTTTTTTTTTTTTTTAAATATTATTTAGGAATTTCAGTTCACATGCCCTTTCACATATCGATGGGTGTTAATAGATTTACAGCATACAGTCAGGGCAACATGAAGGTGAGATGAGAAAAGAGTGTTTGAGGTAAATAACTTTATTGATCCGGTTCACTATAAACACTGGGAGAGAGTCTGTCTGGCACACATGATCCCACAGAACTGTGATAATTGTGGTAATTAGTCTAACACCTAATACACTCTGCAACGTAAAAGTTTCTGCTTTCATCCTCTCATGTTAGGGTGTGTGTGTGTGTGTGTGTACGTGCGCCTGTGTACGTACACGTAAGTCTGCGAATGAGTGTTTGGGTATTGGAAACCATGGAAATTAACAAAGACAAACAGAGCCAGTGAGCTTGGGCTGTATTGAGTTTACGTGATGATAGCCCTGTCCTCACAGCCCTGTTCCACCAACAGGTTGGAGAGAGGCCTGAGATAAATCACTGAGTACACTCTGTCGGTAATAATGGCCCTCATGCTTTTAGAAGAAGCAATGCGGAAGAGATCCTGTCACTGATAAAGCGGCAGGCAAGTATGGCATAAAATGGAGGGCATTAACTCCAGTGAACATAAATAAAGTCTGTGTTACCGTGGAGCCGATTGGACCATAGATAATCCCTGGATAGGATACCTGTCGTGAACTTGTTTTTAATAAAGTTTTAGCTGGTAACCCAAACTGCGTTCTACGCACTTTTTCTTTTCTTTTTTTTTTTTTGCAGAATTAACTTTTATTTAATTCCAGAAGAAAATTGCATTTTCAAGAAATGTCCACTTGCTTGGTTGTCAGTGGAGTCTATGTCTGATACAACATAGTGATTGTCTGGCAGTAGAGAGAGCGCGCTTACCAGGCTAGGTCTGTCTGTTAGATTCTCTGGCTGATGGTGAGCTGGTTTCACTGGGACGGCTACAGGGTTTATCTGCTAGCTACCCTCCGCAACCCTCCCCAGTGTGTCCAGTCCCCACAAAGCTCCTCGCTGGAAGTGGTAATGTGATCTGGCAAGCATGGAGAAAGTAAACGAGATGGCTGAGCTGCCAGGCCAGCACAAACACACGCCTGTTCTCCATTACCACAACCTGGTCTAATTGGTTCTGAAATATCAGGTTTGGTGTAAGCCTTGGTTTTGGCAACAGAGAGAGGAAGGGGCTCCAACCTTGTTTAACAGGAGAGACGTTAGCCCCTGACTTATCCATAGGCGCAAATGGGGAGCAGGGAGCAGGGGGAGGGATGCAGTCAGGGTTAACCCATAGCAGCTCATGAAGTAAAGAAAGAAAGAAAAACAAATCCATCCCTCACTCTTATAGCCCCTGACACTTTTAAATGTGGGTTTACTGCGTGCAGGTGTTAACACGTTCAACATCAATATTACCGTTGTGCTCAAGGGTTCCCTTCCAATATGTATAGCTACCCATTTATGTATTTATGTGTTTGTGTGTGTGTGTGTGTGTGTGTGTGTGTGTGTGTGTGTGTGTGTGCATGTGCGTGTGTGTGTGCATGTGTGCGCGCGCGTGCGTGTGTGTGTGTGTGTGTGTGTGCAAAAAAGCAGTCTGCCGCAATTAATTTATGTACGAGAGGGAAGCGCAGGAATGTGATATTCACTCCTTCTATTTCTTCTTCCTCTGCTCCCCAGGGTAATTTACACGCCCAAGCAAACCTCAAAGACTTCAGCCATTTTTTATCAAAGCCTATTGCCCCCCAGGCATCTACAGTAGCATAGATCTTCAAACAGGTGAAGCAATGCATTGATCCCCTCTATCCCTTCCTCTCTTGTCTGTCTGTATGTCCTCTCAACCCTCTCTACTGCAGTGACCCACGAGCACCTAAAGGAGCGCGCTCTCTTCAGCCTCCCCCACCCCCCTCCGGGGGCTAACCCCACTGAGTACTACCACCTGATGGCCAGCCAGAGGAGTCCGTACGGGGACCTGCTCATGCAGACGGGGGCGGCTGCAGCGGCAGCAGCAGCAGCCCACCTACCTGACTACATCAGCCCTGTTGATGGTGAGAGCCCAACCGTGTACCTTATAGTCCCTTCACTGTGATAGCAATGATCAGATAACACTTCACATTGAAGTTGCTGTGTTCTCATCATCTGCATACCAACTTCTACACCTTTTATGAAGGCACACTTCACACAAAGTGTTACCGATATCCATATGCAACACTGCAACAGTAACAGCCCACAACCTTTTTACCCTTTGTGCTTAGCTACAGGTTTGTTTCTCTTATGCTTGTCATACATGCCCTCTCTTTTGTGTGGAAGACTTCCCCCACATCAAAGGGAGAGGAGCTTTTTTGGACTTATAAAACATGACTCATAGCAGGGGGGCGTACATATAAACACTATAAGCCCTCAGGCTGGGGACTCGTAAAAATGATGTTCCCCCAATGTAGGCCTCTCGTTCACACAGTGATTCAGGTGTGCTACACTGTTATGAGTAACATCCTACACATCCACAGTAACCTTAAAAGGGCAGCCATGTCTGTCGGGGGCAGAGACAGAGAGAGAGAGAGACAAAGAGACAGAGAGAGAGATTTGGCAATGGAGGTACAGTATAGCAACAGATGCCAGGGCTTCTTCCATCTCTGTTCTCTGTCTGTTTCTCTGTCAGTGTTATGGCAGGTAGAAACCTGTGTTCCCTACTCTCTCAATCTAATAGCACGTATAGAGACTGGGATCATTGAATGACAGTTTGACAGACAGAGGCTGACAGAGACATGATTTTTGCACGATAGAGAGACCTGGGCCTATGACCAAACTGATGGTAAGGCCTCACATGGCTGATATAGGATCAGGACCAAGGTTCTGATTTGAAATGCATCCAGGAATCCGTCAGCTAGATGTATGAATTGGTAATACAGTGCAATGAGTGGAAAACGGTCCATGAAAGAAAACCTTTCGTAAGCGATAATGAAACACATTTGTTGGCAGCCACTCCTGGTACAGTATCCATATCACTTTCATCCTGTCCAACCACCCAAGGAATGAGTGAATCTAACAGTTTGCATCTCCTCTCTCCAAACCCTTGCGTGACGCCAACGCAAGAATCCTCACGCTTACATTGGAAAGCGGCCCAACGGCGGGTCCCACTCCAATTAACCGTTTAAAATTACCCCAATCACTTAATCAAACACGGAGAGCTACGCTAGGGCATGGAGGTTGTTGCCCCCTCTCACCCCCACATCCCCCCCTCCCCCACACCCCCATCTCCACCAGTGACCGCCACTGAGCTGCCTGCCCACACTTGTTTGGGGAGGTTGTTTGTTCAAACACCCACCACCACCGACACACACAGTACACAGCCTGCTTGCCTGCTCCCTCCCTGTGGCAGGTTTATTTGGTGTTCCCTCCTGGCTGGACTGATGTGGTCACACTCCCGGCACTCTCAGGCTTGGCTTGGGGCTCTCCAGAGCAGCCCACAGACACAGGGCCTGTATTGACCCAGCCCGCCAGCTAATGGTCCAGCAGACGGCCTGGCGAATAAAGAGCCTCATTTACTGCAGAGAGGGCGATAAATATGCGTCGAGACCCCGCCGTTTGTTTTGGAAGGCAGCGCTGATAAAATTCATATGCATATTTAAAAATCAATTTATGCTCTAATAAATTCAGTGGACCTACCACAAGAGCGAGTCCTCAGTGAACCCAGAATACGGCTCCTTCTCTTTCCCAGCGATTCCCGCTAGCCCATTACCAGATATGAGAGAGCAGGGTTTTAAGGTTTTGACTGTAAAATAGTGATCGTTGTTGTAAAAGTGAGAAATGTGTGCACGGAAAGTTCTGGAGACTCACGTCAGTGCCAGTGAGCCCATTATCAAATATGAGAGAGCAGGGTTTTAAGGTTTTGACTGTAAAATAGTGATAGTTGTTGTAAAAGTGAGAAATGTTTGCACGGAAACTTCTGGAGACTCACGTCAGTGCCAGTGAGCACTGTAAAGTCTTAAAACAGTCGGCTGTTCTTATAGCTGCAGAGGGCAAAATGTATGGTTTTCACTTGTACAGTAATTTGCCATTCAGCACATTATAACCTGGTCTTAGGTCACCTTACCGCAGGAATGTTATTCTATTGCACTAAAAATGTCATAATGAAGTTGTCCAGCCTGTCAGAGCTAACAACTTGCATGCTTGTCCCATTGCGTGGTAGCCTACTGTACTCTTTCCCCATCAGAAAAACACAATTGATGTGAACAAGCCAATGAGATCATACAGTATGACCTGACATCTTGGGCAACACTGTCTGAGAATACAGTATCTCTGTGCTCTTCCACCCACACTGTGGACCACGGGTGCCATGTACAGGCAGCAGTGTGCCCTGACAAGCCTGCTAAACAAACACCAAGGTGTCCTGCCTTTGGTTGCGTGAGCCATGGCGAAACGCTCCGCCGCCATGCCAATTGCGTATCGGTGCCAATGGCATGCTCTTACACGTTAATCACTGCCCGTGTGTGACGGGCCAACACGCAGACTGAAAGAACAGTCTCCGCTAAAACAACAAAGACCAATTTCCCCTAGACACAAGGATTTCCACCAGACCGGGAGGGACACGTTCCTGAGCCCTTTGTGTACCTAAAGTAAATCTATTGCGCGTGCAATGTTATGAGTGGTCTCACCCAGTGACGTCCAATAGAGGGGAGATGGGAAATGCCGGCCCCTGGGTGGATGAAGATGTAAATAAATAAATCTGTCAGCATAACCACAGGCCCAGGCCTGGCTCATCGCCAGACAGACACTCGGCCAAAACACAGGGACCACGGATCATAATGGGTTGTCCAGGACAGGAGCTTTTGGATTAGCATTTATACCCCTCTCTGTGTAAACGTAAAGAAGGCTACATTATGTCTTATTGGTAAACTTTCAGTGGACCGTGCCAAAACAAGGGAAGGAGGGGGAGGGAGGGAGGGATGGATGGATGGAGGGAGGGACAGAAGGAGGGCCATAGAGAAAAATAGCAGAGGAGCTGGCTGGAAAACGTTGAAGGTCCCATGACAATAGCTGCTGCCAAAGTAAATGTCTGCCATCCAGAGGAAAAAGAGATCCTAGTGTTGGGGGAGGAAGAGACTGAAAGAGGGAGGGACTGAGAGGGGTGGGAGGGGGGAGGGGGGAGGGGGGGGGGGGCTATCGTCCATCCCCCTGACTACATACACAAACACTTACTGTACGAGTACACATGAACACACGCAGAAGTATGTGCGCACACACACTAACACAAAGCTGGCTTTAGCAGGACACTGGGGGCTCATAGAGGATCCGGCGTGAGCCCCTCTAATAAAATTTGCAGTGATGGTATTAGTGCGATTTACCAGGAAAAATAAACATTCCCCTACTCCAGCCGGGGGTGGCTGTGCTGGGGCTGGGCCCCATGCTGGCAGATGCCCAGGCTGCGGTGCAGGGGTAACGGGCCTCGCACTGGGCTGCTCCACTCTCCTCCACTCTCTTCCCAATCGAGGACCAGAGCCTGGGCCTGCTTCACCTCAGCTTGGGGTCACTAGAGAGAGAGAGAGAGAGAGAGAGAGAGAGAGAGAGAGAGAGGGAGCGAGGCGGGTGGAGAAGGCCAGAGCAGTGTGGAGGCCTCTGTACATAAACTCCTAAATTACCCCACCAAACACAGCCCCTCCACAGGCCTCCACTACTGGCTCTCCTGGTGAGAACACAGAGCAGGCATAAAGAAAGCCCACTGGCTATTGAAACGGCATTCTCTCAGACTAAATACACGACTCCAAAGCCTGTTACAGTGAACAAAGGCAGCATACCTTTGTGTGCTGCTGTGTACTCCTGTGCCAACTCTCATTCAGGGGGCTTTACGGCTGCACTGGAGGGGTGGGGGGTACAGGATTAGTACCCTCCAATTACAGTATTCTGATTTTCCACAAAGCCATTTCAATTAAAACAGCAAGGCAGATGCTTAAAATAATCGCTCCCACCCCTTTTTTTTGTGAATGTGCACTCAAGTGCCTGTAATTATAAGCCCATATATCAGGCCAGATCCCCCAATTACAGCCAGAATTCCCTGTGCTTCCACAGCGCCCCAGAGAACAGTACAACTCTCTCAGCCAGCCAGCACCATCCCCACCACTGCCACTGCCGCCACCGCCGTGCCCCACACAACATCTGGTTTCTCACTCCCGCCGGAACCTGCGCACCCCTAAATTAGAGCCGCCACCCATAAAACACTCCATTGCTAAGTGTGTGCCTGAGTGACCTCGGGCAGAGCAGACAAGAACGCGACGATGACCTCCGGCACTGCTCTAGCCTATCACAGAGGCCGATGGCAGACAGGCAGCACCGTGGTCTGCCAGGCTTAAAGAAACGCTGCTCTCTCTCCTGTTGACTGAAGCTTTAACTACTGTACTGGGGGTGGAGGTTGGAGATGAGGATGAGGAGGTCTTTTAGGAAGGGTGCCCAGGGGTTGAATCCGTGTCTGGGGAGTAGGGGGTTGGGCGAAGGAGGTTGGTTGGAGGTATGATCTTGATCTTTTGGGGAGGGCCCAGGGGGTGAGGCAGGTGCCAGACTCAGAGCCCTGTTTCCTCATTTATAAAGTGGTACATTAATAAGCACATCTCCCCTGAGGTCTGTGGGTAGCAGAGATGAATAGGTCCGACCACGGCTCCATAGTGGCCCCGGCCCAGTCAGAGAGAAGGAGCCATTAGAGCCATGCAAATCTGAATACACCCCCTCACTTCTAAAAAGAATTATGAACCCGTATCTGCTGGGTAGCAACCCCCACCACACCCCCCATCTTTCCCGCTCCTACTCCCCCTCCCCCTCCCCCTCTCCCCCACAAGCCTCTTCTTTCTCAATGTGCCTAATGACACATGACACATTTATTTATTAGCCCCATAGAGGAACATTCCTGGGGACCGTTTGTTGTTTTTGCCAACTCTTTCATAAATATCTCTCACATCTCTGCTAGTTTTCATAGCTGTAACAGCCGTCTGAGGTCCTGGAGCTTTAACTAAGCACATATGCCTTTGTTTTACGACTCAGCACCTCTCAATGTAATCGTTTTAAAAGTAAGACCACAGTTTATGGCAGTTGTACTTTTGAAATAGTGGGTCCCTGGATCCATATGGTTGGACGGATTATTCATTTACCAATAAAAGGTCAGGGTTGACTGCAGGTCGATGGTGGTGTAGTTGACATACAGGCGATGTGCATGTGTTGTGGCAAGGTGTGATGGGGCTATTATGTGCTTCCTGTTACCCGCGCCTCTGATGATGCCCCCTGCAAGCCCTAATTACCCCCCCCAGCCCAGTCCTGCTCTGTGTTCTCTCACACCAAGCCTAATGCTCAGCACCTGTTGGCCCAGAGCAGCAGGCCAAACGCTGGCCCTATTCATCCCCTCCTCTGTCCCTGCCATCTAGCACCACAGGAACACACTCACTATCAATGCCACCAAAGAAAATACTACTTTTTGGACTCCCTGAAAGGGATTGATGTTTCTTTACCCTTTGAAGTGTCTTTGACCACCTGGAACTGTCAGTAAATGACTTAAACTAAAAATGCTTTGTGGCATGTCCCAATGGAAGCTTAGTACATGCATTCTTACGGACCAAAATGTATTCAAATGACGAGAAACAATCTGAAGAAATGAATGCCAAGAATAAATGTTAACACACAATACCCACAAAAGTTTATGGGAAAAGAGTTTCCCCTGTTATTTCTCTGTATTTCTGTTTTGCTCCACATCATCCAAAAACAAGGCCCACCAAGAGTTCCTTGACCTCTACCTTTTGTATGCCTTGTTATTTTAATGTTATTCAGAAATCAATTTGTTTAAATTGCCTCCATTTAACTTGCTGAAATCCAACTGCCCAAGTAAGATTCTTATCGTGGTAATTACTGTAAATGATTGGGAGTGATTAATTCTGCATAAGAGGATGTGAATCTTAAGTAGACGCCTGTATGTGAGAGATGCTGGAGATAAACTGTAGTCTAGCACCACATTGACCTCCACTAGAATGTGCCTCTGGTGAAACAGAGAACGTTCCTGCTTTCATCTCGAGTAATCCCATGGGTTTGTAACTGACCACTGTTTCTAGTAGTACACTGACATCAAGTTTAATGTTTCTTTGTAATGTTTGATGTAACTTTTCTCTCTCACAGCTATAATGCACTGTACTGTATATTTATGATAGAGAGAGAGGACCACTAATGGGTTGTGTTGGTGTGGTGTCTTCTCCCTACAGTGTCTCGGTTCTCCAGCCCCAGGCTGACCCCCAGGCTGAATCGAAAGCGAGCCCTCTCCATCTCGCCTCTGTCGGACGCCAGCATCGACCTGCAGACCATGATACGCACCTCTCCCAACTCCCTGGTGGCCTACATCAACAACTCCCGCTCGAGCTCTGCAGCCAGCAGCTCCTACGGTCACCTCTCTGTCGGAGGCCTCAGGTACACGCCCGCACTTATAGAACGCTATACTTATACAAATACATCGACAGACCTTCTTATACTGTACATGCACCTTTAATAGAGCCTCTTATCTCTAAAGCTAAGTTATTACTTTCACTTGCTATTGGCTGTATGGATGAGTGGCGTGTCGAATGACTGTCCTTTTCTCTCTCCCTCAGTCCCTCGTTCACCTTCCCCCACCCCATCAACCCCATGGCCTATCAGCAGCTTCTCAATCAACAGAGAGGTCTGAGTGCGTTCGGACACACTCCGCCCCTCATCCAGCACTCGCCCTCCTTCTCCGCACGCCAGCACGCAATGGCAGCCTCCGCCCTGGCCACCACCCACAACAGCAGCAGCCAAGAGTCAAACCAGGTGAGCCCGGCGGCCCTATTCTCTACCCCCCTACCCCCCCCCCCCCAAACACACACACACACACACACCCTCCACCACCACCCACCACCCACCCACCCCCCACACACACACACACACGAAGAGATAGGGATAGGAATCAGTTACCCCGTATAAACCAAGGGTGTCTAAATATGACAGTCTAACTTGTAAAAAAACGAATAAGAAATCATGCATGCCTTAAGTGCTTTTTGTAATCATTGGTTTGCGAGTAATTGTCATCGGCCTAAGGTCCTGGACTTTTCTCTCCTTTATCAACTTATTGTATACATTATGGCCTCTCTGAATGTAAACTTCCCCCTCATCAACCCACTCTTCTACTGACACAGACACCCATCCATTCCATCACCATCTCTATTTTAGTACTCCAGTACACACACACACACACACACACACACACACACACACACTGAGCTGAATCTACCCCTCGACAGTGATCAGAAACACATCTCCCTCTGGTTTCGAGCTAATGAAGTCAGTGTTACTGAAACCATGGACCCTCTGAACCGCAGTACTGAACTGTAGTGGTTGGGTGGGATTTGAAGACCCCCCCTCACCAACCCCCCCCCTCCCTTCATATCCTTTCTCTTCTGAGTTCTCCACAGAGACTCTCGGACTTAAAAAGGCCCTGTCTGTCTGTTGTGTTAAGAATTCATCTGAGGTTCAAAGCCCTGAGTCGTACTCTGTGGGTAATAATTTCTCCCTTTTCATATTTCGTCCTGGCTGGCGCTCATAAAGCAGTCTAAACTGTTTAGTCTCTGTGGCGGGTCGCACTCTGAGTTATTGGCCCTGGTGCTTGGCGCTCGGTGGAACCCTCACATCACCATGGAGCAGAGCTGAGCCAAGAACAACGCTGTGGTATCTCTCTGACTCCTCTATCTAACCTCTACTGCACCTCTCCCTCGCTCTCTCTCTCTCCCTCCCTCTCTCTCTCTCTCCCTCCCTCTCTCTCTGCCTCTGCTCCAGAACGCTGGCGGAGACTCGGCCGTCAGCAGCACAGTCAACCCCATGATCACCAAGAGGTCAAAGGTTAAGACAGAGGTGGAGGGACCCCGGCCCATCTCACCGTGTTCACAGGTAAATGTTTGTTTTGTTTATTAGGATCCCCATTAGATGTTGCTAATGCAGCAGATACTCTTCCTGGATCCACACATAAGAAGGATTCAAAGACAGGGGGTTGTTACTGCATGCTGATTTAAATTCGAGATGAGATACAATTCATGAGACACACTATTCCCCCATAGCATTTTTTCAGCATTTTGTATACAAGACTGTCACAGTGCGTCATGAAAAATAAAAGCTGTATGCATGCATCTGTTTTAAGGATCCAATTACAGTAAGCAGCCAAAATAATATGTTCTGTTTTCGGCAGTTCTACTGCGACTAATTGCTGTTCATATGTTCCCCTTAATTGACTATAAATAATGCACAAAAATACAGCATTTTTACCCTTGATCAATACGATGAATTGTGTTTTTATCTTATCAGCCACTTGCACAAAATCAATGTCAGATCATTTGGACGCAGATAAGATAAGCAAATGCAAAATAGTTCAGTAAAGTAAAAACCTTGCTAATGACACCCCACTATCCATCCATCTCACCTCGCTTTGCTGCACTGTAAACTGTGCCAGAGAAATGCCTCACTGAAGAATTGGCTGGAGTTTATCATCAACAGTCCCCACTACCCCCTTCTTTATACATCACTTTCTATGTCTTTCTTCTGTGTTGACGTGGTTGTGGCCGCTCCCTGATGCAGTGACAGGATTGGGGGATGATACATGGGGAGCTGTGGACAGCCTGGTCACCTGGGGGCATGCTTCGATTGATGAGGATGTTGTTGTGTGTGTGTGTGTGTGTGTGTGTGTGTGTGAGTATGTGTAACAGAGTTGTGAACTCCCTCTGACTGAGTCTTACCTACACAGGATCATGGAGGAGGGATCCTGGACCTGAGTGAGGAGCTGGACAAAGACGAGTGTAAACAGGAGCCGGAGGCCGTGTACGAGACCAATTGTCACTGGGAGGGCTGTGCCAAGGAGTATGACACCCAGGACCAGCTCGTCCATGTGAGTAGAGATCCGCTGTTGCCACTGCACCGGGACTTTAGATAAGAGAAAGTCTGAAGGCACAGACTGACAACAAAGAAACCACAAAGTAAAGAAACCACAATCAGCCATTACAACATTGGACATGTTCTGTTTTGGAGAAAAGGTACTTTCTGCTGAGCATACGCTGTATTTCATTGCTTCCTGTAGGGGTGTAAGTTGATAACGAAAAAAAGCCCTCACCCTATCCTCGTATTTTTTTTTAAAGTTGAAGTTCAAATCTCCTCTGCTCCTCATTAAAACCTCAGTGTGTTTTAAGCAAGGCAGTAACTGATCCTTTCCTGCGGCAGACACGCGCAGGGTTAATGAGCCTGTAGCTTCTCACTGAGGTACAGAGAGCTCCTGCAGCTGTGCCCCCCAACCCCTGGCTCTCAACGACCTCTGACCTTTGAACCCCAGAGGGGCGGCAGTAAATCCGTCATCATGCCAGGAGCTCTGGAACCCTGCTCCCTTCTCTTCCCTTCCCTAGTCATCCAGCCATTCTGCTTTACTCCCATAGCCTGTGATTAACACTGGGGTCTCTCCACCCTGACAGGCAGGGGGCATGTGTCAGCTTGGTGCCCAGACTGGGAGGCTCGGAGCTGGGTCCCAGTAGACCTGGAGCAGGCGGGAGCAGTATGGGGTGTCACGGGTCAGATGTATAGCCACCTCTGAGGCCCTCTCACTCCCCCTCTCTCTCGGCACTCCACAATCCTCCCTCCACAGCCCCCCAGCCCCAGTCTTCCCTGACTAAGGGCAAGCCCAGACCAGTCCCAGCCCCAGCCCCAGTCCAAGTCCCAGCCCTATTCCCAGTCCCAGCCCAAGCCCCAAGCTCAGCATCCATTCTCCTCCTCTAACCAAGCCTGACAGGATTAGAGCATAGTTCTGGGGCCTGGTCTGATGTGGGGTGTGGATGGACATGGTGAGACAAACACATACCACAACCCTCTCTGGGAAAAGGGAATGGAAAGCTGGAAGTTTAGCCATAAAACATGTCAATTGATAAATACGGTTTTATCAAAGAATGTATGCATTTAAAAAGAGGATGTGTAATGAATCATTTTCTTGTGCATTTGTCTCTACGTGTTGTGTATGTACTGTAGCTGTACTGTGGACATCTGCGGAGGTAATAACTGGAAGTTGATGCCAAGATCTTGACAGTGTTCATCCCCTTCTGCACACTCTGCTTGTCGTTCCAAGGTTTCACACAGTGTTCTCACCATGCAAGTGAAATCACACACCTTGAAAAAAACCGAAATTATGGCATAGTGCTCGCTTCTATTTACCCAAAGTAATCCTTCCCAATAGCCCTAAATTATGGTTTCAGTGAGTACATGGCTGAAAATGGATGCCTGCTCCAGGCCACACACTTCTATCCACTCCTCTTCTAAAAAAGATCCGGGCAGGATCCTCAACCACCAACCCACTCAGTGGGTGGACATGAAGAGAGGATGGAGTCTTGCACCATTTGCTTTTGCTTGTGACGAAGTGGCCACATAAGTAGAGCATTGTGAGGGTAGATGTCCGTAGGAAATGAAGTGGTTTGTCTGGGTGTGTGAGTATTTGCATGTGGTGGACTGGATGTGTGTGGACTGGAGGAGTTGGGCTCTGTATGTGGTGTGTGTGTGTGTGTGTGTGTGTGTGTGTGTGTGTGTGTGTGTGTGTGTGTGTGTGTGTGTAATATGAGTTAGTAGTTGGGGGTCTAAGGCCTCTTGGGCCCGGGGGAGTGTGGTATAATTAAGGGCTCAGTAGAAATGGAGGGGTAGGCCTGGTAATCCTACTGAGTGGTCTTGCATGCCTCGACAATAAGGCAGGAATAGCAGAATGCACCCCTTCCTCCTTCCGACCACAGTTACAAATTTAACACAATTCTTCGAGACAAAAACTCACTCATACAATAATAATGTTTTTGAAACACTCTGAAAAAATTGATGCATCTCTTCTCTCTGGGACCCTTTACATTTGCAATTGTCCTAACTTTCATCCATCCAAGTTTGTATAAATAGATTAATATCCCAAAACTAAAATCAACCATTCAAGCATGGGAATCTCAGAGCATGGTATTTTACACCCGGTTGAGTGAGATTTGTAAAATCTCAGGTGTGACAGGTTGGTTGTCAGTGTAGCTCTTGATGTTAATTCCTCCTAGGAGCTGAGGAAGTCCACTTTCTCTGATGTACGGCCTGAGAAAACACCACTGCTACTGCCCATCACAGCCCTTTGTCTCAATGTGACAAATGGAAAATCACTGTAGGCCATGATTGATGGCACTGTCACTCTTGGTGTGGGGAAGTGGGGGAGAGCATGTCCTCCTTGGTGGGAACAAAGACAGGAGGCCTGCTCTTACAAGCTCTTTGCTGACTCGTCTCACTCCTCCACACACACACACACACACACACACACACACACACAAAGCCCACCACAAGTCAGCAGGAAGGAGCTAACCAGCCTTGTCAAAAATGTAAACATGGATGGCCAAATCCAGGATATTAGGCTGACCTATAAGAGTGTTGACCTATGACTCGTGGTTAATGTCTATCCCCCAAGGAGGGTGACATATGGGGAAGTGACTGTGTATTGCACACTGTAGTTATTGTATTGAATCCCTGTTCTCTTTGCAGCATATCAATAACGATCACATCCATGGTGAGAAGAAGGAGTTTGTGTGTCACTGGGATGAGTGCTCGCGAGAACAGAAACCTTTCAAGGCGCAGTACATGCTGGTGGTCCACATGCGCAGACACACAGGGGAGAAGCCACACCAATGCTCAGTAAGGACACCATTTCCTGTCTTGCACCTTGTGTAACATACATTTCATCATTATCTGAAGTTACGGTTCTGCTTTGTCCCCTATACAAACAGTATAGTACATACCATTATCTAAAGTGTGAACATTTTTTCTCTGAAGTGGTTATCATCCTCATGTGGATGAGTCGTCTCGAGTTCATCCGTTACATGTACTGCTAGATGATCAAATTCAGTGTCTAGTTTTTCAGCTTCAAAGCTCAAAGCCTATGAGTCCATTAAAAGACAACTTCTGAGAAGGCTTCACATATCTGATTGACAGGATAGGGATGTAATTAAACTCTAAAGAGAAGTAGGGGCCATGGGTCCTTATTACTGTATAGCTTGTAAATCCCACATGCATCCCATTCAGACCATCTCCCTCTCTCTAGTAGATTCAAGTCTTTTTGAAGGAGGGATCTTTGGCTTTAATGTCCACTTTTTGAGCTTATCTAATTTGATCCCATTTCACACTTCCTGCCAATTACCCAGGGCAAAGTGTGCTCTGATAGAATAGCAAATTCTAGTGCAAAACAGTGCATAAGACCACAAAACACGGAAACACACTTTGTTTCAATCAAGCTCCACACATAGCTTAAATAATGCTTTGTAATAATGCTTTTCTCAAAGAACAAATACTTGTGTGTGATATATTGTATGTATCAGGGTGTCTGAGTCTCTGAAACTATAACTCTCACCTTGTATGTCTCCCTTTCTCCTTATCTCTGTGTCTCTTTAGTTTGAAGGATGTGCAAAGGCCTACTCCCGCCTGGAGAACCTCAAGACCCACCTCCGGTCCCACACTGGGGAGAAGCCTTATGTGTGTGAACATGAAGGCTGCAACAAGGCCTTCTCCAACGCCTCGGACAGGGCCAAGCACCAGAACCGCACGCACTCCAATGAGGTAGGACCTCTTACATGGTCAATCAGCTCAGAGATACTTTACACACTATATTCACCAATCCACCCTGTAGATCAAATGTCTATTTGATTTCATTGTGTATTTGTTTTCTAAAGCAGTGCAGTCAATTTCTTATCACTCAAAAACAATCCAGCACTCAGTTAATATCCACACATTTTGTATATACTTTGAATGGGGAGAAAATGACCATCAAAATTAGGTTAGATTTTGTTCTTGTTAAAAAACAGTATTTTCAACAACTCCTCTCCACAGAAACCCTACGTGTGTAAGATCCCGGGCTGTACCAAGCGCTACACAGACCCCAGCTCTCTTAGGAAGCACGTGAAGACCGTCCACGGGCCTGAGGCCCACGTCACAAAAAAGCAACGTGGCGACATACCCCCCAGACCCCAGCCTCCCAAAGGAAATGGAGAGAACGAGGCAAATGCCAAACCGAGCGGTAGAGGTCTGGAGGGCAAGACAGAGGGAATAGAGGACTGCCTGCAGGTCAAGTCTATCAAGACAGAGAACTCTATGGTAAGATTTTGTGAGCTGTTTAATCTATGACACTCTGCCCGCTTTACTTAACATTGATCTTGACTGACAATTATGAATATTCACACCAATATAGAGTTGTTTTTCATACTGTAGTCAAATATGGACATTTTACCTTCTACCAGTTCACATTTCATACCTTACTAACACTGATCTAACTGCTCATGGACTATCTTCCTCCTAACTCACTTCTCTGGACTCTTGAATGTGCTTCTCTATCCCTTAACACCTTTCCTAATGGACAGGCTTCACTGAGGTGAGCATTGCCACTGTTCTCTTTCTCTCAATGCTTTCTAACTCTGATGAAAATACTGAACCAAAATTTCTAAATAACACCTTATTATTTATAGAAAAGGACATTACACAAGGCATTCTCAATGAGTCTCTGTTTGAAAATGTTTATCGTAACTACTGTAGATGGAGTATACTGTGAACCCCATTCCCTTGCAGAAACACACATACACACACACACACACACACACACACACACACACACACACACACTTTATTCAGTTCTATTCCTCTGTGGCTTAGAGATCTGACAGTAATCTCTTCTGGGCGATGATAAAAGTCGTTATCAAATTAATATTCAAAAACTGGGACTGTTCAGCACATGCTGAACAAATAGTGCCAGAAATCAAGCTGTGATCAAGACTCTTTCTAGTTCAGAATGGGTCAGAATTAATTAGTACTGTATTACTGGACTGTGCGAGGCTCATAGTATACATCCATTATCGACTCGTTTCCTTTGTAAATAAATCGAATGCATGTATGATGAAAAACATCATGGAACTTTACATCAGCTATTCAATTTACGGTATTGTTAACCATTACACAATCAGACTTTTGTAACAGTATTCAAGTATTTACGATACAGTGTTAGGTCATGACCTCATAGATTTCTTTTGAAAATAAGCATGGACTTTTGCAGACAGTGATAGGCTTGATCAAGAGTCACTAACTTGAACCCTGCCCTCCTGCAGACGTATCAGTCCAGCCCAGGTGGTCACTCGTCATGTAGCAGTGAGCCGTCGCCGCTTGGCAGTGCCAACAACAATGACAGTGGAGTAGAGATGGCCATGCACAGCGGGGGCAGCTTCGGGGACCTGAGTGCACTTGACGACCCCCACATGGTGGACTCCACCGTCTCCCCAGGACACTCAGCGGGAGTGGGGCTCCAGATGAGGAAGAGTGGGGGGGTCACCATCAAGCTGGAGAACATCAAGAAGGAGAGGCTGAAGACTGTGAGGGACTCCTGCCCCTGGGCCAACTCAGCGCCTCAGGTCCGGAACGCCAAGCTGCCTCCCATACCTGCTATTGGTAAGTTGGAGTGATGAGAGAAGGAGCTGGATAACACTTTTCATGAAGTTGCCCATATACCTGTGTAGTACCACTGTAGTAACAACAATGTATTCAGGGAAAAAAATTAAGTTTTTGGTCTACCAGCCAAGGTGGATGAGAAAATTCACCAGTCACTCAGATTTTTTTACCAGTACATTTTTTTTAAACAAATATTAAGGCAAAGATCACTAAAAAAACATATTAGCATGACTTCTGATGTTTTGAAAACTCCCTGCACAGTACGAACCACCTGTAGGCTCAATGTTTCGCGCCTATCCCTGTCAAAATACAGCAAAAAAAAATCCCCTGCATGTTTTTATATCTCATGCGGTCGCGTGTAAGTTGCTATCTCATGTTGTCGCGTGTAGTTACATTGTACTGTTATGCTTTATTTTAGGTTGTAACCAGAGACGTTGTTGTAACTAAGAAAGCTCATAGAGTTGGGGTTTGTTTGAAAGTCAGGAGAAGCGTGAGTGGGCAGTGGTTACAGTCAACTGGAGGAGGCAGGAGGAGTGTTGTCACAAATGTTGAATCAACCATAATTGCAGATCGCACCAGTTTTGTTTTTAAATTGAAGCATAATATTTGTGAATCTTTGTTGGCTACCCGCTGAAGTGGCTGGTAAGATTTACCCGCCAATGCCAAAATCCGGGTGTTAATTTTGTTGCCCTGAATGGTATAGATATGTTGTTACATGTAATTAGGGTAAAAGCATGTTATGTGGAGCTAAATAGTTGTGTTTTTACAGTACACGTGGAATAAGCAACAGTTCTTATTAGAATTGTATTATTACACATGTAGAATATAGTAATATGTGGGCTATGTAATAACGTGGTCCTCCTTGTGTCTCAGGTTCCCTTCTGGAGAGTTCGAGTATGACCGTTCCGACAGGCTCCTTCCCTGGTCAGCGGCTTGGTGACCTGTCGTCCTGCGAGGTGACCATGTTGAACCAGCTGAACCAGCTGAACGGGCGCAGGGACAGCAACACCAGCACCACGAGCTCTGCCTACAACCTGAGCCGCCGGTCCTCAGGCATCTCCCCCTGCTACTCTAGCCGCCGCTCCAGCGAGGCCTCCCAGTTCAGCCACCGCCACAACAACATCAGCTCAGCCGACTCCTACGACCCCATTTCCACCGACCTCTCCCGCCGCTCTAGCGAGGCCAGCCAGTGTGGTGGGGGCGGAGGAGGGGGGCTCCCCAGCCTGCTCAGTCTCACCCCGGCCCAGCATTACCGTCTCAAGGCTAAATACGCAGCGGCCACCGGGGGCGCCCCACCCACACCCCTGCCTAACATGGACCGCATGAGCCTCAGGACCCGGATGGCCCTGTATGGGGATTCCCAGGAGAGTAACTCTCACCTGTTCCAGCCCCCTACTGGGACAGTGCCCAGACGTTGCAGCGACATCAGCTATGGCACCCAAAGTATGATGCCCCACGAGGTACCCGGGACCCTGCCCCGGCGAGCCAGCGACCCTGTCCGCCGGCCAACCCTGGACCCACTGTCCATGCCACGGGTCCAGCGCTACAACAGCATGAACAGTATGAACCCCATGCCTCCACCCGCTGCCATGGACCGCCGAGGCCTGGCCATGCAGGGCTACACACGGTCAGACGGCAGCCTGCACCGCCATCCCTTCGCCCCCAGGCCACCCAGCATCTCAGAGAATGTAGTGATGGAGAACATGGCTGTGGACGGGGTGGACCAAGTCGCTGAGGAGGACATGGTGCTTCCTGATGACGTGATGCAGTACCTCAGGTCACAGAATGGTGGCCCTGCCCAGAACGCAGGTTCAGCTGACTATGGCAACAGCCAGTCCCAAGGCTTCCAGGGTAACATGGCTTCACAGCACCAACACCAGCCGCAGCAGTTCTATGGTCAGAGGAGGATGGCCATGGTGGATGCCAACATGTCAACCATGCCCCAGTCAGGACAGCCCCTGCCGCTCTGCCAGATGAGTCCGGGGTCCCAACAGTTCCCAGCTTCCCCCAGTATGAACAAGAACAACATGCCTGTGCAGTGGAATGAGGTCAGCTCAGGGACGGTGGATGCAACAGCCAGGCTCACCAAGCAGCAGCTAGTCAGAGGGAACCTGGCTGTGGTCCAGCAGAAACAGAACTTTGGTCCCTTCCAGGGCATGGGCAATAACCAGCAGGTGATGCCAATGAGCCAGAATATGGCACTGCAAGGATACACACAGCGGATGAATACCCAGAGGATGAACTCTCTCCAACTGCAGCGGCAGCCATGCAACATGAACTATAGTGAGCAGATGAGTCCCCAGCAAGGATACGGCCAAGAGATGGTTCCCAACGCTGCCTCTGGAAACACCGGCCTAAGACCCACATACAATGGTGTTGCACTGCCCAATGGCAGAGGGATGCCAACACAAAACCCAGACATGCTGAGCTACAGGTCGAGAACTCAGGTTGAAAGCTACCCTCACATGAATCAGGTTGAGCAGCAGAGTTACAGTATTCCTCCCCAGCAGCAGCAGCAGCAGCAGCAGGCTGTTCATAATGGCAACAGAGCAGTGATGCAGCCCAGGCCTCCTATGGAGCCTAAGTCTTTGAGCAGCAGACACTCAGGGTCCAGTAACATGCAGCAGAGCAGGATCCCTCAAGCTGACTTCATGCCCAATCACAACACCTCTGAGGCCAGCCCAAAGAGGCCTGGTGGAATTGCAGCAGCAGCACATAATGGAAATGGGGACAACTCTGCCATGTTCTACGCTGGGCATGTCCATATGTTTGAGCCCGGTGTCAGCTTTGACGCCCCCATGTCCCCCTGTACGGGCCAGGCCCCGGGCAGCATTGCGGCCACCATGGCGTCCCCAGGGGTCAACCAGGTCACCAGCACAGTGGACTCTGGCGTGGAGCATGCTCAGATCGACTTTGACGCCATGTTGGATGATGGGGACCACTCCAGTCTCATGTCAGGCACCCTCAGCCCCGGCCTCCTCACAAGCCTATCCCAGAATTCATCGCGGCTCACCACACCCCGCAACTCAGTAACCCTGGCCTCGGTGCCAGCAGGGATCGGCAACATGGCCATCGGAGACATGAGTTCCATGCTGACTGCCCTGGCTGAGGAGAGCAAGTTCCTCAACATGATGGCTTAGGGCCTCATGCAGGACAGTCTAACCATTTCTACATCAGGAAAATGAACTAGAAAAAAGCACTGATTAACAATACCATGTGGAAGTGGTTATTTCAGGAGAGAGAGCTTCGATCTCCATCAGCCTGTATAATATCTTTGCTTATCCAGTAATATTTTGCTCCCAGACATTTTACGTAGTGTTTATGTTGATAGTACGTGTAGTAAAGGCATAAGAAGCATTTCTATCTGTTTTAAAAAGCCATACTATTATCTACAAATGAGAATAGACCAGGGTATAAAAATGCATTTACAAATGATGACCATTGCTCAGTATTTGTTTTGTGTTACCCTTTAAAAAGCAGTGCACTGAAAGCAGTTCACGAAGTGCCTTGTTGAATAAAACAAGTTTGAACATTTGAACACATTAAACTGACATGTAATGATGTTGCCAGGTCCAGTACACAGGCATATGGAAATATTTGAATATTATTTTCTCATCATTATGACCTTCATGTTTATAGATATATTGTATGGTACGTGCTTTAAATTATGTTATAAGACTTGAGTATTTCTCAGTAGTGGTGCCATATTGTTACCCCCCATGCATAGAGGAACCAGCAGTGGAACATGATCCCAAGCAGGAGTTTGGCATTTCTCAGTCAGATATCCTCTATGTGCCCTCCAAGAGCTGAAGCTATAGCCCTTTCTCTCTATGGACCCCTCTCATGAGACTGAATGATTGAAAAGGACAGAGATATGCCTCAGTGTGCGTCTGTCTGCCGAGGCCCATGGACCCCCATCTATGAGGTACTCTTTAGTCTGTCTATGAGGTATCCTATAAAGGAATATGCAAGTACTCCACGTGTTCTCAGCGGAGATCCAACCCCTAATAAGTGATTTCATTACCCCCTCCCCCACATGACCTTGGGATGGACTATGGGGGCTCAGACATGGCCTTTGATAACGAATCATATCAAGGACAAGACAATGATAAATTCATCTTCCTCAGTCTTATGTTTGCTGGAACTATAGGAGCCTTATGCATGTATGCTTCCATCAATGTTACTATGCTCAGTGTGTGTGTTTGTGTATATAGCTTTTGTACATTTCAAATACAGTATCTCAATGTTTCTGTTTTAACCAAAGTCCTGCGTTGTGTCTCCTTTGAAATCACATGGTCTAGTCCCTTGGTACACATGAAAGGAACTGCCATTATTTAAACTCTCCAGCACACCCTAATGAATTCTAGGCAGCAAAAATATCAAAGGATTCATTTTGATCAAAAATGCACTGGACATGTGTCACAGCTGGATTTTATTTTCTGTATCATGTTCACACAGTAGAGACATGCAGAGCAGGATTCTACTGTTCTAGAATGATGAGTGGAATGATCCCACCTCCTAAACACTATGCAATGTCATTTCCTCTAAGACTTCTATGCGCACATTCTGTTGATGGCAAATCCTTATGTTTTGTTGATGTATTTGATAATTGCTCTTGTCCAAGCTAACAACCCCCACAGTATGCTTACCTGATGCTTAACAGCAAATGATACCTTTTGTGTTTTCATGTACCCCATGTTTCTGAGGGTAGTTTCATCATAGATGAAGGCAAGTGGTGGTTACAGTTGAATAATGGACAAGCAAACATTGTTTTCTCTTTGAAGCCTTCTCTTTCATCCACTACTTCACAATGCATCTTTCTTCATCATGCTCAACAAATGAAATGATAATATATATCTTATGGGGCTAGTAGTTGGTGTTGCTATTTTAGTTTTTCACAATGTTGGCAAGGGCAAACAAATCAACCTCTGTTTGAAAACCCAGGCGAAAAAGGATACTTCAAAAACACAAAATGCATACAGAGCAGTTTTTAAAGTTAGACGGCATGTTGTCCAAAATTAACAGTGGCAAGCCGGCCCTGAGGAAACGATTTGAGGAACCACATAAAACACAGTCGAGGGAAGAGAGAGAGAGAGAGAGGGAAAGAGAAAGGGGGTTGTAAGGGATGACGCATGAAGTGTAAAGAGATTGGGAACAAATGATTTTACTCTGACAGCAAACTCTGCTGAGGATGCATTTGATGTAGATCCCACTGATTGCTTTTGCCACTGGAATTCCTTATTCTCTCAGAGAAAAGATGGAAGAAAAATAGCCCCGGGGTATGGAATCTCACAAGAGCAGAGAACAAGAGGTTAGTGCTGGAGCCACACTGATCAGAAGCGCACACGGCAGTAATTAGACAACCACACAAATGAGGAGACGAGACTTGAACACAACCTTATACTAGAGAGTCCACAGAGATACTAAACGCCAAACCGAACTACTTACGCATATGGGGGTTGTAGCTCAAAGAGTGTAAGGAAAGAGAGAGAGAGAGAGAGGCGTCATATTGTACAGCATGTTTTCCATGCTACAGTGCAGTGATTCGGAGATGCAGCATTATAAGAGCATGTCTCAGGGGGTGGGGGCGCTGTGAACTCTGGGACTCCCTCCTCTCAGCTGTCCCCTGGTTGGCAGACAGTCGGCAGCTGGAGGAGGAGGGGGGGGGGGGGGGCAGCTGTTGGCTAGGGTACCACTGGGTAACATGGCCACCAGACAAAACTAACACAAGGCTCAGAGGTCTCACATAATTGCTCTAAATGTGTTTCCCTATGTGCTTATAGGGATTCTTCATGCCAAGTGTCCTTTTTTTAGATTCATATTAGTGGCAAGCAGAAAGCCTGTTGCCACCAATGTCAATATGTTTTTTGGGGTTTGCTAATCAATCAAGAAATCAACCATCAGTATCCAGTCCCTTCGTAAAACATTATGGTCACCATATAATGGGAGCATAGGCCTAGACCCACGTGAATGACTACAATAACACAAAACTATACTAAAGAGTCTGCATGTCATTCATTGGACAAGTATTTATTATATAAGATATGTTCAAGAGACTATATTACCCCTCAACATCTCACAAATAAACATCCACTGCCTAAGTCGTAAGCATTCTCCATCAGCTCTTGAAATCCTCCCATTTTAAGAGAATCAAGTTACTAAGCAGCTCAACTGAACCCTTTAGTGTCTGAACAATAGGTCATTGTTTGTGGGGAAATGTCAGTCAAGACCCTCCGCACATTTCAAATCCATTGTTTTAACATTGGCTTTTGTTGTTGAAGGGGAGACAATGATGAGAATAACAACGATGGGTTACACACATTTCAAACATATCCTCTCCTATACTACTGTATACTGAATCATGCATATGGCACACACAGAGACACTTACAAATCTATAGACTACTATACTTCATCATTTCATGTGATACATTATTCTTTTATTACAATCATGAAGAGGACTCGAATAAAAGTAGAACAGAATGAGTGTTAATGGAAGTATATCTAAAGCTATTTTACGAAACAACAGAGTGTGTCACATCTTGCCCTTTGCCCTGTGAGGGCAGGTCATCATAATAAAGCGATTAAATTGGCTGGGCCTCTCTCTGGTCCATCTCTTTAGGCCTGGTGGTTGAGTCTCTCATCAAAGGCTTCCTGCACACAGAGCTCAATCCCATTGAGATCAGAGGGACATGACCCGTGTCAGAGGCAAGGCCACCTTCTCCTGGCATGGGGCCTTGGCCTGTCCTGACTACAGCCCTCTAGGCTCTAGGTCCAGAAGAATTATTATCACCCTGGACTAAGCCCAGAGGACGTCCGCCATCCACCATGAACGGGCTGCATTGTGGTCTGACTCAGGGTAGAACCTTGTAGGAGCAGACTCTCGCTCTGATCCATGACCTCTCATACATCCACCACTGTGGCGATGCAGAGGAGAGGTCACTCGCTGTGAGGGGCCATGCGTGGGCTGTTAAAGAATGCCATGGTTTGGTTCAGGGGGTTTCTGATTGAATACTTGTATGAGTGATAGTGAGAGGCGAGAATGGATAACCCAGTTTGAGCTCTGGTCAGGGAAGCTCAAAGTTTCCTCTTTTATGTTTAGAATTTCCCTTTCCAGTTAAAACTGGCCTTTGACTACATTCATTCCTTACCACTCCACCCACATAATTTCACCTCACAAATGGATGGAGATGGTAGGGGCTTTAACACATGTGGGTGCAAGAAACACACTTGTGCTGCATAGTCACTACTGAAGGGAAAATGAAAGTTAAAGTAACTGAAATAAAGGAAGCCCAACAATCCGTTCGTGTAATCATTTAATTTAACATCTGAAGTAGCATAAAGTTAAAACTGCAAACACTTGCATACTAAAGTTCTGACCACGAAATCCACAATGAAAAGTTTTAACAGGCTTAAGTTCAGCATGGGCAGTTCCGTTTCAGTTAATGTTCTTCTGGTTTGGCTCACTGGTGATTTCTCCAGGCCACTAACCCAAGCACCTCCCTAACTGTAAAAACCCTCTCATTTCACTGTTTTTGCTTCTTCTTCTGAGGCGATCAGTACTAAAAGATGGAACGGAGTCCCACCCAAAACTTGAACCTTTGACCCCAGTTAGGAGAGACCTGGGGGTTCTACAGAGTAGGCGGGTATGGAAAGGTCTGCTGTCGGACTATATTCACAACTTGACCATAGTAATCATGCACTAAAAATACTGCTGGACACTACAGCTTGAACAGCAGCACTGAAGAATTATATGAAAACAGGGTGTACCAGTCAGCTCAGTCGTGTGGTGTTATCCTCTGACCTTACTACCTGATCACTGGTAGGCATGCAGGTCAGACGAGGAGTTTTAGTAAGTGACCCTGGTTGGGGTGAGGAACTCCCATCATCTCTCACATGTATCATATATTCCCCCTGTCTTGCGGGGCAGGAAACAGGAAAAGGTTCTGATACAGCAGAAGTTAGCCCAAACAAAACAGGCCCTGTTTCCCTCTGTACAAAGCACAATAGCCCACCAACCAAATGATGTGCTCCCTTCAACACTGTGAATGTGGGGAAGTGGTGAGCCACATTGTTGGGTGTGAACCAATGTGGAAATAGTACCACCGGTGAATTACGTATTTGGATATATTAGTGCTTTAAGGTTGTACCCAAAGATGAATAGGGCAATTAAGGTTTCGGTCTCAGAAATCTTCATTCATGACCTATCACAAGACGCTTATACAGTACAGTGTCATTAGCTCACTCTTTAATACTTTGGCCCAATATCAGGTTAGAGCATGCACTAACGCAGGCCTGTTTGATCAGTACACTGACAATCCCCCGGAGAGACCAAGGACAGGCAGGAAATCTTCTACGTAATTAAAATTGCACTGACTGTCAGAGATATAGCTGAGCTCTAATGCCTGGGGGTTTGTTCTAAGGGCATTTTAGATCTTCATTGCCTGAGGTGCCTTGAAGATGTTGCTATTGATACTCAACAATCTAAATCTCGACAACTAAAATACCATAAAAAAGCAAAGCATCAAGCATATAACAGTGTATGAATAGTGCTGAAATAGCATAATCATTTTACATGGTCTGGCGGTTTTGTTCCCAATTTATAGGACACTATCATAGACTACTAGTGGAAGTTGGACGTACTCTTTTAAACCACTTGCACATGCCCACACTCATGTGCGCACACACACACACACACACACCCACACACATAGTTAATCGTAAAGTTATGAAAATGTGTCTGTAAATCTCATGAATGATTGTGATTGTGTGTGCGTGCATCTCCGCATTCACGTGCCCTTCTCATAGAGTACGGCTTTACAATGGAATGCTAAATCAAACGCTGTGGGCAGGGGTTTGGATTTACCACAAATGGACTCCAGCTGGGGAGCAGCATTTCCCAGCTGTGGAGCGGTGCACCCTGGCAGTGCTGACAACCCTATCCGCTCAGACCGCCTGCTGCCTGCTTCCACACAGGAAGTCCACCTCTGTACCAACAACTAGCTCCAGCAGGACCAATAAGCACCTCCTGAGGAGCATCTACCATCATCTAACAACCAATCGGTTTCTAGGGAATTTAAGACACTTGCTTAGTGTTTGTCCTGTGCCTAGACTGGGTGAAAGCTTTTGCCATTTTTCCACTCAAGGTTTGACTTACAGAATGGCAGCCAACTTGATTTTTTTGTTTGTTTGTTTACCTCAAAGAGTAAATGTATGCCTCAGTAAAAACAAACAAAAATCATGTGACAAAATGAATACTGTACACAGTGAAGAATGTATGAAGATTTTGATGAAATTATGAAAAAGGAAATATAGACAAAGACAGACACTGGCAGCATCAGGTCTTCAAAAATCTCTTCTCACATACACATCATTTGAATGAGGACTGCCCCTGAGGAGGTCTAGTTGAGGAGGTCCACCCCCCTGGCATCAGGACCATCCGTGTGGCCACTGGTGTCACTGAATTATCTAAGCTAAATATTCATGATGTGACCTGATGCAAAAACAGCAGCTGTTTCTCAATGCCCCACCACCTGCCTCAGAGACTCTGTTACACTTGCAGTTTATTAAGCTAAACCGTAAAACAAGCTCTGATCACACACAACAATGACACCTATCATTATTTTGTATCTCTTAATCCAAAGATACAGTATGTTCATGTCCCAGATGCTTGCTGGCGGAATGTCCAAATCCACTGACTTTAACTGACATGAATGTATGGTTTAGAAACATGCAGCTCTGTATAAATACAATACATAGTTCTCATGTAACCAACACCATCAGACATGGGAGCCCTCAAAATTGCTCTAGCCGAGTTTGTTAGCTTCATGACCTATGCATATCCCATGTCGAGCAGTTAAAACTGAAATGAAACCAAATAGACAGGAACTATGATAGGAGGTCAGAGAACATCGGGGCCATGTCATTCAAATAGAAAGGGTCTATCATTCTTGACTAAGTGAACAGTTGAGAGGGTCAAAAGACCTTCCAGTATGGCATGAGACAGCGCTAGTGTGCTTACAGACGCAACCTCTAGACCACTGAGGCACTCTTACCTCCAGCCCACAGATCAACACACACAACCCAAACACACAAACATTACACTCTCCTCTGCCTTCCCACAGGGATGGAGGGAAAACACTCACTAGCCCTTTTAGTGTCATTGAAGAACAGTGCTAAACCCCACACCAATATCTCGGCTTTTAGCACTCAGAACGTGTCAAAATGCTCCATTTTAGGTGGTAAAGCATTCTCACACATCTCATATATCTTCATGGGTGGGGGTGGCAGAGAAGGAGTCTTGACTGACCCTGGCATTATAACTAGGAGCTCTGATGTCCATCCTGCTCATTCCCTTGGACATCCTTGTTACGAGAGGAGCGCAAAGAGAGAGAAAGGAGAGGGCAGAGGTGAGCTCCCACAGTGATCCTCACTGATTCTCATGTAAACAATATACATGTATTATGTGCATATGAATATCACCACAAGTTATGTACTATATTAGACTGGGATCTTGTGGGGAAATCTAAGTCTATGTATCTGACTGATTTAGTGACATTTTTGGCTAGTCATTCTTGGTAAATCCACTACGATTCTGCTATGCATTTTAACCACTAATCATAGGCCAGTTTAATGCTCAGGAAGCTGCTCATTATATTCTGTTGTAATTATGGGGCCAGTTGCAGAGGAAACTTGATTCCCAAGGCCAAGACCAGGCCTCTTCCAGTTCACAGGGAGCTTAGCTGGGCTGCAGTCTCAATCAAACCTGCACTGAGGAATCACAATGTCCTGCTCTGTGAAAATGCACCCTTCTGGATGAACAGAATGGGGATAGGACTTGAGATGATTGTCCTTTAAACGTGATCCAACTGTAGGGCATAAGAATGTACGGAATGCCCTGTCACAGGCGTGCATGCACACACACACACACACACACACACACACACACACACACACACACACACACACACACACACACTATTTTTACATTCATGATAATGATTTGTTCAGATAAACTGGTCAATTACAGTACTTGAAGAGAACAGAGTAACATAAACCTTTCTGCAAGTGAAGGCTAATGAATAGCCACATATTGTGCTTCACAAAGTTTCCATAAGCCATATGGTCTTCCTAGATACAGTACAAGTACAACTACTGCTGGCCTGTGAATTACATAGACCAACATACATCCCTAGACCTATACATAGACCTATATACTAATTTAATGAAAGTTCTATTTTTCATTTCAGATTAGTGCTGCCTATAAAACTGCCTTCCCACCAGGGCATGAAACCCATGAATGACAGGCATGATGAAGCCATCATGTGAGCTGGCAGTGGTACAGGGTTCTGACTGAAAAACCTGCTCTGGTCTGAATAGAATGAAAAACCTGCTTTGTGCAGAATTAAAAACCCCACTGTGGTTTCCCATTTTCGTCCAGGCACATGCCTTTGTGACAGCAGTACCAGGAGCCAAATTCCCCCTCGTTCTGGCCATTAGAAATCCGGTGAGGGACATTTGCGGAAAACAAACAACAACAAACAAAGGGAGGAAAAGAACTTGCACATGAAATAATTGCAAGTAACAATTTCAAACAGATGTCTGTTGGACTTGGCTGGCTTGTGTCCCTGTTAAATATAGTAATTTGATTGGAAAACAAGCAGTGTGAGATGGGCTGGCAGCCAATGGGACTATTGGGGGCTCTCTAATGACCCAGGGGTCAGGGGGGTCGGCGGAGTAAAAGCAGATCAGAGAGGATGTGAGGCCAGCGGCCAGGACAAGGCCCATAAATCCACCCTGCTCTCAGAGGAAGCCATCTTTTAGTTTGCCATTAGAATTAAAACACAATCACAAGTCTCACATTGTGCGCCAGGCAGCCCGTGTGCAAAGGTTATAATTCAGAAAACTGACAGAGGATCGGAGGGTGAGAGGGGGGAGGTCAATGAGGTCATGTATTTTAGGCTTGGGGAGCGTTGCTGCTCTGGGTGACTGCAGGGTTGTGGGAAACTGTTTTGCATTGTGATTAATAGATTACTGCACGTAGTAATGGCACATACAGTCTGATTTGAAAAACTAAACTTGAGGGTGCTGGTACTACTACATTTGAATTCTAGAGATTGCTTTTTAAACCCTTGATCTGAAACCCTTAATCTAGATGATTAAAAAATAAAGTATGTTTTTCCATTTTGTAATGCCCCCTCTAAATACACTGTAACATTGTAAAAAAACAAAAATGAAAAAAAAGCTACAAGGTTGCCAGAAAAGAAACAGCAGTTGCAAGGGCAAATCTCTGAAGGTAAAGCACACCATCAGTGACACGTATACTTCCAATTTTCATCCAGCCAGGCATACAGAGATGTTTTAACACTAAGTGGACAGCTGCAGTTTATGGCAGAAATGGTGCAAGACGATCAGGGTCATTTTCATTGCTCGGCCCTTGAGGGAACACACGCGCCTTTCAATTCTGCATGTAAAAACTTTCAGCGGGATGGCAAACAAAGACTGAGAAAGAGAGTGTGAAGAGGGAAAATGGTTTTCTTTCACTCAACAACAGCTTAGTCCATCTTGAGTGCTGTTTCCTGTGCCAGGGTACTAAACCCCTGTAGAGCAGCCCTGACACGCTCTCTAGTGGTGAAGGAGGAGAAACTATTTTTTTTTATGAGTGTTAGGAAATACAGTAACCATATTATCAGCTGAAGTACCACTTTTCTATGAGGAAATATCTGTCAATTAAATGAAAGATAATAGGAATCATAAGAACGACTTTCCACATGAGAAATGCCTTTTTATAAATACCTGCCCCCCCCCCACCTCCCTTCACCTCACCCTCCACCTCCATACATACATTTGTTGACTGAGAGAAGCGGGGGGCATACTGTTTCACTCAGTGACCTGGAGACATGTGACCCTTGGTACCCAGGGTACCCCAGCAGAGACCTGCACAATGCCATCTCAAACATCTTAGTGTCCAACCCGCCCCGTTGGATTCACCTTTCACCAGTAGAACCTTCTGACCCTCCGCTGATGGCTTGAAGACCCCTTTTTTAGCTCTGCGACTCACTCTGGCCCATTAGAAAATGCATACAGTATGCTATGCTAAAGCTATGGACTTACATCTAACAGACCTTGCCAGATAGCTAAAGCTGAGCTATGGTAGGTGAAACATGGAGACATCCTGTGAGTTATGTTGGTGCACGTGGAGCTAGAACATGTCTGGAATGTAAGATGAGCTGTTTTGATATATAATTTGTCATTGAGAAGGACAATATTCTCCAGATTCCACATAACCAGTCAATTAAAACTACAGCAATCATTATTTCAGTAATTCAAAGATTCAAGATTGAATTGGACAGCAAAATGATTTTGCTAATCTATTGCATGTATGACCAATGTTTTTGAATGATTCACAGGGACTAAATTTTTCACCTTTCATCTCCACATTGTCAGAGAGCTCCACAATGATATGACATGTTCTCCAGATTCACACACCCCAAATAGGAACCCAGCTGTCATTCAGAGACAGATGACTTTATAATGTCAGTTTGTCAGCACTCACCCTCCTGAGCATAGAGGCCTCAGTAATGACCACATCCATATTAATCAGGTGGTTTCAGACCTCCGTGACCACAGGCACCTACAAGGTGAGTGGAAACCCAGGAGGACCACAGGCCTGTCTGTCATCCAGGAAGGTGCTGCCCTGAAGAGGGAAGGAGGACACAGGTAGCGGTGGAGTAGGACTGTTTCTGTATAATTTTCTGTGCAGTGACTCTGCAGTCTTCTAGTGTACCTTCTGCTACAGTCTTGTACTTCTGATCATGCACATAAGAATGTGTCACAAGAATGTCTAGTAATTGTATGAAATTGCATCTGATAATTTACCAGGTAATACTTGTGTTATACCTCACACGTGTTTCCATGTGGCCGCCCACACCAGGTGATTAAGTTCAAAGGCAGGTGGATTCTGGAGCACGGTTGTTATGTTTGGTAAGAGCACATGGTATAAGTTTCAACAGAAATGGTAAATTGAGATCTTGAAAAGATGGACGCTTACTTCCTGGTCTACACCACTTCCTGTGCCACTTCCTGTTCCTGTGTAAGGATGGTTTTAACAATTAAAATGTAAATAGAAGTATGGATGGAGAACGCTACTGGAACTGAGAATGTTTAAACTGTGGATTATGTAAAACAATGCCTTCTATGAATAAATTATTGGAAATTGTCCTTTGTGTTTGTGCCTCTGCCTCAGGTTGCCTGCTCAACCCAGATCAAACCTGTCACACTTTCTCCACCTTGTGACACATGCCACCTCCCATGAGCCTCTAGCTGATTTGCCACCATCTGTCACTGTAAAGCAATGACCATAAATCACTGCTCATCCTCAAGTAATAACGAGCTATACTTCTCAGGCTCCAAAAGTATAGTATGTTAATAGTTCATGACTTTCATTTCTTCTCTCATAATACTCTGATAAGATATATAAGTGGTGGTGACCATCTAAAGAAGGTCCACATGGCTTAACACAATAGTTTCCTCTGGCATTAATGATTGATTGATTGATAAAGCTTAATATCAAAGCTGCAGGCATTTAGGACCACTGTTTGCATTCAACTCACTCTTTGGCCCTTGGATGTTTTCATGTAAATCTTTGTGTTGAATTTTGAAGAGGTACTTCAGAGATACTTTCCATTTGTGCAGACAAGTAGTCAGTTATCCTACAGATGATTTTAGGGCTCCTATCATTTGCCTCTTTAGCTTTAGGCGCCACCATGTGTCAGACTTCAGCAGTACATCCCAATCAAAGAAAGCAGAACATCATTGCAAATGGCGGCATAGTAGTACTAGACTTAAAATTCGACACTAGTTCGATCAGTAGTTAGAAAAATGCATACGACAGATTTCATTATTTTTATACACAAATGTACATGTTGGAGTACGGTATGTGAATGCACTGATGTTTTCCATCAGTGGTTGATAGACTGGACTTCCTGATTATTTCCCTCAACCCTTTTTCTGCCATGCATCAGACTACAGCTCCTAAAACAACTGTCTCTGGTGAATAGGCTATAATGTCAAGCCTTTATGGTAGAAATCTATATTGAGTGTACAACCAACTATGTTGATAGTGACCAACTGTATCATCACTATTGCCTAGGTCCTGTCTAAGTACTAACTGTCGTAGTCTTCCATTCCTTAAAGGTCCAGTATGCAGATTTGAGCTTTAAAATAGTGCTTAATGGCTATGATAAATCAGTAGCTATCAAGCAATGAGATCACATGATTAAGACCGTTCAATGAAGAGGGTTGTTTTAGTCAAAGTAAAGCACTTTCTAAAATATGGTGTCAAGGTCAAGCCCTGGCTTTAGGACATGCACACATTTGCTACTATTAGTAAACATAGCATATTTATGTTTTCTGTGTAGAAAAAGAGGGCAGCAAAGTGCTTTAATAAATATGATATCTCTATTTTATAGTCACTCAGTTATTGTATCATGATACATAAGTGTGCTCAACCTTTTCATCTATTTATGAAAGTTCATTCAAAACAATAACCAAAAACAAGGACCCCCAGATAAGGACTCCACAAACTGCAGTTCATGATCCCAAGTGCGTTTATTGACAATGCTACAACCTTTAGGTCTTCCTCAGGTCTCTATTCAGGAACCTACAGTAATGTTCCAATACACAATGTTGTTTTGTAACTAGCATTTACTACAGAAAAACTCAATATACAGTACCAGTCAAAAGTTTGGACAAACTTGCCAAGAGTGTGCAAAGCTGTCATCAAAGCAAAAGGTGGCTACTTTGAAGAATTTAAAATATAAAACATATTCTGGTTTGTTCAACACTTTTTTGTTTTACTTTTGACTGATACTGGAATCATGATTACAATCATAGTTACAATATCAAGTGCTTCTGTGTCATTGAACAATTTACACATATTAGTGCATTTGGAGACCCATCATAATTGGAAAATGTTTCTTAAAAGGCAACAGTGGTACTGCACATACAACAACATCACATAATCATATCAATATCAAAACACAGATGTATTAAATGCAATGGTTAGAATATAAACGTAGTCAATTTGAACAACAAAATATAGTAATCATGAGGAAATACAGTACATAGTTAAGTATTTGCATGAATTAATGTGATCACAAGTATAAGAACATTCCAGGACAGAGAATTCAAATTAATTTCCTTACTTAACAACTCATGTCACAATGGATACAAATAGTTATAAGAATAAAAACCTCTGCAATAACTTTCAGGATTTCTACTGCATCTCAGTAATATATTTTTTGTTGCCATTACTAAATATTTATTGACAGATCCTCAATGATCACTGACTTCTCTTACAGTATATCTCAAGTGCATTAAGTTTGACATAATGTTCAGTGGATGTCATAAGCGAGGGGGCCCTTCATTGAGAAACCAATGAAAAATGACACTCCTGTTCCCTCTGCTTGTCCACAGAGCTGGCTTTTGAATGCTGGACAGACTTCTATCTTATAGGATGTGTTCCAGGTATTTGCCAGTATGACCTTCCTACGCACCTCCCCTGTTACCCTACAAAGAAGCTGCTTCACTTCTTCTTGTTTCCATATTTTGCCATTCTCCCAAAGTGACGCAATGTTTTCCTCCCTTCCCCTTACACACCTCTCAATGTTCGCAAGGGGGATCAGGCGGTCATAGCCCTGCTTCTTCCCCAGGAAGAAATGGACAACAGGCCTCTTCCCATTGTACACGGAATTCATCTCGTTGAAGAATGATGTCCTCATCTGTGACACATAGGTTCCCAACTTCTCAGATTCCACTGGGTTCTTCTCAGACCACACTGGGATCTGCTGGGGCCACAACAGAGCGACAGCAATGAAGTGCAATGCCAAGCTATCGTTGTATGGGGTTTGCCCCTGGAGAACTTGGCAAAGAATATTAAGAAGCATCTTGTAAGGGAGAATGTGTTGAGACCCAGGTTTGACACAGGTTAGTGCAACATTGGCATAGATAAAGTTGACTCTTTCTCTGACAGTCCTGTCAGAAACATTACTCAGAATGAAGGAATACTGTCGGACAATCTTCTCCATTATTTCAGTTGGGGTACCATTAGAGAGGCATTTAAGAATCCCAGAGTGAGTATCAGCTTTTCTCATCTCCAAAAATTGCCTTCCGTTGTGAATGTGGAACATGATACTCAGGTTCTTGTTTTTCATCAACTCTGTGGAATCTGTCTTGCAAAAGAGCTCAACATATTGGTGAAAACACCTGAAGAGATCCTGTTGAGTTATATTCTCTCGACTGTCTTTAAATCTGAACCTGGGACCCAAGTTGATGTAAAAATTGTCAAGAAAATCAAATTGCCTCTTCATGTTAGTTCTGAGGTTGTACAGTAGATCCTCAAACTCTCTGAGAATGTAGTAATAGGAGTTATGTTTATGGTGTTTGGTATCATTCCTCGCAACTTCTTGGATTTTAACCTTCCCAGAGAGAACCTCACTCAGTATGTCATGACGGACATTGCCGGAAAACACTGGGATTTTTCTCAGGATTTCAATGATAATTACTGCAACCTGAATCTCTCCAAGGCATCCCACTGTGTTGAATGGGCAGTTGTCTCTCTTGTTTTGCACCCTGAGAGTAGCCTCCTTCTTTGCAATCTCTTGCGTATCCTTGAAGGCCTCTGTCGCTGAAAGGGCCATTTTTAGATAATCTCTCAGCTTTTCAGGTTTTATGGGAACCTCCTTGTCACTTGCTATTGCACTCTTCAGCTCATGCTTGATAACTTGTGCAGATGTGTCAGAAATGTAAGAGCTATCTTTGGAAAGATCTTTCGCTTTCCGTGCCCATTCTTTTGCCTCTCTGAAATCTTTTCTCTTCAGGCAATAGTATCTGGCAAGAAGCTGAGAGATGACCGCATCTTTTTCAAAGCGCTTAGCAGCGTTCATCAGCAGAATTTCTTCAGCCCCTGGTGTCTCCTTTGAAATTTCCAGGATGAGTGGTGAGAACTTAGAATCTTCCCCCTTGTCTGATCGATGTCTCTTCACCAACATGTCATGAACATCTTGCATCAATTTGTCTTTGCCCTGTACGCACTCATACAGCTTGTCTGTGGTGAGCAGTAGATTGGTAATCTCAGCTTTGGATACAGAGTATGTGGTCGTAAGTTCCTGCAAACAGTGCACAGACATGCTTGAGTGGATCATTCTTACTGCCGCAAATACAACCTTAGCCTCCACGGTGCAGCAGGTCACTAGAGTGGAAAACTTCCCAAATCCCTCCTCAACACTGCAGGATCCACAATGTGGCTTGATTTGTAGGCCAAGAAACTCTTCACAGAGAGAGACTGAAAGGGTTGCACCCTTGCAGTATACATTCAACAAGACCAAAACAGCAATGAGTTGTGCATGTTTATGATCAATGTTAAAGCTCTTTAGGGTGTTACGAGCAACACCCTGTATGTACTCTGGCAAAAAGTTCTTCTTCATGATCATGAAACCATAGAATGTTTCTGCATTCTTGTAGGTCTTTTCAATCTCCTCTAGTTTTTTCTCAAACTGCCTCTGCTCCATTTCAGAGAGGTTGTTGCCAATTAATACAGTGTCTTCTGTTGCTTCAGTCGGCTCCCAAGGCTCTGCCCTCATGCAATTGAGTAGAATTACCTGTGGGGACCTAGAGCCAATGTCTCTCTTCACACATTCTTTCTCAATGTGCTGCTGCAAATCATATACATCATCCATCTCCTCAAAGTCATCTAACATGAGTAAGACGGGAAGCCGAGGTGATGGTTCTGTTGTGTCATACGTCAGAAGCTGGACCACCTGGTAGGCAACCTCAGTGTAATCAGTTCTGTCTCTCAAAACAGCACAACGGAATTTGTCCTTCAATGCCCATAATATGTGCATAGCTAGTGTTGTTCCTCCACATCCTGGGACATGAAGAAGGTTGAAGGACACACAGGCTTTCCTCAGTGAGCTCAAATCTGGTATAACAGTGTTCATGATAAAGTCAAACTTGTCCCGTTTAATGAATGGCATGGAACCAGGCTGCTCAGAGAAATGAAAGTTCCACCATGACACTTTTCCTCCTTTGTAGAACCTCTCCTCAATTAAAGCCTTGTCCTCATTTCCACCCTCACACTGGTTTACACAAAGAATATTCAGTGTGTCCAGTCTGCCCTCCATTTTCTTTTTCAACAGCACTTTGCTGCCTCCACCACACGGTAGGAAACGGCTGGATTTACGGTTGTCAGACCACAGACTGAGGATGGTGCCGTTAATCTCTGCAAAACTGAGCTCATAGATAGATCTTGCTGAAATGTTGATTCCATAGCGGGCTTCAATTAGGTCCCTCCAGCAGGTGAATGCCTTCTCGTTTTCACAGATACAAAGGATTTGCTCTGTTCCTCTGAGTTCCTGCCAGAATGTGCTGAAAGTCTCAACCAGGGGGTCCATTTTCTCACTCACAGTAGACAACAATAAGAAAATAACTAGGAATTTCTTGTGTGGCAGCACATCTTTGCGGCACAGGAATGAAATCACATCTCGTACAGATGCTCCCTTCTCTATTAACCAGTCATCTACATCTGAAGGAATCTCTCCATTGATACCCCCATTGCAGAAAACCCAACTGGTGTTTCTAGTCAGTTTTAGCTTCTCAGCAATGTCATCTATAGCCTCTGTGATTTTATATTCCCCTGGCAAGTGGCCATTTATTGCACTCTGCTCATTGAAGTGCCACTTCAATCCATGTTTTGATGACTCTGGGTCAAAGTCCAAAACAGCAGTTGGGTTAAGTACAGGAATAAATGCCAAGGATTGCAATTGAACTGAATGTGATTTGTTGGTCACTATCACATACCGCTCAAAGTGGGACTTGTCTAAAGATTGGGATCCACCTGTTATCATTTCACTTAGTCTGGAGCCCTGGACACTACTTTTAACCACACTAAGGTGCTTTTCCTCTGCTTGTTTTCTTAGTTGTGACAGCTGTGTCACGTTGTCAACAAATCTCTGGTATTCCTCCAATGGCTTAGTTTGAGTGGTCTGTGCACGGAGATCTCTGCTGCTGCTTCTATCACGAATAAAGAAGAGTTTTGATCTTTCTTTTGGTTCATTTTTCTCTGTTTCTTTGCCTTTGGGCTTCCTTTTTGCTTTCCTTGTATCCAAACTGTAAACATGATAGATGTCCTCTTGACAGATCACAAAGTCTGGCACTATGTCTACCTCTATCACAAACTTGTCTGAAGATGTTGTATCAGGATTGAGGACTTCAACAAATCGAGGTGGTTTGATGCATATCTTAGCTGCCTGGACATGTTTATGCTCAAAATAACCCTCAATGGCAAGTTCCAGTGCATTCTCATATGACTCTGTGTCTTGAACACTAACTCCCAAAACTTGTCCATGAATGAAGTCTGGCTTATCACCTACTCCAAAATGTATGGTTCCATTAGTGCGACTATTCATGCAGGCTGCTGCAAATCGAATAACCTCATCAGTGAACTTGGTCATTTTGCCCACCACCGTTGCCTCTTGTGTATTGGTGTACGCTTTATATTCATGACAGGGCTCTATATAGTCTGAAGCACCTGATTCTGTTACATCAAGAATGCTGTTCACCTTGTATCTGCAGGCATCATGGTGTCGATGAAAAGGATAAGGCTTGCACGGTCTCCCAGACTGATTTACTGGATTATTGGACTGCTCTTTTTTAAGTTTCAAATGTTCATCCCTCTTGTGAATTATCAATTTTGCAGGCCCAAGAGTTATACCCAAATCAGTTAAATCAGATTTCTCTAAAAGTAAAAGACTAGCCCCATTAATGTCCTGCTGAAGCAAGATATTTGCGAATTCAGCATCCACACGAGCTTCCTTCAGAACCCAATGTTTCACATGATGTTTATTCCAATCCTCGATGTCAGCCGGGGGTTCAGTCGGGCTGTCTTCCCCTTCATTCTGAAATAAGAAAGGCTGCTTTAATTCAAGGCTATGACACTATTGCTAACAATATTAAGCTAAAACCACAAGCAAAATTCAGTATGTCAGCTGATCAATATATGTATCTGAGTAGATGTAAAATCATGCATTCTTCAATAAGTCACAGGAAGCAGCAGGTGTGCAAATCCTCCTATTTTGAATTCGGTCTACTATACTGTACTATGACAGTTTGAACATCAGGTTTCCATTGTTTAGGCCTACCTCCATTTGGCATAGTTCAGCCATGCTGAAATCCTTCAGATCTTTGTCAGTTGATTTTGTTCCTCAGCAAAACCTTCGGAAAAGCTGGAAAATAGCTCAACATTAGTCTTAGTCTTAGCCTATATTCCATTAAAGAGTTGTTCCACATTTGTAAAATGTTTTCCTTGTTTGGCCCTGACTTTGGCTGTAGTTGATTAGCCCAGACAGGTATCAGTTAAATAACTATAATAAACCAGTGCAGCTAGAGTAAACGTATTTGCACGTCAGTTTTTTCACTTTAGTTCAACAGTGTTCAACAACAAAAAATGCAAAAATGCAAAAATAATGCATTGGATGTGTTGAGTCAGGACTTAAGGACATTGGAATGCCACATTTTGTATTTTGTAGGGCTTACATGAAAGGAATGATGAGGAGGAATGATGATGTTCTAATCTCAGACAATTTTTCCAGAAAATTGCACGACCTCAGCGGTTTGTTGATTTCATACATCGGCTATTGAAATTCACCAGCTACAGAAAAAGAACTGCGACATTTTTGTCCTACTATTGTATGCAAGATGACAGCCTAGAGCAGACATTATGCAACATCGGGGTGCGGAACAAGACAGGAGGGAAAGAGTTTATCGACAAACCAGACATCATGCATGTATATTTAGTTATTTTGTACACAAAAGATCTGAATACCTGTAGTCTTAAAATAACGTATTTTCGTACTTATTATAAGCCTATCTACGTTCCTAAATGTTTGTTCTATCAACTTTAAAAGCAATACAAATCTAGGTAGGCTACCGCAAGTAATTTATCAGTAAGCGAGATATAAGAAACGACATTTTATAAGAAACGGCTAAACCTTAGATGACAGAAAACGAGCTGTAGGCTATTAAGTTGCCCGTAGTCTTAGGGTCAAATGAGGATATTAGCCACATGTAAGCTGTAACACAAAGTTGCTGTATTTCTTACCAAAAACATATTTGAACTTACCGATCATGATGTATAGTTTTCTTTGATAATATTGAGTTGTTTGCCGGTCTGTGTGAATAAGTGTGAATAAACTGATATGAGGATGTGAGTTGAGCTGCTTTGTTAAGACTGATGAGGAAATCCAAGTGATGCGGAAGAGATGAACAGATACACCGCGGGATGGGCGGTTGGATGTTGCATACACTATGATTTCACTGTCTCAAAACAGACTATTGAGTTTGTACAAATTCAGTTGGATTCACGATATTGGGAGAAAATTTAAAAAAAAATCAAAGACACTAAATGTTTTTTCATGACTTTATCCACTGCGCGTGTCCGCATTTTCCTCTCCTTTGAATTGGCAAAAGTCATGCATCTCCACAAATTTCAGCTGAAACGAAACCTAGGGTGCGTCTTAATAGTCTTTGATTCCACTCCTCCTATTCGTCTCCTCTTTATTTACACAGATTTTAAAACACAGGATAGTACAGAAAGATTAATATCTTATGCTAAATGCGTAATCTGCTTTCACCAGGCCAGTTCTTTTACATCAAAGCAAGGAAAGAGACATGGAGAGGAAGCCGCTTTGGACTATTGAGATGCTCCCCTGATCCCTAGGGGATCATACTCAGTTCTTCTGCCTTATGGACTGGGGACATTCATGTGTGTCGGGCTCATCACCTCTATCATCTTGGGCTTTGCAGAGAAGGAAGGATGCAAATCAAGGTGTGTGTTTCACATATATTGTATTACCACTCTAGATTTCTATTCATGTGCACAATGCGAGGACAGCAATGATAACAATACTTTAAGCGCTAACTCAACCATTACAGCTCTTACCAGCCTACCGGGTCGCTGTAATGGCAAAACATATATTTGTACTATTTTGCTTAAGTCATATATGAAATGTATTGACCTCTCTGTGACCCAATGTACTTTGTTATTTTTAATTATGTGACTGAGGAAGAACCAAAACCGACTGCTCCTTCAATCATACAATAGACAGAGTGTGACCTTGGAACACTCCTAACCGCAGGCTGAGGTTTGAGATAGTAGCTCACAACGCCTACGCTTCTTTCCCAGCTTCTTTATCAGCAAAGAGGTGCAACAAATATGTTTACCCCTAGACCTATGACGTACAAGCATTGGAGTTAAGGACGGTCCTCTCCTCAGCCACAGCATCAGTATCTGAATCCACACTGTTGGTGAAGGAATGCTGATCCGACCGTAAGCAGAATTGTTTAAACTTTGTATATGCATTAAAACTCTCAACTGAGACCAAACATCGTTTATTGTTGTTCACTGAAAGATTTCCATCACATCACTGACTTTATAGCCACTCCAGCTAAACAAACCTACATAGTGCCATCACCACGCACAGAAGATGGAGAGAGCAGGAAGTCCAGGCCCAAGAGAGGCAGCAGAACCAGCAGTGCCTCTGGGACCAGCAGGACCAGCAGTGCCTCTGGGACCAGCAGGACCAGCAAGACGTCCAGTTTGAATGCTTATGTGTGACCTCCAGTATAGTCAAACAGAATGCACAAGACCGTGCTTGGCAAACCCAAGGATCATATTTAGAATGTTGTTAATTGCTTAAAACTCTCAATTATCCCAGGAAATGCAATGACTTCAATTCATGAATATGAATTTCACTACTGCATAAACAAATATGTTTAGGCTATTTTGAGCTGAGTTCAGTATCTGAATTTGCATTTTATGTTTTTGCTTGCCATGTCAAGGGGTCAACTAGATAGGCTACTAGACTTTTTTAAAGATGTATTTGGTCATTTATATAATTGTCCATTTATTTTCATGTTCCCATGCCCCATGTTCCATGTCCTGTCCATGTCCCATGTCATGTTATATTCTATCCCATGTCCTGAGAGTAACGTAAATAAAGGAATCTGGGAACTGTTTTTGTTCATTTCTTTGTTTCAGTCATATCTATTGGTATTTTCTTGCTTTTATATTAGATTGGCCCTCTTATGACAATCATTTACTTCTGACTGAGCCAGACATACAGTACACCAGCATAACTAGAGTATAAAACAGTGCTCAAAACCAGGGAGTAAATACCAAGAAAGTGGAAACAGAATCCTGACAACCATCTTAACAAATCAGCTGAACTCCTCAGTTTGGCATGAGGGTGACTGTGGTACACTAATACATGTGATTGATAAGAGAGATTCTATGTTTGTTTGCAACATGATGGGGTGTATGATACTGTCAGTAATGTGTACTCTGCTGGCAAAGTAACTGGTGGAAACTTTGAAGTTTTCTCTTTTCTGTGTTTCAAATTCTTAAAGATACATTTAAAATCCTCTTAACAATACATGTCCTTGTAGTGTGTCCTGTCTTTGATGAGTGCACATGCACTGCACCTGCTAAAGTGAGTCTGTTGGCTAGCACTGTGGTTATTTCAGATTTCTGCAGAGCCACAGGATGCAGCATTATTTTGTTCAGCTGAATAGAGAGACCAAACAGGAAATCACACACGGCAAGGATCCACTATAAGAAATGTGCTAATTATGTCTAGAAATTGGATTTGCAGATTCTGCACCAACAAAACACCAGTCAAATATGTTTGAAGTTACCAAAGGGTAGCAACTAGCTATGTGTTACAACAGGAAATCCTCTGTATTGCATGTATCTCCAAAAAAGAAAACTACTGTCATACAGTACTGTACTCAATATTTAGTTAGTAGTACAGCAAGCTATAATGTACCTGTGAAGTCTTTGATATGTCAGCTTTGTGCAAACACCAAATAATTGTTTTTGTTAATTTAATTTTGAGGTAGCTGAACAGGAAGTTAATAAGATATGATAAAATAAAATAAAATAAATTAAGATGAAGTGAAGATAAATGTCACTGTGAGTTGACACTGCATTTCTCAGTTCTAACATTCACAGTATTGTCAGGCCTGTCCACATCCCTGTAACACACTCAAACTCAGCCAGCTCAGCCAGGAGTTACACCACACTCCCTGTCTATCGACTCAGACTCAATCTCTGAATTCATTGTGCTTTAGGTTGGATGTCTGAAGAACTGGTTGGTTGTTGAGGAGCTCACTCAGGAGACATTAACTGGCATTGACTGTATTAGAGGGGTGAGTTGTGCTGAGTGCCAAAGAATCACAGATACTGGGGAGGATCTTGCTGGGCTTCCACCTTTACACCAGTTGCTTTGCCTGTAGAGAGGCTTAGCCACTGTAGGGTGCTAGAGTCCCCTTTAAGAGAGGATTGGATGGTCACCAATGATCCAGCTGGGTTATGATTCTTACACTGATCCCCAGGTGCAAGTGTAGCCTTGAACCCATGTTGCCTTGCTAAAAAATGTGCCCTCTGTGACCAGACTGACCGTATTGCCACAGAGGACATGTCAATGGTGATGGAACATAGTCAACATCTGTCTGATTGCTTACAATGCACTTAGGCCAGACCTACTATTTCACAATCCCTGTGTTATACAACTGTACCCTGACCTCTGAACTTTCTTCACATGCCATCATATTTCCATTGCATTCAAATGTATGTTCTTCATATGCTGCATTAAAGATAATACATCATGTTGCATACAAAAATCTGAAGACTGGTTCAGAGCAGTGCAACATTTTGAGTGAGATTATATCATCACAGTCATGGCAGTCAAGTCAAAATGTAATGGTCCTTCATTCAAATCAAGGCATCAAGGCAGTAATACAGAAGGTAATACTTTCTATAAAGCAGACAAAACACCAAAATCAGGAAAACACTTCAATTTCTTTATGTGGAACAAGTACTGTAGGTTTAACAATTGAATTTGAATTGATATGCTAGACAACATGCTACATGAAATCACAGATAAATAATAGAACTAAGGCTGAGCCATTTTACATTACCCCTACATTTTCTTTGTTCATTTGCCTTATCTGTTGGACGGGGGTATGCAACATTTTTCTGGATTATCTTCATTAGTTCAAAGTTTACTGTACACGAATGTGCCACTCAGAATACAGTAGATGCACATTCTTTTTTTAGAATAATTTATATCTTGAAAAAACATATACAGTGTGTACTAATATCCTGCAAGATATTTTGCTGTCTAATATGTGACAAAAGTAATTGACTGTTAGTGATTTTAACAAAGCAAAGCTAGAGTGTTGTTATCAGTTGTGCTGATACGTTATACTGTCTTTATACCAGTAGAGTTGATACTTTATCTAGATTGTTTTACAGTATCAAGCACCCACTGCAAGCTTATTCACCTCCTAAATACTAACACTGAGACTAATACAGTAGCATTGGTATGCTGCATGAGATATTAAAATAATAGATATCTTATGATACATTTCACACACTGTCAAGAGCGATTTTAAAATGATCTTCAAGGTATTGAGTAACAAAATCTATTTGCAGGAGTAATGTCTATATCTAAAACATTTTTTTTTTTGTTACTAATTACGCGTCTCATCAAAGATCAATCAATAACTTAATACAAAATACAAAAACAAAAACAAACCAAAGGAAAATCAAAGAGTAAACGTATAGCTGGCTGTAGGGCATTTTCAATGTGTAGGTCTCTGCATTCTTTGAGTATAAATGAAATATAGGGTGAGCTATGAACAATCTATACAATTACACTAATATTACAAAGTTTCAATGCTCCTAAACAAGCCCTGTTGGTTCCAGATGCTTAGACAGTGATCTGGAACTCTCCACTCCAGGTCTCTCCTCCAGTCATTTCAAAACAACGTGGTAGCCATCATTACTTTCATCTACAAGTTAAGACAGAGAACAGACAATAAGAGAAGTGGTCTTGATAAGTAAAACATTTTAACATTTGAAATATCTGAAAGTATGTACACACATATGAAAATATGTACACATGTAAGGAAATATGTACACATGCATGCATACTGTGTAAACCTTCAATACATATTGACTATGCATTATATGTTAAAGACAGAGGCTACCTTGATACTGGGGCTGATATGACCTTACCTTTTAGAGTGCTGATAATGAAGCTCGCCTCCTCAGTGAAGTTCTGTACCATCTGAAAACATTTTGAGAAAAAGCTATTAATAACATCCCTCTCACACTGTTAGTATGATGTTGAGTTATATCATACTATCATGACCAGTATTATGTATTCAGGGGCCCAGTGTTGCCCCGGTGCTTAAAGGGGCGCCAAATACGTCTGTCAATCAGTAACCAGCAATCACAATGACGACCATGGTAACAGCTAGTGGAAACAGCCAGTGATAACAGCCGGGCCTGAGAAAGCTGGTTCTGTCGTCAGTTTGTACATTCCCCTGTTTCCCCTACAAGAGTCATTAATGAGTAAATGAACCATTATCCATGTCATTGCCTTTTACACTGGGCTATTAGTGTACCCAGGCCTGGATGACCTCAGGCCCCCAGGGGGACAAACAAGAAAAAGGTCCAGGACCTCTGTAGTGCTACAGATAACCTGACAACTCCATGACCCTAACCCCCAGCTCCACTCTCTGATGGAAACACACTACCCTCTGACCGTGAGGGAGGCCCTGGCACCACTGCTGTTTGTCCTTTTAGTCCATAACATGTTACAGTCATAGGGAATTTCAATAGGTTTTGTGTAAGCTTGACTACAGGCTATAAGTAGTGCTCTTCATGGGAAAGAGTTAATAGATTTTGTATAGGACAGGTCACGTGTAGTTTACATGTATCTATTTATCTACTCCTCTGAAGTCCACGTCTGACTTTCTCACCTCATCAGAGACCAGTATGTGGATCCCAGTGGAGCTCTGTCTGTAGATATGGATGATCTGCTGGGGAGTTACACTGTACAGGAAAGCTATCTTCTCCGAGAGGTCCACCAGCGTAAGATCCTCCAAGTACAGAGCATGGTACACTATGGACAGAGGATAGGAGGGGATTTGCTGAGGGTTAGACTAGGGTTCAACTCCTAAGGTGCCTAAGGTGGACATTTTAATTCATTGTCAGTTATAGCATTCTGTGGGAGATTAATAGCAACCTACCATCTCCGCCACCTGGCTTGGTCTGCGGCTGGTTCCTGGTGTGTTGCTGACACACATAAATGGTGAGGCGTGGCTGTATACACCTACACATGGGAAGAACAATGACAAACCCATCATGAATCCTACTGTATAGTACTACCATACCTCATCACTACGACATAATGTAAAGTATGGCATTACTTGTTAATAGACATAGCTGCTCACTTCAGTAAAGTACTGAATATATGAAGCAGCAATACAGTCTCTGTCATACATAGATATTATATTAGTGTGCTTCTGTAGCATAGTCCTCCTGTGGTTGCAGCATCTCACCTTCCTTTCATGGTGTTGAACAGGCGGATCCCGTCGGCTGGCCCGCAGATTTGGATAAAGTCCTCACGGCTCATCTTTAACAGGTCAGCACCTACAACATTCACACAAGCGTAATTTCCACAGTCACTTACAAAATGACCTGATGGGGTTTTGGAAGAACAAACACATAGAGAGAGAGAGAAAATGTCTGGGTTATTCTCTGCAAACGCCTTTGGCGTTACAGCCCACAAACATTCATAAATAAAACCTTTAGCATAGGTGCCATTTTGTGAATTGTTTCACCTTTTGATCATTGTTTAGCACTCACTTTCCTTCTCACTGGAAACAAGCCTTGATCATAGGTCATTATGCATCAAAAACATCCATTTACAGTTTTAGCGACAGGCCTCAACATTTTCACATGTGGTGGCAGCAGTTTTGGGGCAGCAAACAATAGGTATAGTCTTAAAGCTTAGTGAGGAACACACAGACTATACAGTACCTGTGAAACTGGAGAAGAGCCTACTGAAAGGTGAGAACCTGTGACGGTGAAGCCACTGCAGTGTATCCTGAGGGGAGGACGATGGCAGAAGGTCCTACATGTCAAAAAAGAAGAAGAGCCCTTGAAATTAGTATAGCACCAACCACTGTCTTCAAACAATCGCCTAAAAAGATAAGAGAGCAATGGCATTATCGATTAACACTGCGCTTGTCCCTTACTTACATCAGAGCAGCCGGACAGGAGGAGCTCCACCTGCTGGTTTGGAGAGTTATTGCTACAAAAGCACACAACAGGGAAGAGAACAAGAGTTGTGTCGTTGAGTAATGAGCCCTGATAAGAGTGCAAACAGATAATTCCAAAGGAATTGCCCTGCAGAGATGGACGACCCAGTTTGGCTGACTTTCTATAGAAGTTGTTACAAACCAAAACGTTGTGAAAAAGGTTCTTATCACTAAAATGGTTGCGAGTACATAGACATAGATTATATCTTGCCACATAATCAGATCACTCCAGTGTCTTTTTAATCTCCACCGGCTCTCAGTCAGTTACAGTATCTAACTGATTAAACAGTTTGTGTATGCACTTCTATTAGGCCATTTAGCCGTAGTGGAGGCTTACCCATCAGTGAAGCTGCAGGAGGTGGGGGAGCTGTGATAGACTGGGGATGGAGTGCTATTCGTGCTATTGAGAGTTGGGGAATCAGGCCAGGGAGAGCACTGCAAACAAGAGAGGAAAAACAGACATTCAAGTGCAGATGCTCTGGCCTACATAAAGGATATATTCAAGGGAGTAGAGTAGTATTCATACACATGTACAAAAGAAGAGGACATTCCTCTGTTCCGTAACAGCTTGGTTCATCAGAGGTTCCCCTCTAATCAATGGCCCAGTTTCCCATAGCACTGTCAATTTTAAACCTGTGTTCTATGGCAAGTCTGCCTGGCAGAGAGGCACTCGTGGTTACTGTTTGACTAGGACACCACCCTGCCACAGAAACAGACGACAATGTCAAGAAACACAAATCTAGATTAGAAAAAAGCAGGCACTTCTGGTTTCAGGAAAATCTATCTGACGCCAGGAGAGACAGCACTGACGCACAAGCAAGTCTCGTCTCTATCCCTGGCAGTCCCAATCATTGACAGACTTACGCATCAAGGGCTAGTTAGAAAGACGAGTCACTTTGGAGTAAAACAACAAATATGAGAAGACTAAAGCAACATATTAACATGTTGTGACAGATCAACTTGTCAAGTGACAGTAACAGTGGGAGATTAATGTGTTTAGTGGCCAGAGGTTCTGGAGGGTCTTTTACCTCTGTAAGCATGGTGGTTTCATGGGAGGGTTGATATTTCTCCTTGTCTTGAAGGGATTTTTTATCAATCTTTTCCCTATCAGTCTTCAGTTTGCGATCAGCTCCTTTCGGCTTCAGGAAATCAAAAATACAGCATAAGATCAAAAACATTATCTCTTCAAATAGACTCATTTCACCTTAGCTAGCAGATAACACACAGTACACACATACAGTACTGTACACCCCAACGACCATATCTGAGGTCCTATTTACCTTGAAGACCTTGACCTGGCAGCTGGAGGAGTTCACAGGCTCTAGGTAGTCTCCGTTCTCATTCTGGGTGAAGGTGTCGATCTGGATTCTAAACGGAACCCCCTTCTCCCCACCATGCTTCCTGGGGGTGAACTCTGTGCTAATGCAGTTTACCTACAAAATAACAATACAAATGCACACAATTAGTGGGACATTGAACCCATATGATGTGAGCCTCAGTGCAAGGGAATGAGTCAGAAAGCAGGGTGACTGTACCTGGATGAAGACGGAGGCATTCTTGACAGGATCCCAGAGGAACTCGATGGTGTTGAGCTGCATGCTGTGAGCACGAGGCTCAATTATCCCCACAGAGAGCGGGATATCTGAACACAACCAATCACAATCAATCACAACCGATCAGGAGGAGAAATTACCATCCAGGTGGATTTACTTCATATGACATTTACAGTAAATGCAATGCAAGTATAAGACCCTTAGATATTCTAAAATATATTCTCAAATATCATAACACAATCATCAAGCATACAATATGTGGTTGGGTTCTGACACCAACATCCCTAACATCAATAGGAGGCAAGTGCTGTAAGATGGGTTAAGAGGCCAGGCTGCAGGGGACCTGACTCACCAATATCCAGGATCCTGTCCCCAGGCCTGTTCCATCTCCATCCCTCCAGCTGCTGATGTTCAGAATACTGCAGGCGACGATCGTGAAACACCACACGCACAATGCTCTGTAAACAAGCAGGGACAGGCATCAGTGTGGAGAACAGTGACTATGCTTGGGCAGCTCGCAGGTCGCCAAAGTCATATGGTTCGGCAAAGTGCAAAAAGCTACCAACATTCCCTCAGACCAATACACAAATGATCAGGCAATGTTCAGGAGTTGAAATTCACACAAGTTTCATCACCTTTCAGCTCGCATAAGTCACACTTAAAAGAACAGCCACATATTCCCATGGTATAGAGTCACAGGAAGATGTTGATAGCAATATCAACATATTTGGGCAACCCAATGATAGCTACTTTCATAACCAAAATAATTTTCTGCGGACAGATGAAGCCTATCAAATATCCATGTTTTACTCATGTGTTATCTAAACACTCATTGGTGGTAGTTGTTTGAAGTGTAACCATTTGCAGGCACAAGAGTTTAATCTATAAAGCACTGGATGGGTTGACAAGGTAGATGACTGTGGATACTTTTCTATTCCCACACAAACTAAAAAGGACATAAATTAATGCTCCCCCCTCCCTGTCCCCACCCTCAACATGCATTAGGATTAAGTTAATAACAACCTTTTAACCTTCTAGAACATAAAACAAATCGTAAAATTAACAACCTGTAAAAACATGTTCCATTGACATGTTCCTATTACAGGGAAACTCATGCGTGACTGCCCAGACTCCAAGGCCACAGACATGTCACGTCACTTGTTTGTAGAGATGCCACCTGGTCCATTCTTGTGTCGTTAGACTGCTTCACTAAACATGACCGATATATGACAGCCCTAACAGCCTGACGACAAAGAATGTTCAAGTGGCTGTAATGAGACAAGGTTGGATTCAATCAAATGACTCATTCTTTTCCAAATTGACCTTCATGGAAAATGCATATGGAAAAAGAAGCAATGAAGGCCTACAAGTCAATTGATTGAATTCCTCTGTTGACAGAGACCCTTTTGACTCCCAGCTGATACATCATTGAAATCACTTTAACATTGGTCAAACATATTAAAAACCTGCTCGGTGAAAACAAAATCAGCATAGTGTCAACTTCAGTTGTACTAATGGGGTTTATTCATAAACCTATGGCATCTTAAATATACCACTTGTTGTTTTTTCAAATAATGAAAGAAAATGAAACAATGCTTTACTTTACAAATATTTTGAACAAAAGGCATCTGACTGGGGATAAAAACAAGGGGTTATGATTGATGTACTGTACATACATCAAATCTTTTCCCTACTTGGACATGCATTTTCACAATTGAAAAAAGAAACAAGCAATATACACTTCAACAACATCAAAAGATGTCAAAACGTTATGAATAAGTCCCAGTAGTATAGACAAAAGCAGAATTGTACGTAAGATGAACTTATGCAAAAAGAACAATTCAGAAAGACGACGTGAAGGTGTGTGATGTGATGTAAAGTACAATAAAGTGTAAGCTGAACTGAGTTGAGTGTGTGGTGTTTAAGAAGAGGAGAAGTTGGGTGATAGTACCAAGTCTGCAATGATGGAACCCAACCCCCGAAGTGGAGAGGAGGGTTGAGGATTCACCTGTGTGTTGACAAACCAGGAAACGGATACATATAAACAAATAAAGAAGAGGAAGAGGTCACATGAAAGTCAAAAACATACATACACAATACCTTTAACCTACCTTTACACATTTGCTGCTTATATCTGTATACTCCACTAGTTTTCTGTTAAGCATACGGATTTCGTAGGACTGACCTACATTTTAAGACATTAAAACAAACCTGATTAAAATTGAAAAATATGAAATCAATCAATCAGAAAAGAGGGGCAGTGGGGATAGAAATTGAGTCAATCAAACACTGCTTTTTAAAAGCCAAATGTCAAGGTCAGTCCCTAGAGAGGCCTAGCAGCACCCCCTAATATGTTGCATCTAACCATCCTGAAAGCCTTGAGCCATCAAACTGTAATCATATGAAAATCTCTACTTTTACTTGTTTTTACTTTACTGTATCTAAGAGTTATCACACTGTCAAACTGGATACAATTTGACTCAGGAACCATCTGTGCAATGGTCTGAGTTAAAAAGAAAAGGTAAACATTTAATAATGTTGTTATCTGTCAACAGGTCAACATTAACTAACTCAATTGTCTCAATTGTTCCTGCCTTGCTGATGTACCAGTAGTTTCCAACTCTTGCTAAGATGTGTAACCACTGCCCTGGCTACTATTAGTCTAGTTTGCCATCCACTGCATTATACTCTGAAGCAAGGAATACTCAATTAAGTCATCACTGACAGTGCAAACTAACAAAGCCAGTGAATAGGCCTAACAGATAAAAAACTGGAATTCTGTGGCTGCTTAACAGTGGCATGTAATATCCAATGGTTAAAGATGAAATTAGGCAAGAAAAATGTACAAGAAGATGAGAATAAGGATGGAATATGCAGTTCAAGAAAATGCAGTTCAAGACAAGAGATGATGAAAGTAAACTTTACACCCATGAAAGAGGGTTTCATCTTTCAATGACAACTAATGCTGAACATCTAGCATTTTGACATTCCTGGTGTATTTGAAGTAGAACAAGACTTACACAATATGAGTGTTATTCAATCTTGCAATTTCTTATATTTGCAATAGTGTAAGAAGAAAGAAGACTGTTTGCCTGTATCTGAAGGTAAGCCTGTAGGTGTATGATGATGCTTATTGGTTGCTTTGTTTACAACAAGGATGAATCTTGATGACATGTAATTTTATAAAATGATATACAGTATACTGTATGCCTATTGTTCCTCTTAGTGGGCCTATATTCAATTATATGGGCTAAATTCCATTCAAAACTCATAAATCAGTACTAAATTAGGAAAGATAGCTACCTTGGTTTAGATAGGTGAGCGTCTCCTCCTGCTGTTTGACAGCAGGCGAGGTGGCTGCACAGAGAACATATTGGAAAGGGCACAATTTGACGCCATTTTCCGATGCATGCCGATCCACCTCATGTTTCAGGAAAGGTGCCAACGCATCACTGGGGGGGAGAGGACAGATGATCATTAGAAAACTTATCAGGGAGCACAAATAAATGGGTGGTTTCTTTCTGATTAACCAGATTCTATCTTATCAGTTTAACAATGACTTGGTGAAGGTGCAAAGGTAAAAAAACTTTTCTCAAACCTATATATTAGGCCTCCATATATAACATTGCACAAAACCACAGCCTATATCAAAGCTGAAATAAGCAGGCTACCAGTTTGGTTAGACCCAGGTCGAATGTTTTAAAAGGGTCAACTCCTTAATCAAAGTTTGTCAGATGTTGAGATGTCTGATGCCATAAGTTGTGTGTAGAGACAGCTGTACCCTATTCACTTTTCACAGAATTTAGGCATAACAGCACACTTTTGAGTTATAAAACCATCTGACAAACATAGCTTTTTGGACTGGACTATCCCTTTAATAAAGTAATTCCTTACTGTATTCCTCTTTTATTTAATAGGAGAATAAACATTTTCACTCTAGCATGTCTTTATCAAAATCAGTGATCAATGTTATTCAGAGAATTTGATACAGTCTGATTAGAGAGTACTCCTCAGCATTAAACATCTGTTTGTAGATAGCAAGAAGCCCCATAAGGCATGTGGTAAGTATCCACAAAAGTCAACTTACCGAATATAACTTGCAGTTGAATGCTGATGATAGGGTTCGGGTTGTGAGTGCCAAAACAGCATGTTTTCCAGTGCGGCGTCTATGGTATCCCCAGGAACAGAGAAATGGAGAATGGGTAACGCACCCTGTTGCTTCCACTGGTAACTTCTGAGAGGTTTGCTGAGCAGCACCTCCCTACAGCCTTATATCCTTCATATGACGTCCCTCTTCATTAGCATACCTTACATGACCTTTGGGACGTAGACTGACACACCTCCCAGCACTGGTGCAGGTAGCCCAAATCCTCAGTATGAACCTGCTACCTAGGTGTGAAATCATTTTACAATCAATATTCAATGGATTGACAAAACAAAAACAAAACAGAAATAATCACATGCATAGTGAACAGATTGCTGAGAATACCTTCTTATACCTTCTTGATAATCTTCTACGTTTGAATGGTCCGTCTTTCCTCAGGGAAGAGATTTGTAACAATGATGGCAATATTCATGAACCTGCAGAAAAGTAGCACGTCGAATAATTCCATCCTTATTGTGATAATTAGAGTTACTTTAACCAAATGTAGTGTTGTTGTTGCTGAGAGAAACATTACTAGATTATCAATAATACAGTGTGCGCATGGTCACTAACTGTATGCATCAGCTCCTCTATCATAGCAAGGGCAAGGATTGACATCATTACCAGAGAGGCATATCAAAGTCTCACCAAGTTAATACTTAGACTCAACTCTGTTTGTAAGTGAATGGGAGACTGAGCAATTGTATTTCATACCAATGCTGCACATCGTGCTGTCCAATTGGATTAACCAAAGATACAGAGGCTATAGACTCTTGGATGAATCGGAAGACAACAAGTGAATCAACTTTCATGTTTGTTTATTTCTAGAGCAAACAAATTTACATTGATTGCAAATCTATCACAGGTGGATGTTAACAAAACCCTTCTGTACAGTTGTCATGAAAAACAAAAAATAAAACAAAAATATAAATACATATATGAATATTACATGACAAAACAAAAACAAAACAGAAATAATCACATGCATAGTGAACAGATTGCTGAGAATACCTTCTTATAGTGACCAACAACGTACAGTATCAGCAGATTATCTGAACAGTAAACTAATGGTAGATCTTCTTGGTCATCAGCCAATGCCAACTGAGTATTGGCTTCTCCCTTAGACAACAAACAGATTCACTTGCAAAGAAATGGTGGCCTCATTTGAAAAACCAAAGCAAACAATTGGATTTTAAACTGTTCATGGGAATGGGGGAAAAATGCCAGATAGTACCAAGGCACGCACACATAGTGTATCCTTTTATTAAAGCTAGGTGCCCAAATATGTACTGTACTGTAGTGCTAATAGGCTGCCTGGCATCTTGAGAGCTTTATATTTTGTTCACAGTTGTCTAGGCAGACATAGTAAAGTTTTGGTCAACTCACGGAGCTCCATATGTATTATGGAAGCAGTCGCCCCTACCCCAAAAATGTGTCATATCAAAGGCTGACCAAACTGATGAGGTTACAAGTGCACTTCAACAGCCAAAACAGGGCCCATGGAGACAGCACCCAGTGGGAGTGCTGCCAAAAACATGCAAGCTATTTGCTAACGTGCAAAAAAGTGAGATAGCCAACCTTTTTATTTCATTTGATGAAAATTGCAAAGCAGTGATCAAAAGTTATGTACTGTACAAAATACTTTGCTCGTGGGTACTGTTATTGCAAAAGCTGTCGTTACATGAAGGGGAAGGTAAAGAGAAGTGGCGATTATTAACTAATATCTGCATCATAATGGGTGAATACTGTATTATCTTATTTGTTTGCAAGCCTGTTTAATTAATGTGGGTTCACATTTTTAAGAGACGTGAGCTTCTGTACATCCATTCCTTTTCAACAATCCAAGTGATCAAACATTACTGTGGAACATGAACATAAGGCCTGGTTAGTGTCTTTAGAGTCTGTCTCGTTTCACTGATCTCCCTCCAAATCTGAGCTTGGAACATTCGCAGTATTTACAAGTGTAGGGTTTACTCCTCAGACAAGATATACTTTTTAAGCAGCAGCATCATAGATTTACAGGGTAAATGCCATCAATTGGCTACAGAAGTGGAAGGGTGTGTGTTTATGAAACGGAATGAAAACAGTCTGTTACATTGGACTTGTTTAGTGTTTTGACTGATGACATTGTTTGTTGTCATCACTGATTGTTTTCAATCTAAATAAGGGTCATTCAGTGCCTGACATTATGAGCATCATGGTAATTGAAGAGGGTTGGAATGAGCCTCAATCCTGATTATTGATTGCGAGAATCTTAAGACTACTTTATCTTCAGATACAATTCGATCTCTGTACCTTCTCCTTAATTTGAACATCTTCAATTTTAGATTGTCAATCTTGTATTGAAATAGTTCACTTTTGTCCAATTTTGCCTCAGGTAATGGGGACTGCTTCTAGACTGCAAGTTTAATTCCAACAATGCTTTCACTATACAAGTTATCAAAACAAACACATTTTCCCCCACGCAAATCAATATTTATAATAAAAGACAGCAGTAGCCGACCTGGGCTTAAGTGAGCCTTCATAACGATTAACCAACTAAAATGTTCAAGTCCCCCCCTACCCCCTCTAATACTAAACTCAAGCAGGGTTTTTATAATGTTATTATCGCTTAGTTAGAGAAAAACATGAGATTTCAACTCCTTCTACTTCAATTGCTGCAATATTTGGTTTTCTATGTTCTCAAAGCCAAAAGTTCATCCTTAACCATAAGGGTTTTACATCATCACTGGGCCAGCCAAATGATTATTAATCACAAACCAAAATCCATGCGAAGGAATTACTCTACTGTGCCGCTTTAGGTGGTGTCAATCCAATCTACACAAGCACATTTGAAGGAGCATTTTTTGTGGAATTAATTTCAGGGCATTGTTATTGGACCATATCACAACAACCAACAAGTATCAGACATTAGATTACAAAAAAAAAAAAAGCAGGGGGCAACACCGAAGAAAACAGAGCTGGACTCCCATTCAGAGTCTATAGAAAAGTCAAAAAGCATTAACCCCCTATATCCAGACCTTTACATTCAAACATTCTGCAAGAAGAGGGGGGGAAGAAAACTGAAGATTGATTGAGGGACACATTCACTGGAGAGAGAAATAAAAAGCAGCAGACAGCTAGTCAACAAACAGCAGAAGAGCTGAATTGAAGCACTGGTTGCGATGAGCAGAAGGTCACCCAGAGGGGTCCAGTGCGGTGAAGAAGCTCAGGAATAGAGAGGTCTGGAAGAGGCACGACTATTTCCCAAATTCAGATTCAGATGCACAGTACAGGCAGGTCGGGTCCAGGTCCCCCCTCCACTAGCTGTGTGAAGACACGTCAGACGAGCTGCTGCTGTTGCTGTTGGTCGTCTGTGCTCGCTTGATGTACAAATTCAGCAGCTTCATCTGCAAGAACGAAGGTCACATTGTTGTATCATGAAGGGGAATGGAGAACTGAGTGGTTACAATGACACTGTTGGCCAGGCCAATCAGAGGACAGCCAGCTGTGATGGTGTTGGAGTGACTGAGGGATCTTTGGGTAGAGGCTGACAGATTGACCATCACCAACTGACCGTTACCAGGTCAGCACCAGGGAAACATGTGGCAATGAGTGTGGAACCTTTCTAAGGGAGGCCTTTACCGGCTACCGTATTTTACATTTACATTTATGGCATTTAGCAGACGCCTTTATCCAAAGCGACTTACAACAAATACATTTGTTTAAGTAAGTGAATCATCTATCCATCAGTCATCATAAGATAAAGTAATCAATGCTCAGACCAGGGGCCATTGGCAGTCACAATGCTAGAAGAAGGAAAAAATACTTTTTGACAGCAGTGGGAAGCTTGTTCCACCAGCGGGGCGCCAGGACAGTGAAAACCGCTCACGGTTATAAACTTAGGTCAATGTGCCAATCATGGGATTCCTTAAAGGATTGATGCCATTATCTACTAGTAGATAGATAATCATTCTACAAGTTAATGTAATTAGAGCTTCATCTCTGAGGAATTCTACACTTCGTTGGAACATTGCTTACGAGGCTAATGCATCTGTGTGTGTTATCGGTGTGCCGAGGGTTTTGAGACTCTCACAAGGTGTGAAGGGGAGCGTAGCCATAGCGATGACCCAGTGCTCTGTGTACATGCTTACTCAACGTAGTTGAGGTCAATGTGTAACAGGCTTAATCCAGCCAACACGCTGCTGTCTGTCATGTCTGGAAGGACTTCAATCCGTGCCCTTACACAACCCAGGGATGTGCCCCTAAAAGTGGGGCATAGATGACCCTGTACCACTCAACATGCAGACCAGTAGAAACCAGAGGTTAAAGAAACAAGGGTTGTATTTGGGGGGCAGGTTGGTTAGTGTTTGTGTATGTGTGTATGTGTGTATGTGTGTGTGTGTGTGTGTGTGTGTGTGTGTGTGTGTGTGTGTGTGTGTGTGTGTGTGTGTGTGTGTGGCTGTGTCCAAAAGTTCATACTGTCTGTTTTAGTGAATGAATTCAGTGCAGTGAATTCATACTACATGGAAAGGCAAATATAGTATGACATCCTGACATTTTATACATACTCAATTTCAATACATTTTGCAAACTGCAAAACTTTCTAATCTTGCCTACTGAAAACACCTACTAATAAAGTTACAGTATGAGCATTCAGACACAGCCTGTGTGTGTGTGTGTGTGTGTGTGTGGACTTTGAGATGGTGAGCACATGTACCTTGCTACCCGTGAGTTGGGCGAGGTGGGGCTTGAGCTCTTCACCAATCACAGAGTAGATGGCCACCAGGCAAAACACGCTGGCCTTGCGAACGCTACTCTCTGTGTTGTCATAGCCCTGGAAAACCGATACAGACAGACACACACATCAGTAACTGGCAGCCAGAAGCGCACACACACACACACACACACACACACACACACACACACACACACACACACACACACACACACAGAGACACACACACTGAGACACACACACTGAGACACACACACTGAGACACACACACTGAGACACACGGGTCAATTAGAACGTGGGAGGAGTGGCAGAGGGGTGTGCTTAAGGTCATAGTACACGGCACACAAACATTTCCAGGTACAAATAAGGCTAACTTTTCCCAGTGTCCAAATATGACTATGTGGATACAAACCCTTGCCACATTCCCCTATCTCACATCCACAGGGGTCAAATATATTGCAATAGGTGGTACCTACAAACATTTGTAGTTTTTAAACACATTTGCCAAAGAGTCAAAATACAATACAATTTACCTATTTGTCTACACCACCTACTACAAGTTACACTTTTTTTTGCTGAAGTGATTGCTGTGTTGTTGATGTGTGCTGTGTGGATGCATTGATGTGTATTACTGTTGCCTGTAGTAACAATGCCCTTCTAATTGCCGCTCTGGGATTAATAAAGTTGTATTGTATTGAAATGAAGTGATGTCAGCCACTCCCTGCTAGTGTCTCACCTGCAGCAGGCCTGGGATGATGTCAGGCAGCAGCTGGTGGAGGGACTCCTTGGTGATGCGCTCAATGACCTTGGTCTGCATCTTGATGGCAGCCAGGTTGATGGGGTAGTCAGCTGTCTGGACGATGGGGCACAGCACCTTGATACACTGCTCTGGGTGGATAGAGCCTGCCAGGGTGGAGGCAGACTCCTCTGCTGCCCTCACCACCTGGAGAGAGACATGGAATATCACTCATGATCAAGACCACTTAATTCTACGGCTTTGCAAATGCTTGTAATGAAGTCACGTTATAAGTAACCTCATCTGACTAGCCATCTCAAAACATGTAGTAATTAGAAAAACAAAAACACTACTGTATGAAATCAGTTGCCTTGGTAGATACAGTATAGATGTATGCCATTTAACAGCTCATTGATAGCCTCTTAGCTACCTCCTTGTGGGAGTCTTTGTGGGCCTCCAGGGTCTTCATGATGGTGAGCTCAGCGTAGTTCTTGAAACGGGCAGGCTGGTTTCTCAGGATCTCCTTCAGCACCCGCAGTGCCAGGGCCCGTATAGTGTGCTACATGGAGAATAGGGAAAATAGGAATGAGCTTGCATTAGGGAACCCCTACAAAACATGAAGAAGTTAGAATCAAGTGAGCTTTGGCTGCGGTCTAAATGCATTTGTTTATGTTGTGCGTGGAAAATGAGCATGTGGGTGGGCCAGAGGGGAGCCGTACGTCTTTATCCCCCAGGGTCTCCAGCAGGAGGAGGAGGATGGTCTTGAAGTGCTCGTCCCACACGGCCAAGCTGTCGTCCCGGGTGATCTTCAGCAGCTCCACCAGCGCACCCTTACGCTCCTCCATGCGCTCGTTGTGATTGGACAGCTCCTTCAGGAGGTCTGCCACCAGATCTGAGTGGTCCTGGGCTAGTTTTGAACAGAGGGGGAAACTGTGAGTCATGCAACCTAAAAATGTCTCCATCTGTAGCTGTGAGTAGAATATAAAATACTGTGTAGAACATTTGGTTTAGTTATGTATTGTATAACTAATAGTTATGTTTTGTACTGTATGTGAGTTACAGTGAATAAGCACACAGCCATAGTCATGCACATAGTGCATTCTTGACCCCAAATAGTAAAAGAAACTGTTATATATATTAACCAGAGCAATATCAGACTTTCCCTATGTCTGCCCATGTCTGACTGAGGAAAGGAAAATAGTCTGGTCCTATGGTATAGCCTGAACATGCTTTTCTAGTTGGTATCTACTGTATCATACATCATTGGTGTTAAACAGCAGCAACGCAGCTTCAGACACTGAGAGAGAAGTTAGATGAAAGACATTGAAATGGATGGAAATGGCAACAGCAGTAGCATGAAACACAAACAAAACGTATTATAGGGATTAGTTATGATGGGATGTGGCTTTACCAGGACCAAAGCTCTTGGGGAGCACCATCTTGTTTTCCCCACAGTCCTGGCGACGGGCTGTAGAGGAGGGAAGAGGGGGGGAGGGGCATAGCAAGGAGGCCGATGACATCTTTTGACGAGCTAATGTTTGTAATTGCTATGCTAAGGAAAACATGTCCATAGTAACATGTCTGTAGCTAAACAATGGCCAGCAGATGTTTTCCACACAGCCTTGGGCTGTCCATTACAGTTTGTAGTACAAATAGTACAAAATCCCTTTCCTTTGAATTCCTTCTTTGGCAAGATGTTTGGCTTACTGAGCAGGTGACCTATCACCACAAATCTAGAGCTATCCTAATGTTTTTGGTCTAATCTCTTTGTATCATCCCCAATTTCATTATCATGTAGACCACAACAATGTTGTAACACTAGGTAACACAGGATCTATTCTTTCTTTGTATTGCCAAAACGTTGAGTGAGACATTATGACATCACACTATGGAACAGAGGTGGTCAACGGGTGGAGGTGGAGTGACCAGAGGGTCAACCAGAGGACAACAGACTCACAGTCACGGAACTGCTCCACGTCATCGTCAAACACCGCCTCCTTCAGTGCGCTCTTATCATAGGGGCTGATGGTGTCCCCGTAGCCGTAGGGGGCAAACTCCCGGGTCCGTGGCCCAGAGAAGGAGCGAGGAGATGGGGTGTTGAGCAAGGAGGTCTTGTTGTCCAGGGCGGTGCGGCCACCCTCCACCACATCTAGACCCAGACGGGCATCAGAGCCTGGGGAAGCCACCACACCTTCCCTTCCAGCCTTAAAAGGGAGAGAAAACAGTGGTACTCAAACAATAGCCATGAATAACAGAGACAGCAGAAACGCTTTTTGAACCTAATTAATCAACTGTTCCACAATATCTCCTTCTTAGCTAGAGCTGTGAAGTCAGTTCCATCCCCAAAGTATAGGTTGACTCACAGCATCGTCCCTCTTGCCATCTCGCCTGATTGGCTCGTTGAGGTCCTCCTGACTGCGGTAGCTGAAGCTCTGGATGGCCTCTGTGACGCCCCGGAGGGAGCTGTAGATCTCGTCTGAGTTCATGTTCTCTGTGTCGTACTCCAACATACTGCAAACAGGACAAGACCAGGAGAGAGGCTTTATACACAAGGCTAACAAGACAGCACACACACACACACACACACACGTGGACATACTGTACATATTGGTTGTTTTAGACTTGCACCATGTGAAGGGATAGTCAATGCTTCTTCTATCCAAGCAGATAGGATCTTCACACGAAACCAGGTATTCTTGACTCAGTTCTGGCCATTGATGATGGGCACGACACGACTTGTAACTTAAACGTAATTGTAACTTCATTAAGGGAATAGTAAGAAGAATGGAGAGATATACATCCAGCATGTTATAATGCAACATGAGACTTCAAAAACAAAAGATGCTCTCTCTTCAGATGAAGCAATGATTCCCTATTGGTCGAGAGAAACTGGGAGGGCAAGGGCGACGTGTCACTTCCTCAAAGCTTGTCATGTAGCCCCGCCCCTCCTCAGGCCCTGAGCTCCCTGGTTGGGTGTTTTACCTGGGTGAGTAAGCGCGGCGGAGAACCCTGAGGGAGGGGGCGGCGGGGATGGAGTGAGGCGGAGGAGGAGGAGGGGGAGGGGGGTGCTTTGACAGCCCATCGACACTCCAACCCCATAACCGACTGTGGTCACAGCACGGCCAGGAGGAAAGGACGGACGGACGGACGGACGGACAGAAAGAGGGAGAGAACGGGGCAAGGTGGGGACAACACCACATGGGACCACACACAGAGAAGGAACAAAGAGAGAAAGAAGAAGAGAGGTGTGCAGAAAAGGAGGGAGAAAAGAGAAAAGAGAAACTATAGTCGGAGCGTTGAGGTTAGAGGTGAGTGCTAATAAGAGAAGAGTATTAGAATGCTCCAGAAACCCATGCACACAAAGATGGATCACCGAGGGCAACGAATACGGTTTAGAGTCCATATTCAAAACCCACGGGAACTTTTAAATACAAAGTATCATTTCCCCTGTCATGTTTTTTGAGTAAGAGAAAAGCTGAAATCCATTCATTCATACAATGAATGTAAAGGACCATGTTGAACACTGAACCAGATCCTCTTTGTGTTTCTGGGTTTCTGCTTGGAGATAGAGGGTTTACACACTGCGACTCAGCGGGAGTTCAGGTCACACAACCGCCCCCCAGTACTGTATTAATCAGTTAGAGTTAAAGGTTTGGCCATGCTGCATTAAGAGGCACACTGGTGCTGGAGATGCAAGAGGGGTGGGGTTACCTGGGTGACAGCCCTCCATGGGAGCAGTTGGTCGGGGAGGTCAGGGGACTGGTCCGGCTGGGGGTGTGGCGGGGTGGTGTCCGACCAATGGTATTGCTTGGAGAACCCTGTGAAATAGAACAAGATACATCCAGTTCATGAATCATTCGAACAGAACATACGTAACTACCCAACAATACCAACAATCATCCTCTCCTAACAACTGTGGCAAAATGGCATGGAACTATTGGGTCACTGACATAGTTGAGAATGTTTTGCCACCAACCAATAGGTTCCAAAGGAAGATTTTCAGCTCCACACTACCAATGATGCTGAGGCTGATAACACAAAACTGCTCTGTTCTCCCCGTCCCTCGGTCGTGGGCATTCATTTACCACACTGCTGGCGTTGCTGGAGTTCTTCAGGTGGTTATGTAGCAGCTTGGTGGCTCCGTCCTGGAATGTCTTGGGTAAGGCCCCCAGCAGCATGGTGAACTCAGGGGTGTTGAGCTCAAACAGAGATATCAGGACTATCTGGGCGGCCTAGAGGACAAAGGGCAGGAAAGGGATGTGGTAAATAATGTGTTATATACCCCTATGTGATGGCCAGGGTAGATTTGGGGATGTCACTACACCAATAAAAAGACTGTGTTCATGTGTTCAATGTTGATTACAACAGGACAGTATGGAGAAAAACAGTCAGAAAAACTGCATCTAGCTGGTCAGACTGTCAGTTACAAGAACAGGCATTTTCTTAACAAAATACAATGTTAAATCAACCAGCACACGTCATTCTCCTACACAACTAAAATGTCAACTACATGCTAATGGATAAGTGGTTGTTAAAGTGGATCAAAACAGACAAAAATGTGTTAGGCACAGAGAGAAAGAAAAACAGCATCCAAGGTTTTCAAATCAGAAAGAACATCAGTTGATAACTCAATTCACACAAAGCAACAATCCATTCACGCCTAACAACATAAATACTGTTTTATATTTTGTGGCCAATAACAGCTGCACTTTTAACAAATCCATTTCTCTGCAATCAATCCGCAAGGCATAGCTACTGTAGGTTAGAGCGACAGGGCTAGAGAGCATAAAAGTGAGGGAGAAAGGCCACACGTTGAGATTTCACACTCTGGAGGTGGTTAGGCATCGGCGGACGGGCGGGCAGTGCGTGCTGGAGGATGATTGGGTGTCGATATGGCACTACCTGCTTACACCTCTCTTCCGTGTTGCCCTCCCCGGGCAACAAGGCTGCAGTACTGGACCTGCCTGAGAGCTCCTCGCTCACCCAGTTATGAAGGGTCTGGGGCACAGCATCAGGGCAGAATCATGGGAATTATAGTTTTTACAAATGAAAACAGCCTTAGGACGGAGATTTCAATGCTTGCCCCACCCCTCCCCTCAAAGGCTACTTTTACTTTACAGCGCGAGGCAAGCCCTAGTTTAAAAGTAGGTGGAGGACTCAATTTCCAGCAGTGGAAAAACAAACAGAACCCAACAGAGAAGAGAACATATCAGCTGGGGAGATAATGGACTGTTGACCCAAGGTCATTCCTGGAGCCTCAGGGAATCCATGGTATCACAGTTTATAACTTCCACACAGATAAACACCATATCCAGAGTACTTAAAATGAGAAACACAAAGGTGGATCTAGGGTGGACACAAATAACTAGCTTTTGAAACGGATAACATATGTATTGTTTCTTGAATTGTGCTTTGACAAAATTATGAATCCAGTTTATATTTCACTTCATTTTACTTTCAGTATGTAACCCAGCCTGTATACTATTAGTCTGCAGTAAGCATGTTCCTCCTAGTGCATGTTATTGAAGTAGATTACATCATAGGGACTACAGCACCTATTGCATATTGAGCATAAGCTACAACTGGGACATAGCCACATACCTTTCTGACGTCTGAGCTCTTGGGCTCCGTAGTCCAGGTGATAATGCGAGATACAGCCAGCCGTGTTTCACTGGAGTTGACAAAGTCTGTAGGGTCCATCTGTCGTGCCAGGGACTCTATGTACTTCAGGATGGCCACCTTCACCTACAGGAAAAAGTGTTTAGCTACATAGCTAGAGTCATTGTACCATCTGATCAATGCCTTCATTTGAATTGAATGGACCTAGAGCCAGTGCCAGAAATAGAGAATAATCTCCAATATCAAAAAGGAAATATCTCCAATCCGTAAAACGGAGACGTATCGCTGTCACATTCTCTGCAGACTATTACCTTGAGATTGGGAGTCTGTGTCTGGTCCACGATGAACCTCATCAAGATGTTAAATTGCTGATCGAATGGGAAAGACTCCCTGAGAAGAAGACAGAATGAAACAGGACAATTAATGAATCATGGAGTGGTGGTCTACATCATAGAAATATAATTAATGATATTCTATGGTCACTTGACAACACTGTTACAGGAGGGAGTCTGAGAGGTTCAGACCTGGTGATGTCCAGAGCCTTCTGGACCTTGGCCTGTACAGAGCCCAGCAGGTCAGCTCCCATCTTCTTCAGCAGCTGGGTGAGCAGCACAAACAGCCAGTCCTGTAGGTCCTCTCTGTGGACCAGGATGAAGTCCACCAGCGTCTCCAGGAACATGCTGAACACCTGAGGCCACACATATACAGCTGAAACACCTATTACACAGTGTTACACATGCAATACTTACACCATGGCTTATTATGGGTAAAACCTTTCCTCATTATTCATAGGGTTAGGGTTAGGGTTAAAATGGAATTAAAATTCTGCAAATGTTTTGTCTCCTATACAATCTGTATAAGAGTCTAAATTGACAGAAATAAAACACAAACTTACTCTCTGTTGTAAAAAATCCACACCAAAAGCAGACCATGCAACAAAAGACACTCCATTAGTAAGACAAACACAGTTCACACCATGTTCAAACAAATCACTGCAAAGCAATTACATTTTCTATGTCGCAAATGTTTAAGCCCCACATATCAAAAAATAAAACATGCAATTTTAATGACTCAATTAATGTTCAGTCTTTCGAAGTATTCTATCAGACAATGCAGGTAAGCCCTTCCTGTCTGTGAGATACCTTGCTGTGTGGATCTGCAAACATCCTGGTGAAGATCTCACACAGTCTCTTCAGCTCCACTCGGCTGCAACAGACAAACACATCCATCGGCAGCCATTAGACGTCAGAGAGGTTTCATCAAAAGCACCTCAATTACAGAGAAAAGAGGTGCTGACCTGCCAGGGAAACTCAGAGAGACTAATCTAGCTACAGCTTCTTCTGAGACTCATCTTCCACTGTATCATGACAGTTTTACACCTGCTCATAAATCAAATTTACTCCCTCAATTACAAGCTATAAAAAGTAACACTGCAAGACTCATGAAAGGAGACTGCCGTTAGAGAAAATGGAGAGAAAGTTTTGAAAAGTAAATGACCTTCATGACATGAAATATGATAAAGAATATGCCTAGTATTTCAAACCTTGCCTGCAGCCAGTACAACCACCACAAACACAGAAGTTCTCCTAAAGGTCCAGCTGCCATCTCAGTGCCCACCTGAGTATTCTTTGGCTCTTGAGAAGGTTCTGCAGTCCCAACAGCCCCTCCTTCCTCTCAGACCAATTGGAGCTGGCACAGTGGTTCAGGACCTCCGCCACGTCCTCCATCTGTCTCAGGTAGTGAGGGACGCTTCCATTCCGCGAGCCGTACGAACGTTCTGAGCAGGCGCTGGACGCATCACTGTTGGCGCCATCATCATCAGAGTAGATCCCCGGAGACTCATACCTCCGCCTCATAGGCTTACGCTGTGGAGAGGAGATGTGGAAACATGAATGTGCAATGCAGGTGTAAAGGGATATAAGTGGGAGAGGGTAGAAGTCAAGAGGAAAAGTTTGGGCCCTGAAACTCCATGGAGTAGGATTCGATGGGCTACCATGCAGAATTCCTATAAGGATGCCATTTGCAATTAGGTAGCCATGCTGTTTGTTCCATTGATATGAATAGATTCCTTTTCATTTGATCATGGATGTAACTACTAATTTCAACTTCATACGGACAAACATTATGAGTTGTTAATCAGAATGATGTGACAATAATGCAATGGACCATGTTTCATAACATGAAAAAAATTGATATTTATTGTAGAGGAAGTTAAACCATAACAATGATGATGGGATGCAATTAAGACGAAAATGAAGAAAGGGAAATGTTCTGGTAGAGTTGGAAGCTGCAAGTCAAAGATTTAAGCCTGACAGAAACATTCAATGATAATATTTTCCATAAATGATCTTTTTTGATTAGTGAAAAGAATGAATATACGAACAGTATGCAAATTGAACAACTACCTTATTCCTGGCGTCTCCTAATAGCTGAATTGGTTACAGATAACCAAGAAGGAAAGAGGAAAGAGTGATATTTTAAAGGGTGTCCAGAAATGTTTTTACAGTGCTTGTTGGGTAAGACATCTTCAAATCCATACAACAAAACGATTGTCGTTAAACATTCTACCTACGTATTTTCATTCTTCCTGACATTTATTCCGATAGCCTCTGCTGTTATCACACATAACTAGTTATTAGTAATGGTTTTATGTAATTTATATTTGACTACACTCAATGTTTTATTTTCTGACATAGAAAGCCCCCCCACAGGCCCACAGTGTGGATGCAGATGCCGAGATGTAAAGTGGCTTCAACAACAATCCCTCATCCATTAACTAACACAGTCAGTGTAATGAGGGACTAACCCATGTGTTGAGAACTGGCAGTTGAGGAATTCATTGGTGACTTACCAGAGCATCTGCGACAGCTGCCTCAACCTCAGTGCCAGTATTGAGGACCCTCATGGCATTGACAGAGGCAGAGATTCTGGCCTGATGGATCAGTCCATACCGGTCTGGGGAGGAGGAAGGGGAGGGAAGAGGGTGAGTAAGGGTCAGGGGAAAGAGCACACAGGGTTACAGGAACTTACCTCAAAGAAAAAGCCCAATCAATGACTACATGTTCCAGCTAAGATACAGGGCAAAAGGATGAGGCTTACAGACCAAAGAAAATGAACTGACAATGATGACGATTATGGGGTAATTATAGCTTGAGCTACACTGAGCCCATATGCATTCATGATCATTACACAAACACATTTGAAGAAAGAGAAAAATAAGAGTGGCGTAAAATCACCAAAAGCTTGGAGTTTTACTGATGCGTGGAAATAATAGAGCTGTAAAAGATGAAAAGGCTCCAACCACCAAAAGAAATCATTAGAGAACGATAAATGATCATTTGAAACACCTGGTGAAGAACAAAGAAAAAAGACGCTGAGACACTGAAAGACAATATTGTACAAATACAATATTGATTGTATCTACATCACAGAATGCACAAATGATTCAAACAGAGGGTAACCATACAGCTTAACTCATATGCAGATGGGGACAGGCTTTATGGCACAGTGTGAGACAACCAAAGATCTTTCAAATAATGTAACAAAACAGAATAGAAACAGATGACCACAAGGCGACATGGCTGAGACTTGCTCTTCTTCAATGGAAAACAGAATCTTAAGGGGAACACAACTTTGAAACGCAAATCTATTGAAGCTCCTGACAGAACCAACTGTCAAATTAAACACGGTTTAGCAAATCAGAGGCTAAATAACAGAAACAGGAGCACCACTGAGATGAAAGGAAATATGACATCAAACAACCAAACGATACCAATAGCAGCACATCTCACAGCTAAATTATATGAATATGACAAAAACATTACCACCACAAAGCTTTTGTATGAAAACTTAATTGAAGAAAAGTTTGTGTTTTAAACTTCCCCCTTCACATGCCATTGTAAATGTAGTCCTATTTTCTGACATGGAGAATCTATCTATTATTAATTATGTATAATGCTGTCATCCTGTACTGTATTTTGCTAAAATACAGTGGATTGTATTGTGGTGCATCATGAAGAATGGGAGATGTTGCTCTCTGTCGCCCCCCAGGGGTTCCTCACAATACTGCACTATGGATACATGCTGGCGTACTCGCTACGGGGGGGTGGCATGCAGGTCACCTGACTGGCCCACGGGGTCGGACGTGGACAGAGCACTGGTAGAGCGGGAGTGACGTCGGGAAGCTGCAGGGCACAGGAGTGACACCGGGGGATGGGGGGAGGGGGGGTTAGTGACAGGAGACAAGTACTGTCCTCGGGAGCAGACTCAGTGGCTGCATTTCATCGACAATGACCAACCAACCAACCACATCTATAGAAAAGATAGGGAGATATCCCACATGCATCCCCTATCACACATGCCACCGTGTTTGTCCCCCATGACAAAGCAGTGACCACATATCACTTTGCTGTGATGTCACAGGATTACAGTCAACATTGAGAAGCTAAAGATGCATATCAGCTATGGACACTGAATGTGATGACCCACTGTGATGACCCACACACTGTTGCTGCCTTTTTTTCTCTGCCATTTGATTTAGATCTAACATAAGACATCCCAAATTCCTTGACTACATTCTTTAAATAATACGGGCAAAAAGCACAAAACATTAGTCTTGTTGATAGAAAGTACATTCAATCCAGAGATCACTTAGCATAAAAAAAATGCAACATTTGAACTATTTCATACACAAACAAAGAAAAAAAATACTTATGGACAGTTGCATTACAAAAAGTAGAGCATTCCCAAACGTGAGACGGACAGTGCAGAGCTGACAGTGGAACCTAGACAGGGTTAGAGCATAGAGAAGAGCATGCAGAGAAGAGGAGAGGAGAGGAGAGGAGAGGAGAGGAGAGGAGGAGGGCTGATCCCCAGAGGCGGGAGGTATGGGGTAATCTCCTGGAGGTCCTGGAGTGTACAAGCAGGCTAGGGTAGAGAGAGGAAGGACTGAGGATCTTGGGGCGTGGCAGGGCAGGGCTGGGCGGGGCTGGGCTCGCCCACAGGCCTCCTGTCTGTTCTAGACCGGTACTCACCCAGAGGAGTGAAGCCCCGAGCGGGGCTGGTGTCGCGGCTGCTCTCGCGACTGGTGTCGCGGCTGCACCCCTGACTCATGCTGGGGCGGGGGATACGGCTCCGGGCTAGCGTGCGGAAGGGAAGAGCGGCAGGAAGAACAGCTTTACCACACAGCCTGGCTGTCAGGTCAGAACACAGGTTAGGTGTTAGTGAGGCCTGGGCTGGGTGAGAGGAGGGCAGAGTGGAGGTGAGGATCAGGTCTGGACTCAGGGTCGGGGGATAGAGACTGGTGGGAGTCCAGTGCAAGTGAGATTATTAGACATTCAAAGCTGTCAGTTTTTACATGGCTGTGTTATTTCATGAGAAGCATTAGATTGCCTGTGAAGAGATTACCAGTTCCATCATTTGTAATAACAGATATACAGTATATACAGTATAAACACACACAACTTCACAAAAGTAATTATTGGATCATTTTGGAACTAAAAGAGGGTAAAAAGTCAAACCACCAAAATAAATGAAACACAAAATCACTGTTACCAGCTTATTAGTGATCACGTTATAACAAAAATATAGACAAAACACGGCTGAAAACAAAATAAAACGTAAACTCAAACACATTTTTTAATACAAGATTTTGAAGATTTCAAATTTGGTTTCACTGTCAAATGAACTAACTGCGTGATATCAAACTGTCACAATTAAGTGAACTCTGATTTCATAATGTTGAATTTTTCCCATGGACAGGTATAAAAAGGCAGCCCTCCTAAACAGAAAGGTGATGGCATCTTTCATCACAGACTGACAAGACAGACAGGGTGACCTCAGCACAGAGTCAGACAGACACTGAGAAGAAGCCAAGATGGAAGGAGCTGGTTGGTCAGCCCTGACATCGATGAAATATACAGGCCAATCAATCACAGTTGATACGACTGAGGGGAGGGGGTAGTGACTCAGACTGACACGAAGCTCATCCACGGACTCATCCTTTTCCCTGAAAGTGGAAGTACCCCCATCGACGTGTTCTGCCTGGAAGATGTGATGCTAACAGAGGGGAAATCCCTCCAGGAACATGGAGTTTTACCGGGATGTGCTACTTACCCTGAGGGATTCTACAAGTAAAGGACGGACTATGATCATTCAGCATCCTTTACGGAGGCCCTGTCTATTCATAAGACGTTCATCTAGGATTCTAGTGTGACCCATTTCAGACTTAAACGGTACTACATACATGACAATGATGCGCGCCAATGGTCGTTACAAGTCTTGAAAGTTTGTGTTTACTTGTGTTGTGTTTCAAACCCGGACACCGAGATAACGTGCCGGCGTGTTTCAAAGTATGAGATTATCTGTACAGCACTTAATGAAGATAGGAGTGAGCAAGCGACCTATCACTGTGTTGTGCAATGTGTTTTGACACATGCGTGTGTGAGGTATGTTATTCATCAGCATGTGTGCTGTATGTTGTAAGCAATGTGTGTGTGTGTGTGTGTATGGGTGATATTGTGTGTATGTACAGTATGGATCTGATGGTGTGTGCAGCCTGTGTTGAGTTATGGCCACACCTATGGCCTTACCTATGCCCAGCCTGCTGGGACTGGTCTCGCGGCTGCAGCCTTGGCTCCGGGGGACCCTGGTCCTCTTGTCGGCGGGGGTGGTGGTGGCCGAGAGCGTGGTTCTGTGGACCCTCCCGTAGCTGTGACCCAGCAGCTTCCCCGGGGAGCTGGAGCGGCTGCCGGCTGTAGGGGGGACACACAAGGCCCACGGTCAGAGGGTGCCGACAGGACAGGGACAGACAGGACCCACGGTACTGGACCCCCTTTTAGATGGGTCACAGCGACGCAACGCTCCATGGCATGCAGGGAGGTTTCTGTCACGACTCAAAGCTGAATTCCCTATACTGATACTGTCTCTTTATAGGGAACATTGCACTGGCTTTTATATTTGACTCACTATGTTGCTTCAATAGCAGTGGTTTTATAGTATAGTGAAGTCTGAATATACAGTACACAGGGTGCCACTATCATGGTTAAGTGCCCCTCAGTGATGACATTCTCCATCCTACTGTACCCAGACGTGCTGCAGATTCACACGGTTAGCACAGACATGGGATTTCAGCTTTGATGGGGTAGGGACAAACAGCTCGATACAGACAGACAAACAAACAAGGTGGGTTTCATCCAGGTTCTAACTGGGCTGTGGGAGAACATACCAGAGTACGACAACAACAACAACAACAACAACAACAACAACAACAACAACAACGAAGACAGTTCAGACAACCTATACAGACAACAACTGACACAACATGGCAACATGTAACAACTGACATAAAAACAACACAATATGTTGAGGTGAAATCCAAAGTGCTTTCCAGACTGTGAAAAAGATAATAATAACAATAATACAAGCACTTGTAGTTGGTGAATGGAGCATGCTGGTGTGAAATGAGGCTTGAAACTAAAAGATGACATGACATGCAGACCGCAGAGTTCTGCGGAGCACGGGGAGGCTTGGCTCTGATTGGATGAAGTCGGGCCTTACCACCGGCAGTGGGGTTAGCTGATCTGGATCCTGGGTTATGGAAGCGAGCCGCGGGACAGGTGAAAATAAACCGGTCAATGTAACAGAAGTGTTTATCCAGCATGCACCAGGCCAGAGGTTAACTGTCTGTGCATGTTACTCGTGCATTAACCATTGATGCCTCTCCTCGACACAGATACAGGAAATAAAACACACACACACACACACACACACACACACACGCGCGCACACACACACACAACCTGTAAGAGGGTGCACTAAAAGTGACTCCAGTTCCTTCAGGACATTGAAGTGTTATGAAAGACATCACACAAACGAGAGAAACTCGGGAGCACGTAGTATGACCTGACACCAACAAGCAGGCCATACTGAGGGTGTGCATGAGAGTGAAAGACTGGGAATGACAATGTGGCTCCTCTGTGCTCAGACTGTGTGTGTGTGTGTGTGTGTGTGTGTGTGTGCGAGGGGGGGGGGGGTCTGTCTGAGTACTTACGCTGGGACTGGGAAACCACTTTTGCCCGGCTGCGCCCCCTGCTGTCTGTGACAGTGGGGCTGGCCCCCACGTTACTCCCAGAGCTCTGCCTCCTGGTACGCACACGACCTGGACGCAACAACACACGGAGAGAGACGGACCCACAGGGAAAGTGAGATAAGGCCACTGCACATTACACCCAGCTGTGCACCACTGTTCACCACAACACCAGACATTGAAGGAAGAAAAATCATATTTAAAAAGACGGTGATAACCTTGGTGAGTGGAGAGAATCTCCTAAAAACACAGGGAGAGACAGACAGACTGAACATCTCTGCATTCACACATTCTCACAAACACTTCCTCATTCAGGGGCTCCGTCAAACATGCAGTGGGATCTGAAAACGTTTGTCTGACTGACGCAACAAGCAACAACATCATGACCTAACACAACTAGCATTGGAGTACGTCCAAGTGTGTCTTCCACATTTATTAACATTGGATTGAATTGCCACTCTCATACTTGATGAGATGCAACCAAGTCATGTTCCTGAAATGCCAGCTAAGACTGAGACTGGTAAAAAAGGAATTGGGGCCATTCAGATGTTGTCTGCTCATTTTGGACTGTAATCCAAAAAAAGCTCCATTTTTTTATCAGGCGTCTCTAATTTGAGACTGAGGCGCCCAGGCGTGTCTGGCACCTTGGCCAATAATGGGTCTCATCACAGTCCGTCTTCTACTGTGACCTAATTCCATTGGAGGATGATTGACAGGCCGGCATGAGTGGGAGAATGTAACACTAGATAGACATACATTCCCCCACAGAATATGAAATAGCCCTTAGAAAACAAAGAGTCGACAACGTGTTTCACTCTGAAATCAAGACAATGAGATAGTACCGAGGGACTCATGTACAAATAGGGAATAAGACGTAGATCACTATGAGGGGAAGCAGTAAAGCAACCTCTGACCCCTTATTCAGACCACTCCCAAACAACTGAGGCAAGTCTCACTGCGTGCAACAATCACTTTCACACACATACCACAGGGTCCTCCTGTTCTGGGGTGACAAAATAGGCATCTAATCACTGTCATAATCAATGAGTATAACGGCATGTTGATGAAGAGCACAGCGTAGGGTGGGACCTCTAGGATCAGGCCATTGCAGTGCCCAATAGGTTAAACATATTCAGAAAGACAGGGTTTACTACAGACATAAAGAGATGCAGACATCCAGAAGGGGGATGATGACTGACATGAAAATCTCTACAGTGAATCTCTACAAGTCGTAGACAGTGGGTCCACTCTGATTCCCATGCTCTCTAAGTGCCCTAAGCCTAACTTAAGATCTGCGCCCATAACTCAAACATTTGGCGTAAAATGCCTGATTTACATGAAGGAAAGAGTTAGGCACGCAGTTCTCAAGTTATGATTCGGGTCTAAATGATGAACACCATAAGGTAGCATACAGGAATTGCTAACCCTTTCTTGCAAAATAAAAGCAGAGGAAGAAAATTATTTAAAACGAATATGACATTCTAGACCCGATCTTGAGGTGCATCAAATGATGGTTTAAGGTACAGGGGACACTAGTTGTTAGGAAGAAGGTACAGAAGACCATGCAGACAGTCCATGCAGTTCCACAGATGACCACCGGGTACGTTGGAGTGTAAACAGACGTAAAGGAGGAGTCAGGACAGACAAGAGTCAGGAAGGGAGGGAGAGGGCGGGAGGAGGGTCAGCCGTTAACAGCCCCCGACAGACGCAGAACACACACACACACACACACAGACACACACACGCACACAGACACACACACACACACATCTTACCATCAGTTTTACCGGGCGTGCCGTCTTTAGGCATTTACAAAGGCAGAGGGGGCGGCGAGTGGGAGGAGAGGTATAGAGGAAGACATTAGTACCAGTTAGGCAGGAGAGTGAGTGTGTGGGAGAAAGAGGGCTTATTAGTCATGGTCATTAGATCCACAGGGACGCTTTGGACAAGAACCAAGGAAGACACTGGTTCTCATTTTCGCTGAGATGATAGTACCTAATTGCACAGTGATGAGAGCGATTGGAAAGTTTGTCATCAGATATGGATCATTGGTTATCATAGTGCATCAGCTACGGATCATTGGTTATCATGGATTTGAAAGTGAGTAAAAAATAAATAAATCATGATCTGCTAGTTTACGAGGGAAAGTCTGAAAAACGTGTCCTTTTGTCTGTTCCTCCTCACAGCACAACTTAATGATATCTACAGCAGCCATCAGATATATTAATATCCCAGCTTTGGCCATAAAAGCCAGTGATTTTCATATCTTTTTCTAAATTTCCTAATTAAAAGTTTGAGAGATGACTTTTTCTAGAATTGTGATTCCTGTGGTCATAACATTAACAAAGTGCTGGCTTGACGTGGTGGGGCTGGGCTTGGGCCCTGTATAGATATAGATAGTACAGACCCTTAGGAGGGGGGGGTAGGAGGGAGTGCTGGGTGGTGTAAGGGACCCTGGCCGTAGAGAGAGCGTGGACAGTGAGGGGTGTTGAGGTGGAGGTTTACCTAGAGAGGCGTAGGACCCTGGGGGCAGGGCTGCGGCTGAGCTGAAGGGAGATGCGGAGGGCACAGTGGAGTGGCGGGATTTGGCGCTGGCCGCGGCGTTCACGTCAATGTCACTGCGGGAGCGCTGGAGGGAGCCGCCAGGATTTGACGACACCCTAGAGCTCACCATCTTACCTGGGACGAGGGTTCGAATGTCAACACCTCAGAAATAGCACATACATAAAAACCGGTGACATGGAATGAATACATATTGAATGACATTTCACGTTGAGGAAAAAAAAACTGTTGTTCTCTTACCCCTTGTCATGCTGCCTCCTATGACACCCTTGACAGACAGGGGGCGGCTGAGGAGAGAGGACCACAGGTAATTACTATCTGAGGTTATTACAACCCCGCATCCCTGTGTGTCAAACCACCCCTCCATGAGAGAGCAGGGTGTGGGCTATCAAAGGACTTGAACTCAACCCCTAACCATGACCCCTATCTATACCCAACACCCCTCTTGATTGGTTAACTTGGTCATTTGTGAGCGAGTCTGATCTTCAACTGTCTCAACTGTTGATGTTCAGGGGAGGTAATAAGACATAAGCATGGGTCTGGACACTAGCGCAGGGCTTACGTCCCCCAACGATGCCAGGAAAGGCCTCCTCAAAGAAGGATGACTTCACTCTCTCTAAACACTCACTCATCATCACAGACGCTACTCTGATGCATCAGATACGGATCATTAACTCGTTAAACTAAATGAATAAATACAAATCAATCTCAGTGTGCACTGCATACCCCATCTGCTAATGATTACCAATGTTGTTACAATTACAGACAATGAGGCAGATACATTAGGGGCATCTTCAAATCAATGTTTAGATAGCCTTTTAAGACCTCTTTCCACATCATCACCAAATGCATCGCTAAGATGTTACAGTGACCCTGTTTTCAATCCCACAACAGCTGACGTGTTAAACAAAGGGATACTATGACGATATGATGAGTTGTGAGTGACGAGTAGACAGCTATAGACATCATATTATCTGCTGAATGGGGCCCTGCTTTGGGGAGTGGAGGGTGGAGGGTGGAGGAGGATGGTGATGCTACGGAGGTGGGGTGTCTCACTTGAGGCTCTCCTGGGAGCTGGAGGAGGAGCGGTCCGACTGAGGGAGGGACACGATACTGTCAGAACTCTTCAGGTGGGACTGGAGGGCCTTCTGATAGGTGGACTCCAGAGCCTGGAAGAGATGCTCGGCCTCCCGGCTGTAGTGGCCATGGAAACCCCAATAGCACCTGTGGGTGAGGGAGGGACAAAGACATGGTCAGAGGTCACATTGGGGGGGAAAAACGCCTCAATAATCAGTACACAGACATGATTTTACAGCCAGAGAGTTACGTCACCACTAAAGAACATCAGTAATACAAGGCAAGAGTACTGCTTTGGAAAACCCTTTAAGACACAAACAAATCTCAACTTTACTTTACTAACTTTATTGACTATAGTAAAACAGATGCTACAACAACATCTTGTTATCAAGATGGACAGCTCAGACATTCATAAATGAATACTCAACGCACAAAAACTGCTAAAAAGGTGAGAGAAACTCTCACTAATTCACCAGTTAAATATTAAAATGGAACTTACCTTCTGGCAACAGATCTGGCCTCCGAGTCGGCATCATGTATCCCTTTCTTGACGGTCTCAGTCAGAATAGCCACGTGCCTGGGGTAGTACGGAAACATCACTTCAGAAACTCAAGACGGCGCCCTCTTCCCTGAGACTGCTACTTTTCTCTCCCTCTCTCTGTCTCACCACTGTCTTCTCCACTTCTACAGGGGAAGTGGCCACACAGCAGGCTGGTTACATGCCTTTTAAACTCTCCACAGAGGCTGCCATGGCAACGGCAGAGACGCACCGCCGAGGGTCTGATGGCTCATTCCAGGCTCATCAATTTAAACTTGCGAGAAGGGCTCATCAGCCGCCTATCCAGCCAACACGCAACAACTTAAATGTCACATGTGAGAGTAAGAGAGAGAAATAGAATGTGCTGCAGTCTCCCCCCCAGCCCCCCCACCCCCCCACCCCACCCCACCCCTGTACAGACTGGATACAGTAGTAGCATGTAGTAAGACTTTCAAGAGAGTTTCAACTGATAGAAGTGTCCTTACCTCTCCAGTGTGTGTGTCTGCCACTCTAGTAATAAGAGTTCTAAAAACTCATAACAGCGCCTGGAGGAAAGACAAGAGTTTACGTGTCACACAAGAGGGGAAAACCAGGAAAAAAGGCTTGGTTCAGCTTCACACAACAGACGACCCGCGGGTTCTTACCTTCTGACAGCCACAGCTTTAGACGTGCAGTTACTGGTGATGATGGGGATGAGACGTGGGTAGTGTGTGAACTGGAAAAGGAACACAAAGACATCATGAAATAGTTGCAGTTTCACTCCTCGTAGAGAGAGAGAGTGTATGTGTGTGTGTGTGTGTGTATGTGTGTGTGTGTGTGTGTGTGTGTGTGTGTGTGTGTGTGTGTAACACAGCTCTTACCCGCAGGATTAGGCGTATGGTGGCCACCCCAGATGTGGCCATGATCTTGGCACTGTTGGGCACCAGGTTGAGGAGCGTGGGCATGACGGTCTCTGCACAGTGGTCAAACTTGTTGCCTAGCAAATATGACAGATGCCTGACCAGAGAGAGAGAGAGAGAAAGTGAGAGAGCGAGACAGAGAGACACAGCAAAATCAATAGACAAAAGATAGATCTATAGACCAAAGACAGTTCAGAAAAGCCATGGTAAAGTGGTGAAGGTGGTAAAACAGTGGTGACATTAACGGGAGGCACCCGCCTGGCCATCCATCACCCTGCCGCTCTTTCACTGTGTCTCTGTTCCACCTCATCACAACTACATTAGGACAGGATGACGGATGTCACAACTAACGACTGTGGACACCTCCTCTCTCCCACTACACCACACATTTTCATTCATTTGAGTTTTAGTGTGTTTACTCTTTTTTGTGTCAATATAAAAGGTTGATTCTAAATAAAAAACGATTCTTCTGGGGGGGGGAAGGGGGGGGGGGGGGGGTCCTTACCCAAGAGTGATGCAGGCCTCTCTCACCACCGTGGAGCGCAGGTCTTTAGCTGACAGTTTCAGCGGGGCCTCCATGAGGCGGAGCTGCTGAGGGAAGCACTCGTACTCCAAAGCTCCAGCCAATAGGAGAGAGCGCATTTTCTTCAGCTATAAGAGGGACAATGCAACAAAACAACAAGAGTTAACCTCGCCGCTAGTCATTCAGAACCAAGGTTTCCCACCGTTTTACCTCCAACATTCCTACTGACACATACAGTGTAGGGCATATACAGTAAGAGGTGGTAAACATGTCCAGTAGATGACAAAATTAATAATGTTGTGGTCATATAAGATGTTTGACTGATGGCTAAAAGGGAGAACACTGGTCAGGTTATTGTCTGAGCTCAGCTCCTTACAGCGACGACTCTGTGTTCCCAGTCATGTTTGTCATCGTTCAGCACCTCCCGGAGCTTGGCCATGTTGTCTTCCAGATCTCTGTTGGAATGGATCTGTACAGGAGGAGACAGACAGACAGACAGACAGGGACACAGATGAACACAAGGACAGTTGATGGAGTTGCACTTTCAAGTGAGGGTTGACAATGGAACATGGTGTGCGCCCCCCCCCCCCCCACACACACACACACACACACACCTGCGTCGCCAAAACTACACTGATACTGACCAGTATGGACGATATGCCGCAAGACAATGGGGTGTGTGTGGTGCAGTACCTGGATAGACGGAGCATCCTCAAAGGCCTTCATGAAGTCCTCCTCATCCACGGCACCAGCACTGGCCCCCTCTTTACCTGAGGGGAGAGACAGCCACATCATTGCAACAGTTAGCACATGTAGCCTATTGATTGACATATTTGTTAGGGGCTTGGCATGTGTTGGTTCTGCAGCAAAGACACTTTTAGGAGATAATCTTGTTTTATCTGATCCAATGTTGAATGTCATTCCTGTGAACAGCGGAGGTGCTGACTGCCTACGGTCCTCACCTGCAGTCTTGGGTGCCGTGGCTGAGCTGGGCCTGCGAACAGACCCCATGGGCACAGTCCTCCTGCCACTAGGGGGCGCCTTGGAGGAGGAGGAGGAGGAGGACCGGCCCCCATCCACAGAGTCCTCATCGTCAAAGTTCTTATCTGCCGACACAGAGGGAGAAGAAGAAGAAGAGCCATGTTAATCCTAGCGAGTGGGAGGGAGGCGTCCGTGTAACGCCCAGGGGACCTCTGCTCCCCAGGGTCAGAGTGTGCGTGTCTGACCGCGTCCATCTGCACTGAGTGTGTTTAATCTGGATTCTCAGTGTTACACAAATACAGAAAGCCGCGCTGTCACCTTTCCAATTTTTCAGTTCACATAAGGGATTATCTCAAACAAATATGATCCTGGAGAGCTGCCCCCACGCAGCATTATTATAGAGCGCTGCTTAAAAAAAAGCAACAATATAGATATCTATATATATACTTCTCTGCAACTATGTGCACGTCATAACAACTATAAAACAAACAAGCAATGGATTCCACGAAAGCTTCGTACAGTCTGACCTATGCAATTACAGGGACGCCACAAATGAGACACCACTATTCAGAGCCCTCTCATAAATCAAGGCAGACAAACACCTCCAGGAACAAAGCAACAGGCACTGAGAGTCAAACGCCCCGCTCCCAAAATCACCCAGGGCTGAGCCCTGCATTTCTACCCCTCACCCCTCCTCCTTCTCTCATCTCACTCACAACCCCTCTCCATCACTCCATCCCCACTACAGACTGAGACTACTACCATGCCGTTACTAAGAAGCTGATCCCACTGCTGAGACAGACACACGCACACGCACACACACGCGCACACGCGCACACACGACAGAAGCACAGACAGAGAGACAAAGAGGCAGACAGGGAGACAGGGAAAGGGTGTGGGAGAGAAAAAGGGAGGACAGGAGAGGGGGAACAAATAGATGCGAGAGGGGGATCGCATGACATTGACATATGGGGTTGTGTGAGAGGGATGGAGAGAAACACACCAAACACAGAACAATAGGGTGAGGAGGAGACAGATAAAAAGGCAGCACTCTTACGGCCACAGATCTTCTTGCATACCAGCTTCCTCAGCATGATCTCTGTCACGCGCTCTAAAGCGCTCCCTCTCCAGTCATCTGCATCAACAGTGTCTGTGTGTGTGTGCGCATGTGAGAGCGGAGAGCGGACGTGTGTGTGTGTGTGTGTGTGTGTGTGTGTGTGTGTGTGTGTGTGTGTGGTGTGATCAGCCCTGCTACACCAGCTCCCCCTTCAGCCTTCTCTCCGAGGTGAGCTGTTAATCGGAATGGTGTCAAACAGCAGTGTGTGTGTGTGTGTGTGTGTGTGTGTCAGCAGGGACACTTCTGGCCACAGAGGGAGGGGCCAGCAGCAGTGAGGTCACCTCCATCAATTGTGTATTTAGAGCGTTTGATGTGAAAAAAACAACAACAAAATAGCCTGCCGTGGTCATCGGAGCATGACAATGGCCTAATCAATTTACAGTTCTCACTCTGCTTTAGTTGATGTGAAATTGCATTGTTCCTTTCATTTTGTTAGGCAGAAACGGGCACAACATTCACCACAACACTACGGGAACCCTAAATGACGCTCTCTCTCTGTTTTCCCCTTTAGCTTAGCATGCTGTGAGACAATCACATCACACTTGTCTCTCCCAGACACGGTGCCTTTTTTGGTTTCAACAAAAGCAGAATATGTGCGCGCTGCTTTGCCTCAGGAGTAAACCTGGTGCTCTAACATCACACAGACCCTGCCTCTCCAGTCCCTCTGCTCTGGCATCACTCACACCCAGAGCTACTGAGACGGTGAGAAGAAAGCACAGACGGTAAAACAAACCTCTCATGTATGCGTGCTCAAGGCTGTGCCTTATTGCTGTGGGTGGGGACAGACACTAGCTATAGCCCCCCTGGCTCTCTAGCTCTCACTCCCATCTGTGTTGGTTACTGATGAGAACAACAGTATGGGGGCTAGCTACTGTAGCATTAGCGTTAGGAGAACACCCAGTGTGCAGGCTAGCGTTGTACCAACGTTGTACAGGGAGGGGACAGGGAGGGGACTGCTGCTGCTGCAGCATGTGAAACGCCTCAATCCTCTCCCATCAGTAACGGCAGCTTTATCCAAATAGCATCCATCATAATTTGACACTCCCAATTGTTCTTCGGGTGATCTTTCAATAATTAAAATGGATAGATTATTAAGATTAAGGGCCGGTTTCACAGACGAGGCTTAAGCCTAGTCCTGGACTAATTCACACTTTCAATGGCAAATTGCCACTGAGGACGCTTTTTAGTCTAGGGCTAGGCTTAAGCCTTGTCTGTGAAACCGGCCTTAAGAGTTTTAGAGTGTTAAACTCTGTTTAAATACAGAGCATCTGACAACAACACATACGAGATCGCACAACCAAACAGCACCTCTAAACCAGGGTTATTTGCTGGAACACCTTTGTAAAAGAGCAAATACGACCATCCATTTAGCAGTGTATTGATTGCACCAGTCAACGCAGCACTTGATCAAATGCTGACACAAATGTCGAGCTGATTTATCTATGCAAGGGGAGCAATTAGCACACCATGAGACATACGTTGGTGTGTGTCACACACCAACGTGCACATGCGCACACACAGAATAGGTCTTCTCTTTGGATACTAGCCAGGTCATAATCTCAAGCCTGTGGCAGGGGTCGTGTTAGAAATCCCCAGCATCTGCCATCATGACATCATGCCTACCCAGAGGATTTGATTACTGTTAGCTGTGCTGTATGTTTGCGTGAGTGAAGGCCTGTACTGTGGGATTAATTCACATTGTATGGCCTACCCCTCATGCTGAATTCTCACAAGGGAGGCACTGATGGGAAGATGTAGCCTCAGGTAAGATCATGATGATTCTTTACTGATGATGATACAAGAGGAATGATGGTCATGAAGGACTGGCCTGACCTGGCTCCCTCTACTGGTTAAAGTGACACATTGCAATGTCAGCCCTTATCTAGCTGACAAGAAGTTGCCTGCAGTACAGTTGCAGTATACATTTTAATCACCTATACAATCCATCACTTCCTAGGTAGGAAATACATTGATTGATACTTCCTTCCTTATTGATCATATGGCACTATCCCTAATGCTTCAAGCCAAAAAGTGATGGATTGTATACTACACAGTCTGTATCCGTCAGGAAGTTCAACAGTTCACGTGTCAACCACAGTCCAACTCACTGAAAAACCTGACCAAAAAAGCAATGACCCCATTCTGAGTGGTGAAGTCGACAAAAACAACCAGCCAGACAGCTCAGGCCCAATATAGCTCAGAGCTCAGACCACAAGAATGTCACTGAGAATTGTACGGCCAAACAGAGATTATGTAGGCAGACAAAAAGAAAAGAGAAATGAGGGAGAGAGAGAGAGAGAGGAGGAGTAAGGGAGACAGAAACAGGGTCACTATGCCTCTGGGAAACAGGAAGGCGTATGATTGCCCAATGACGTATGATTGCTTGAGTTGCTTCAGAGGCAGCACTGGAATGCCAAAAACTTCAACAAAAATGACTTGCAGTTATTTGTTTTACGAATGTTGGAGTGATCTGATAAATGGATAACGCTAATCTTAGGTAAGCACAATGGCCCTTGGAACTGCCACCAAAACACCTCACCATCACGGCCAATGTACTGCCATTACTGCCACACTACCCAGTGAATCCACTAGATGGCAGAGCACCCTGTGATGCTAGCAGGCATCTTGGCTGCAGATACTCTCATTCCAGTATCCTTACTGCGTGGCAGTAAGGATGCAGTACTCGTAATCCCTGGGCAGTGTATTTTAATATTGGGGGATTGCTGAAGCTCAGGCGATGCCTAAGCTGCAGGGGGAGAATAAAGGGTTCCTGACTCAAGCGTGTTTCTAGGCAGGCCTCTCCTGACTCAGACTCAGGGGTGTTTTGAGGACTCAGCTGAAGTGTTGTTGTGTGTGTGTGGGTGTGTGTCTGACTCTCCAGCCAGCAGCTTATATAAGTATAAGGAAGGACTAATGTTCAGCACAATGTCACATCACAGAGGAATCTCATTATGCTGACAATGTAGAGTAAACAAGGACTCATCTCATCCACAACAACCTACCCATACAGCTCTCTCTCTTTCTCTCTGTCTCTCTGTCTCTCTCTCTCACTCACACACACACACACACACACACACACACACACACACACACACACACACACACACACACACACACACACACACACACATACCTCAAATGACACTGAATAATACCATGACTAAAGCTTTTGACAATGTTTTCTCTATAACTGCTTCTGCTGTTCCATAATCCATAAAGGAATTAAATCCATGTGATTCTGATGTGGTTTCCTTCACTACCCGCTAGGGGAGGAGTCTGCACTCTCTGTTGCCATGGCAAAGCTGTCATTGAAAAGCTTATGCAGGAGATGACTTTCAACACTCCTCATTGGTTCCTCGTACTACACAGAGGGATGACCCTGGTCAGCTTCAGTCAGCCAATCACAGTGGGGGCGGTACAGTGGCCTTAGTGGTACACACAAGTTCACCTTACTTTTTACTGGCAAATCATGATGGAGAATCATCTAATGGAGAATCATCTAATGCAGAATGCCTTCCCACAGTGCTTCAAATGACCCATTAATATACACAGATCAGCACTGCTGCCAATTAGAGACAGTCAACGCCAACAAAGCAAAACTGTCTTCCACGAGGAGGAGGTAGGTAGTCCCTAAGGAGCATCTCTACTCGTGGGATCTCTCTTGCTTAAGGGGCATTGGTGATTGGCTACATGGTTGCCAGGGTGAGCAGACAGTACAGAGAAACCCTGGAGATAAGGACACAGTCAAAGTATTCATCCCAAAAGGCGTAGGTTAATATTGAGGATGGTGAACAAAGTGGTACACTGTCACTGTGGCAGTCAACAGAACACTGTCTCTTCTCTATACAATAGCCTATTAGTGCAAACGACATAACTCATAACATCATATTAATAAACAGTCAAAAGTTAGAGGAAGCTCTTTCCTTGAGCTCCACACACAGGGGATATTTTGAGCGATGACATTCACGAAGACCTCAACCTGACGGCCACTGTCGGGCAATAACCGGAGTTAATGTCATCACACGCTAACCGCTTTGGTTCAGCCTCTCCTTCTATGACAAATGGGACAAATAAGGCTTGATCTCGGAAGGGGAAAAACACAAGGCTATAACATACCAGGGAGAACAATAACCATTCATTGCAGAAATATTATCATAGCAGAGAGACACATTTGTACTGGGACCGGAGACGGGCCTCTCAGTACCCCAGGGCTTCTGGTTTGTTCTGAGAGGAATGTCTGTTTCAATCTGACCTCATTAGGACTAAACAAACAGCGGTCAGCTCCTCCGAACTCAATGTCTCTCTCTATCTGAGGTCCCAATGAGGAGTCAATGAGGAGGTTGAGATGAAAAGATGACACACTGAAGGGTATTGTCAGTGTTAACTGAACGCTGATAGAACGTCGAGATATCCCACAACACTTGTGCAAAGCGAGACAGAGACGGGTGGCCTCGAACTTATTCGGTAACAGCTTCTGAGCTTCAACACTCAGCATGACTTTGAGAAGTGCAACCAGGACAGGGAAAAAAGGTGTGTGCGATAAACGTACGAAACCATATTCATCATTATTTTCTACTGTTTTGACCGTATCATGTTCTCAGCAACATTAATAATCTCCATATTCTAAATATTCTTCATCTCTAGGAGTGGCAGCAGAGTGAAGCTAATGGCATCAACAGCTAGTTAATGTGAATGTCTCACAGCTCCATTTATTTCTGATAGGAGAGGTGATGAGAGAAAGGCAATGAGCCTGAATCAGAGGCCATTTCCTCCCGGCAGGCAGGCAGGCAGGCAGGCAGGCAGGCAGGCAGACAGGCAGACAGGCAGGCAGGCAGACAGGCAGGCAGGCAGGCAGGCAGGCAGGCAGGCAGGCAGACAGGCAGACAGGCAGGCAGGCAGGCAGCAGAGGGATGATCAGAGAGATAAAAAGAGAGAGAGAGAGAGAGACAGAGGGAGAGGCAGAGGCAGATTCCCAGAGCTTTGACTGCTTAGGGAGGAGAGAGGGAGTAGAACAAGACCTGTATCCAGAGATTCCAGAACCTCCTCCAGCATCAGAAGCATATGCAGCACAACTCCAGTAGGCTGCCTTCTGCTCGCTTGCAGTTCAGATGCGTTCTCACACGTGGGCTTGGGAATGTGGAACACGAGCCTCCGCCGGCTCCATCACACACACACACACACACACACACACACACACACACACACACACACACACACACACACACACACACACACACACACACACACACAGGGACTCTCTCACACACACACAGACACTGCACAGAAGCCAAAAGAACATGTAAACACCATCTAATAACTGACAAAACAACACACGCGTAGGCACTCTTTTAAGTGTGCATGTATCAACAGGCCAACTAGAATCAGTTGAACTGTTTTCTCTTACGGGGGGCAGACCAACCTTCAGGCAAGCGTTGGCACAGTCTCCCCTGGCCTGGCAGAGGGTACTTTAGCCTCTTATTCTGCCCTGAAAGACATCCATTCATTATCAGCCTCACGTGGGCAGACAGCTATTCACACAACTCACTTGGCACTTTCATGGGCAGAGTCTGAGGAGGACAAAAGGTACATTCAGGGACTTTTGTGTCTCTCTCTTTCTGTCTCTGCAATCAAAAGCCTCCACTAACATGCTCATCTGTGATGCATAAAACAAAACAAACAGTCACTTCATTCAATCACTTCTTCTTATCTAATAAAAAAAAATAAACAATTGCCCTCACCAGACCCTCTGAGGTCTACTTCTCACTATTGGTTTCAAACTGTACTTGGTCACAACACTGTAGGCAAAGAAGTGACCTTTAAAAAAGGTAGCAGTCTTCCATATACCTCTCGCTCCCTCCCTGGAGCATTTGAAAGTGCTGTTAGCTACAAGCATCCCTTAGTAGTTCTTGAACTTGGCCTAAATGTTTGGAATTAGGCTCGATGACCAGTTACTCACACTGGACCTGTGGCATAACGTACTCCCTACATACACAGCTGCCCAGAGCAGGCCTCTGTCAGCACCTCCCCTAGCCCATCCTGCTCCAGTGACCTGACCGCTGGTGGAATAGTTTCCTCATGGCCCAGGAGGTTATTAATAATCTTGAGAGAAGTCATTAACCCGCACGTCATTCACAAACAAGTCACCTCAACTCTCTGCCATGACAGGATGGAGGGGGGCCAGGGAGGGCCGGGGATAGACTTGGTGATCATCTACTGGCCGTAGCGTGTCTGGGAGAGATAAAGCACCCAAGCTCCTTATCAGGTCAGCTTTTCCTTTCAAACTGTTCTCCCTTGAGGGAAAAAACAGCTATAACGACAAGTCGAAACCGGCTTGACCCGTACTTCATTTAGCTTAGTCACACACAGTCATACACTCTGAAAGGCCTATGAGTCAGTAGCCAGCGTTAAGTGCAGTTGTTTAGGCCAATTCCCTGGAGGAGTTGGGTTGGTTGTGCTGTTTTGAGAGAGTAGCACTAAATTCGACCTGGCATCACAGAGTAGGAAAGGCAGAGTCAGAGGTGCACCATCTCGCCTGGGCAGATCAATGCACCATGCTATAACACCGTCAGCAGAAACCCTCCTTACTGAAGCCAAGTGTTTACATAACAGTGCTGTCTGTAACACACACACACACACACGCACACACGCACACCACACACACACACACACACACACACACACACACACACACTTCTGCTGTACCCAAACAGACCTGATGCATTGACTGCATGTGTGACGCAGCTTGCACACAGTGGTCCTCTGAGTGTGTGATGCGATTAAAAGCCTTTCTTTGATATTCTACCCGCTCTCCCACTCTGTGGAGTTAACTGCCTACTCCCCGGTCTCTGCCGTCTCTTTAAACAGCTTCCAGAATCCATGCCCCTGCAGTGGGCAACATAGGACACACACACACAGCCACAGCCCCCTAAGGCAGTATCACCCACCCACACACACAGACACACACACAAACCTGCCATTCCAGAACATGTACAGCTGACACATGACATGTAACCCACACACACACACACAGAACTGCCATTCCAGACCATGTGACACTAGCAGCTGACACATTTGAACCTTTCCTAGCTATGAAAACAAGGGTAGGTGACACACACGCTAAGTACATATCTTTCCCTGCAGTGTTTACATAACACACACAGAGATGAGGAGGTACAGAGAAGACCTTGTAAAACACAAACAGCCTTCACATTAGGCAACATACCATAGCACCCCCAGGTTTGGCATAACAAGGACACATTCTAGTTGCATAAATAAAAGCAAAAGGACCGGCTGGCGCATCTAGGATTCATCTTTATATTCACAGTTTGGACAGGACTGGCTGTCGGCCATCAGCAAGATTTATAAATACCTCTATTTGAGTCATCTTTGCATTATGTATATGACTGCAGCTATAAATGGTCCTGTACTAAAACCCAAACAGCCCTGCTATGGAGAGACGTCATTAACTGCTGGGTAGACATCGCAGGAGGGGAACTCAATAGAACCATCCTGTCCTGAGAGAGAATGTGTGTTTAACCTCACACAATGTAGCCTAATCCTTTATAAAAGGTTAATGGTGCATCACTGCACTACCTATACATAGGACCAGCTGCTAGTTAGAAACAAAGACTAAAATTGAGAGATCGTCCACAACACACAGTATTTTGTAACCGTAACAGTAGATACAAAAAAAATAAAAAAGGCTCAAGAGTCACAATCAGAAGTGAGATTTCTCACAGGGAGGGCGGCAAACGGGTGTGAAATATCACGTTTAATGCTTGGTTAGAAATGTCACTTGTCTGATACACACACCCATGCTATTTTATCCTACACAACTCAGAGCTACAATACCTCTTGGTAGTAAACAACAACGCTACAGCACCCTCACTACCTTCTTTACCGGCATTTGAAACAGCAACACCACTGTTCTCCACACTGACAACAAGAACTGTGCCAAAACAGGATAACTGTCTCAAAAGGTATGCAATAACAAGACAAAACAACCTGAAAGAGTTAACAGGATTTTCTCCCTCAACAAACACAGTTCTCTCCCCCCCCCCTCTGTTCCCCAGAGACCCCTCATCTAAATCAAGCCAGGAGAGAGAAAGACAGAGAGAGAGAGAGAGAGAGAGAGAGAGAGAGAGAGGGAGAGAGAGAGCTGCAGGAAGAGCTATAACCATTAGCCCCTGAGCCCTGTGTGATTTGCCCTTGACATTAAAGAGGCCATTCCTCCACAGCCCTTACCTTCCCCGGTTGTCATAGTGCCAGCGAGCGTTCCGTCCACACAGAGGGAGAGCAGAGAATGAGTGTAGGGAGATTGTTGCTCCAGCTCTGTCTCTCTCTCCCCGTCTCTCTTTCTCTCGCTCTATGCTCTCCTCTCCATCCCCTCCCTTCCCTTTCCTTTCCTTCCTCCTGCTCTAGTCTTGTGACTCTGCACCCAGGACTACTGCCACCCCTCACCATAACAGGAGCCTGCAGCGTCCCCCCTCGATTTCAGATCTGAAACATGATGTGCTTTACCTAACAGGTGAAGAACATTCTTAACTCTCTGGTAAAGGTTGGCGAGAGTTGGAACCAAGAGAGAAAGTCCTGTGGGTGAACAAACTACAACCAGCCCCAACTCAGTTGTTGTTGTTGTTGTTGGCCTTTCTGACCGTGTCTCATAGCATAAACATAAGACTAAAAACCAGGGATGGAGGCTAAATCAGTTTGTAGCGAATGTGACTGCTGAGGAGGACAGCCACCACAGCCAAGCACCCCACACTCTTGGTGAACTCCAGGAAAGCCCAGTGCTGACGCCTCAGCCCAACATTCTATCCCAGGCAGATTAGCTCCAAAAGCTCATATTTCCTTTCAAATGGAGCATGTTCTCTTTACAGCAGAAGAATGCCTCAGGAAAATACAGATATTTCACCACTACAATAGAAATTCAATAGCTTTCTGAAGTGTAGGCCTACTCTTGTGGAGGATAGTTTTCACTTGGTGGAATATGGTTTCCTCCGGTCCTGACCAAAGAAATATAGTTCTGTTCATATGAGAGCAAGGAGAAATGTCTACGATGAAAACAATTCTGAAAGGCCCGAACAACAAACACACAAATACAGAACATCTACGTTTTCCTAGCTTTCTGCCCATTAGCGGCATATCTCCTGTCCCTTTGAGGTATGCCAGCTGGAGGCTGAGAGGTTACCATCGTAGGAAGGAAGGAGAGCTACTCTGTCACTTACTGCTGGGAGCATTATGACCTCAATCTGGGTCTCCAGGCAACGGCTTGCGGGCCCACACAGTGCTTGGCTCGGTAGCGAAAGGACCTCATTACCATGTTGTGTTCTGTACACTACACTGCCCTCCGATGCCTTTGTGTTTACGCCCAAGCCACACAGGAACTCTTTACCTCAGAGTCGAGAGTCCTCTATCCAAGATGATGGGTAAACACGATCATCATCCGTCACAAATTAATTGTAGCTCAACTGTTAGAGGGAAACAGAATCACCTTGCCAAGTGTGTGATGAATGATTTAATAACTGCCTAAATTAATCATCTATTACTTTTGCTTTTCAAATTAAAATGCCATAAAAAACAGCGTGAGCTGGAATTTAATCTGAAAATATGAGTTTGAAAAAGTGAGGGGGCTGAAAGTCATAAAGCCCAAAGCTACAACAGTGTCCTTGAATTGTTTCCGCCCTCGAGATACCTGACTCTCAACAATATGACCAAACACATCAGACAGAGAGGTTCCTATGATGCATAAAGAGACAAAAACCTTCCTGAATATTTGACTGACTAGTCACCTCAACATTGATTAGTTGTCTCCTTTAGTTGTCTCCTTTAGGGGACTCCCACGTAATTGTCCTTGAGAAAAGAAGAAGTGACTGAGGGCTGAGCAGTTTCCACAGTTCTCCTCAGCTCAGCCAATCTACCTGCAAATAAACACTGTACCCAGTCAGCTAGAATGTGACAGAGTCAGCTAGGCATCGCTCACACCACTGCAAAGCCTAAAGCTCTGGTTACACACACAACACCAAAACTGCTGCACACGCGCACGCACACGCACACGTGCGCACACGCGCACACACGCGCACACACGGCTGGGTATGTTTTGGCCTGGCTACACTTAGGGAATGTGACATCTGAGAGGCCCAGTGGACGCTGACCTCCTGTGGGGATACTCATCCACTCAAGCCCCAGGCTGTCCGTCTGGCCTTCAGCCTCCCCCACCCCCACCCACACACAGCCGTGATGGCATTGGACAAGAACAGGACACAGGCCACTAGGGTGCCAACAGCAAGGAGAGAGGTGGCACGATGGGATGGAAAACAAGAGGGATGAGAGAGGAGATGGAGAGAAGAGAGAGAGACAGTGAAGAGAGAGGACTAAGGGTGCAAAGGAGGGAGAGAGGAGCACCCCTGAGGATACAGTGGCTGGCCTAGTTCTCTCTGCATATGGAGGAAAGATGTATACTACACCCCAACAATCCCAAACAACAAACAAACAAGATGTGATGCAAAATCTATTTAGGATATGGGTGTCCCAAATTCTGGCCATGTGATTTGTAAAAGTACAAAACCACATTTAAAAGACCGATATTTTCTCATGTCCCTCAGGCGGCGCTGCATGCTTTTGATAGAAAATAGACTTCGCTTAGAAATTAGTTTTGTCTAATTCTCTCAGCCGAAAGATATCTAAATACCCAGCCCAAAAAAGAACCATCTGAGAAGGTGCAAAGTGGTAGCAATAACAACACACACACACACACACACACACACACACACACACACACACACACACACACACACGTCCAGAACTCACCTGAGCCTGAGGAGGGGATCATGTTCCCGGTTCTTTGGACTTCATCAAATCTGCTGAAGATTACATTCAACCTACATAGGAGAGGAGGAGGGGAGGGGGAACAGGGAAAACAGGTTAGGAATCTGAAACTTAGGCAGGAGGATGAATGAGACCTGCGGATTCCTGTATCGATCGCCTCCTCAAAGAGAACACTTCTCTCAGTTTGGTAGAATAGAGAGCAGGCCGGCTCAAGGTAGACCAAATAATAAATCACCACACACAGACGGTGGAGTTAAAATGAGTGAGTGGATTTAAGGAAAGACCTTGGCAAGAGCATTCTAAAAGTTACAGAACTGAGGGATGGATTGATTTAATCTATGCATTTAAAAAGGTGTTTACCATCCAAGTTTCCTAACTTCTGCCCACCTCCACAAAATAGCACAGACACAATGTCTCTGTATCTTTGTTGTGCCTCAAACGCAGCCTGCAGCACTCGGAGAATCAGATATATCAAATTAGTCTGAACACAAAATGTAGCTAACTGGTCTAAGGAGGGTCTCATCTAGTAATGGGGTGTATGAGTCACTGGCAGTCCTAGAGACATCACTCAAAAATAATATAAGTGACTAATGTTATGTAGCGACTTCAATATGTCAGAGGATCACCTCATGTGTGTTGCGAATGGTTTCTAGATGACAAAAGTGTTTACAACGAGCAAACAGGCTAGAATATGCCAATTAAAATCAAAGTGTATACATTTAGGATTTATCTCCACTGCATTAAACAGACAAAACTGAGCAGAAACTTATTTGGTGCCAGTCAGTGATGAGTGATGCAGATTTAATCCTTTCAGCAAATCCCACATCCTGAATTGAACACTTTGAATTGTAAATGAGGCCCAACGTAGACAGAGTTAACACGAACTTGGCAATTCCACAGCTAAATCCGTTGACAGTCTAATGCATTTTTAGACATTTACTGTAACATTATTCTATGCAAATACACCACAGGCCTCACAAGCCATTTTAACCAAATATTCCATCCCCCTTTTCAGCAAAATGCAGAGTTTGCTTCATAGCCGAAATGAGAATTTGACAATCTCACATTGAGCGTGCAATATATTTAAATGTGATTCAAATTGCATATAACGGTGGAGACTTTGATGTATTCAAAGCTTGTTTAAGACGTGGAATCAAATAAATACAAAGCACAGATGCTTGCACAAAATGGCAGGAGTTAACCTCCTATCAGAACATATGGATATAAAGGCTTAGTATTTAACTTGATCTACTTAATCATCATTTTAATTGCGCATAAATCTCTCAGACTAACAAGATTAAGACTGCATCCACAGACGGAGGGCACAGGTGGGCACGGAACAGAGACTCAGCGCCCACCCTGGGCCCCAGACCAATCTAATCACAGGCACAGCACTCCTGAAGGGAGCACAATTGAGCTTAGCCAGGATTCTGTGAAAGTGAACCCCCTCCACCATGGCCCAACTCTGCCCTATGTATGGTCCATATAAAGATATAAAGATCTCTTCTCTCTGAGAAATGGTTTAGCAATGCAGCATAACTGTTAAAATGAGAAGCATATGAGAGAGATAGAGATACAAGAAAGGTTGAAAAACTCCTAACAAGAGTGACAGGGTTCAGAAGGGAACGAACTGAGATCAAGGAGGTCTTCCTTCTTCCCAGAGAGCTTTGAGTGCCGCGTAGCGGCCTGTGGGCACGGTAGTAAAACTATTTACAGGGGACAATCAGAGAGACAGATGTCCCAGAGAGTCCTGTGAACAGATGTCATCATTACACAGTAACCACAGAGACAAATGTGAGTGTGCTCCCCTCATAAACATGCAGGCAGGAGAGTCATCATCACTAGCATGTCAGTCCAACTGCCTCTGTGTTAACAGACTGCTAAATGCAAGCACTGTGCATGTATCACTAAGGCTTCAAGGGTAAACCAAGGGCCTCTATGGCGACCATACGTAAACCCATGGACTAGATTAGCATAGCATAGCCTAGCCTAGCCTACGCCCACGGCTGCCTCTGTGCCCTACGCAGCTGTTCCCCAATGAGGTGTCACAGTTCAGTGGCTGACCTAATCCAATCACAACTGCATTGGTGTACAGTATGGTGTAATTCAATTAAAGACCAGCACCACACACTCCACGTCCATCTGCAGTACCCAGCACAGGCAGGGTGGCGGCTCGGTACACCCACCAGGCTTCACTCCTCACATGGGAGGGGAATCAGGCTGTGTTCCAAGATCCACACTAGCATATTGTGTAGGCTAGTGAATACATGCAGGAATGCATTGCCAAATACATTGCTTTGTTCTATGTGGTATGTTAGCATGGTTATTGGAACACAGGCAGCGTCCCGACAGCCCCAGTGGAAGGGCAGTGGTGGTTATGGAGTGGTGGGGATTGCTCTGTCTATCAAACGCTGCAGGGCAGGAAGTAAAGGATCAGTCAAGCAATAAAGGGCCATTCAGGGGTTACTGTCTGAGGCCCAGGGCTGGGGCCTAATGACATGTTGAAATCAGCCTTTCACTGGAAAACTGCAGAGAAAAGACGATTTTTTTTTTTTTAAAAGAACAGGTAATATTCAATATAATATTCAACATGTAATGCTTTTAGGTTCCCAACCCCTCTTTGTTCACCAACAGCACAATGGCTCTCCTCCTATAGATGGGTGAGGCAGAGGGGCGTGGCCCCGACATACCCTACACACATATTTGCACACTGGGAATATCACGCCATGCAGTGTGATTTTCATCATGGCCACATCCCACAACACAGTGCCACGAGCAGAGGACGCTACTGTACCAGCGCTATTCCTGACCCATTTACAGTAGGCACAATACTGGAGAGAGAGAGAGAGAGAGAGAGAGAGCGAAAGACAGAGAGACAAAGAGAGAAAGAGCACTAAAGAGAGGGAAGCGTAGAGAGAGAGAGAGAGAGAGAGAGAGGGCCCAGCTTACCGTGACTGTGGGAGGCCCTTCTTGCTGAGGTCCATCCTCACCCTCTCCCCCACATGCCTGTAGATCTCCACCAGGCAGCCCATGGCTCCATCTCTCACCTGAGGGCCAAAATGGAGACTGTCATCTTACACTGGATCATCATAACCAGAGGATGACATCATGCTTATAGAATACAACTTACAATCACTCATATAGCAGTAGCATTACAACAAAGAAATCTGAAAAATGTAATGAAATGTATTACATTAACACTGGAGATCTGCAGTTACCTGGACACATTGTTTACAAGAAAACTATGATTTGTTTGTTTACTGTTTTCATACTCCTTCTCCACAGCAGATAAACATTGATCTGCATTCACCAGTACAACGCCAGGTGGCACTGTTCTGAGGGTGAACCTCCTCTGGCTGACACTAGGGGGCGACATATCCCTTCAGTAAAATGCTGCAGTCTACTCCTTTGTTTCTGTGCTGGAGTCTGGATATCCATTCCCTAGCCAGCAAAATAACTGATGCATGGCACAGCAAACAGTGAATGACACACAATAAACAGACTGTACCTGACTTGTGGGATCTCCTAATAGATTACATATGTGGGGTACAATTTTACTGAGGGTTAAGCCTTGCGCCCCGTACCTGAAAGACAAAGATACATAATATAGAAGAGCCAGGACTTCCTAACAGCAATGACTTACATTATGGGACAAGATGTTACCATTTCCAATGATACACAGCAGAGATTCATTTCACATAAACAAAATAGCCTCATGCATTAACTGAAATCACAACACTGAAATGGATTCAAAATGCTATCTTGTCCATTATGCACTTCTTGTTAAAGAATATAGCAATGTCAAAAACAGAGATTAATTTCACCCCACCAAAAAATAGCCTCAGCCATTCGCTTGTCAAAACCTCCATTGTTAGATGTAACCACTACACAGAAATGGAACATCAAAATGCTAATCTTGTCCATCGTACACTTCTCGTTATTAAAGAACAATGTCAAATACAATCAGTTTAGATCTCTAATGCCTGCAGAAGTCACAAGAGGAGAGATGGGTTATTCAGAGGACATGCTTACACACTGAGCGTAGAGATGAGACAAAGGCACACTCCCTCTCTGGTCCTGTTGTTCTTGTGTTTGAATCCTCCCAGCATTCTGTCCCACACATACTGCAAGAGCACAAGTAAGAAGTTAGCGACAGCTTCGACCGGGGACGACATGGACTAACACACAGTGCAGGTAGGATTGATCCCTAAATCCATAGGATTTAGGGATCAATCAGATCAACCAGTAAGTAAACAATCACCTGCGTTTCAACTGATCAATCGATCATTTGGGATTGGGCCAGGCCTTTTATGACACTGTTGTAGCACAACATCAAAGGCGTATCCTAAGATAGCATGACTCCATAGCATGAGTCAATGAGGGTTTCCTTACCTGTGGGCTGGCAGCCTGCTCCATAATCTTCAGCAGCAGGGTTTGATCTTGGTCTCTGACTTGGTCTTTGGCATCACCCAGACGGTCTATCAAACTGGGCAGGACTGGAGACACAGAGAGGAAAGGGGTGGAGTTATCAAGGTGTGAACGATGACTTCATTATCCATCCTGAGAGCAGGCGTGTCAAACATGAGTCCAAACAAAAATAACACTCTCATTAAAAACCTACTTGAATACAGAACAGAAGGACTAGAACACACATACAACCTCTGTAGGCATGATAATGCAGCTATTCAAAAATAACATTATAATAGGTCTAAGAACTCTTTTTGGATAAGACAAAAGCGGCCCCTAGGCAAAAATGACTTTGACACCCCTGCTGTAGAGGAAAGCAATTTTTAAACATTACGTTAAAGGAAATCTATTTTCATTTAACAATGTGGAGGGTGATCTGAAGACAATTAAATAACTTCTACAATATTACCTGTCCCCACGTGGGTCCTAAAGCGGTCCATTAACCTGGTCACTAAGGCAGATAAAAGGTCCATTCCTAGCAACGCCACCTGGAGAAAGAAACAATATGAAATTTAGGACAAATTACAAAATAAAATAATAACACAAAATATGAAATAAGTTACATAAAAAATAAATGAGAAACAATGGCATCAGTGACCGCTTCCAATTCAATTTCATAGTCTACAAGCTCACTGCACCAGTCTATTCAAATGAAGCCTGCAAAGGATTGTGGGTAAAATGAAAAATTCTCTGTTCATCAGCTCCTACAGAAAAAGTGGATGAAGCAGCCACTCTGTAACCTTCCTCATGTCAAAATACGATACTATTGGGACTGTACACTCCTATAAATTCGGTATAAAGTTTGCCACACCACCATGTAGAACCCCATGTCCGAGGACAGGTACCTTGCCTGCCCGCCCAGTTTACAACTTTCCTTGTCATGGGGTGAGAGAGCTGCTCAATGAACGTATAGTGAGAGTAGCCCTGCTAACACCATAACAACACATAAGCATCACCTGAGCGTTTGCTCAGTCCATGGTGCAATTTTTGGAAACCCCGATCGTTGTAAAATATAAGAGAAACAGACGATGTTAAATTCTGTATGGCAAACACTGCCATCTACTGGACATTTAGAATAACAGACTTGGACAGTGTAAATCACGTGAGTTTCACTCAGATATAGAAATAGGAACTGTTCTTGTTAGCCTACTGGTTTTATCACAATCATTTTCTATATCACATGTAGCATAATTTCAATCCAATCCTCAATTTAGTCCGGAGACAGTTTTACTTGAACACCACCAGCAGGCAAGTCTGAGGGCATAATCCTGATCCTTTGTTCTCAGACAAAAGGGAATTACAGTAATTAAACTGATGACAAGCGTGAAACAAAAGGCTGAGCTGGATCACCAGAGAACAGCAGTTCAAACCTGACCAGAGCTTTAACTGCAGCTCTCATTTCAACCACATAGTCTATGAATACAGACACACACACACACACACACAGACACAGACACAGACACAGACACAGACACACACACACACACACACACACACACACACACACACACACACACACACACACACACACACACACACACACACACACACACACACACACACACACACACACACGAGTGGCAGCCTTGGCTGTTGGCCAGCAGAGCTAAGGGCTGGAACATGGAGAGATCATGGTTGCTGAGGGAGACTGGGCCTCCCTGCCTTATCCATCCGTCCAGCCCTGCAGTCCTAAAGCCCCTCGCTGGCCCAAGCTGTCTACACCCACCGTCTGAGAAACAAGCCCTCCCACTCCCCGCAGACAGACAGATGGCAGCCTCCCTACTCTCCCTCCTCCACAGGCCTCAAACGAAGCGGGGATTTCTCCCTTCTCCACTGTTTCTCCATTCATTTGAACATGGCCCTCTCTGTTATTTTACCTCTCCCTTTCACCAGAGGAAGTCAATTGATGCTTTTCTTTCTACTTTCATGTATTGTGACTTCAAATGTGATTTTTTCGATGATATGACATCCTGTCAGTGACTCATGCAAACCCAAAAATGAGAACCTTTCACCAGGGGGAACCTACGGAAAGAAGGTGGCAAGGACTATTGTTCTACTTCATGACGGTCGGTCTCCATCTCACACCAGCCAAAATCAATTCTGTTCTGACGATAGATACAATTAGACACCTTCAGACCAGTCTGGAACATCTTGGCTAACCGGTGAGCAGAGCGTGGATCCATATAGCAGGAGGTATAGAGTTGGGAGGCGAGGCGTTAACATGGACTCATCAGGCTGCTCTAGCGTCTAGTCCACCACGGCGGTACAACACAAAAAGGGAGATTGATTCTAAGAGCATCTTCGTATTCTACACTTCCGATCCATCCACTGACGGTGCTACATTACTCAGGCTACTTCAATTTCCTGTATGCTGACACGCACCCTACTCCTCTCTGGGCTGCGCCGAGACAGGTGGCCGTCTTGTCTGATAGCACTGGTAAAATAAGCTCGTCTCCGTCCCCTCTGGGAGCCATGTCCCCATTAGCTCTGCAGCGCATCGTTAGCGCCGTAGCCGTGTCCATTCAGGAGGGCTGGGTTTCCAGGGCAGTACTGCAGCAGAAAGCATTGTTTTGTGCTGACTGAGAGCACCCAGACCCAGACTGCACACAGCAGATCTCTACATCACATAGATGACCTAAAGAAAAAGGGAAAAACGGATTAAATCCCATCCCGCTAACGTGAACGTTCTAAGAAGTCCCAGCTCCTTATTGTGATTGAACACAGAAACATCATGGGTTATTTTAAATGCTGTTTTCGGGCTATCTGAATTGACTTCACTGAGCTTTACATAAGCCAGAGTATATGTGTATGCCAGACGTGTTTTATACCATTCCTCATTCAGTTCCACGCATTACAATGAGCCCGTCCTCCGGTTTCTACCTCCATTAGCCTCCACTGTTGTGCCAGAGGACCCAGCAGCCAGCGGTGCTTGCTTGGTAGAGCTGTGGTATCCATTAGTGGGAAGACAGTTTCCTCTCGTGCTACAATCCATTTGTATTCATAATGGAGACTTGGCTAAATGACACCTCATTCACTCAAACATGTCCACTATTCATCCCCATGAGTAATGGAAAATCACTATCCCCTCCCCCCCCCCCATACACTCTCTGATGTGGATGAGGCTTTTAAAATGTTATCAAGGCACAAGCCTGTTGTTCCTGTGACTTTCATTGTATTTCCAGTCGCCTCACAGACAGACTCACAGGGACACACATTGACTTGACAGGGAGAAAGCACTGTCTCCACAGCTCTCCCCTCTCCCCTCTCCCCTCTCCCTCTCTCCCCTCTCCCCTCTCCCTTCACTGCAGATGTTCCTACACGATTAAATCAGACAGTCCCATCCACACACACACACACACACACACACACCCACTGCAGTGATTTTCCATGAGTCAGGAGAACAGCTGGGCTGAGTGGCATTCTGGCAGGGGGAGTGGAGCTAGCGCGTCCGGACAGAGCCACAGTAATAGCTACAGGAGCCTGTCATTACTCTGGATGCCTGTCCCTCCCCCCTCCCCTTACACACACACACACACACACACACACACACACACACACACACACACACACACACACACACACACACACACACACACACACACACACACACACACACACACACACACACACACACACACACACACACACACACACACACACACACACACACACATCAAAGGTAGACAAGATAAATAAGCTAATTCTGGATCAGTTAAAGTGTTACAGCACACACTGGTATGAGTTAGAGACTAGTTGACTGGCTGATCCTAGACCAGTCAGTGCTCGGGGGGGGGGGGGGGGGTGGGGGGGGGGGGCAGTAGATATTACACTAGATGGTGGTGATATTACACTAGAGCTGCGTTTCTCATAGCAGTGCAGTCAGCCAGTGACTCAGCTGCTACAGTCAGCAGCCCTCAGGACCTGAGGGAGAGTGGAGTCGAGGAAGAGACTAAACACGCATTAGAACAAATATCAACACTCACACAGCCCTATACCAACACACATACACACACACACACACACACACACACATACATACACAAAACACACACAGCCTCCAGTATTTCCATTCCACTTCACAAAGATGATGCTCCCTCCCCCCTCTTTATGCTTGGATTCCTGGAGTGAAAACAGTGAAATGAGAGCCTCCTCCTCCAGCCATCAACCCCCCCCCCCCCCCCCCCCCCCCCCGCCCTTCCTTCCTGAGTATCCTCTCCAGTACTGTACAGTATCATCCCTCCGCTGAATGCAGATAGCTGAGGCATTTATGTTTACTGGCCATCCTAGCACTATCACAAGGGCTGACGGTGCTTTCTGAAGGTTTTACATGCCTGTGTGTCATCTGTGTTGACACCAATTAGCTGTCTCAGCCACATTCCCAAGAGTGTGTTGTGTTCATATCGCAGGTGAGATTAAGCAACGGGTCAGGGTTTCCAGATAAGCGGTGTGTGTGTGTGTGTGTGTGTGTGTGTGTGTGTGTGTGTGTGTGTGTGTGTGTGTGTGTGTGTGTGTAAGTGTGTGTTTTTGTGAGCGAGCCCGAGCACGCTTGTGTGTGTCTGTGTGTGTGTGTGTGTGTGTGTGTGTGTGTGTGTGTGGGTGTGGGTGGGTGCGTGTGTGGGTGTGTACTCGCAGAGCCCTGAAGGGGCTTTAGCCTTTGCTCTGTCTCTGTGTCACACTACTGCAGCTATTACAAGCCACATCACTGCTACTGCCTGAGGCTGTTACACATCCAGAATATAGCTCTCCGTCTCCCCCCAGCCCTGCAGAGCTAACACTAGATAGGATACTAGTGTACCACTTCCTCCTTCCCACATAGTTTTGTAGAGAGATGTGCTCCCGGGTAGATAGGTGACAGGACAACAAATAATTAGCATTGGAGCAAGAGTGTCCGGCTCTCTTTCTTTCTTTTAGGTGTCAGGACAAACCATGTGACTGGTGTTCTGCTCATAGAGATAGGACCGTGTCCTTTATGGTTGGGTCGATTGTTCTGTTCTGAGGTACTCATGGGACCTATTACTACTGCAGGCAGGCTGGTAATCTGCAGTGTGATCAAAGCCCATGAAGAAGGACAACATTGTTAAACTGATTATTTGTTCAGGTTTTATATAATCTACCTTTTGGGGGATGCTACATAACAAATCAGTGAACACATGACAAATGGAAAGCCAGGTTAGACATAGGGCAATCAACGGATAATAACTTCCTAAGAGGAGGGTTTACTGTATCTGATTGAAAACTAGCTGATCACGAAGATTAACTCTGACAAAACAGACATACACCAACACACACACGCAAGGATGCACACACACACGAAGAGCAGATGTTTTACCCAGGATTCAGGGTCCCCCCTCCCCCCTCTCGCTCTTTGGGCCTAATCTCCAGGCAGACTCAGTGACTGAAAATGACACACCATCAACGACTCCAGGCGGGGCGGGCATGACCAGGCTGGGACTGAGGACAGAGTGACCGCTGACCATACATATTCCACACACACACACACACACACACACACACACGCAACAGCATGTCAATGCAGTGGACGCACAACCACAGGACCTGTCCAACAAGATTGGAAAAGGCATCCATCTGCAGCAAGACAAATGTTCTACTGGAAGTGAAGGCCACAAACACGACAACAAAACACAAGCAGACAGCTGATTCAGGATGTCGACACTAGGACGTCAGAAACAACATGACGTAACCTGGGGTCTGACTACTTTACCCCAAAGTAAAAGAGTGCGAGGCTAGATGACGACAGGAATGGGATTATTGACAGATGGTCATGGGGGTTTAGTACTCATTCTCAGGGTCATCCTCCAAGCAGCATTATTAGCCCACGATTCCACATTCACCGTTGGGCACGTTGGGTTTCCCCCACTCAAACTGGACAAGGGGCTAGAGAGCCAAATGTGTATTAACACATTAAATCAGCTTGTGAACAGCCCATCACTTTTCTAACCACATAAGATCAGATCAGGGGACCTATCCACCTGGTCAAAAAACAAAAACAAGCCATGACGAACAAAGACATCAATTGTACAACATAACGCTTGGACAGTAACTCGGGCTTGACAAAATCATGTGGTTGTTAACCGGAGGAAACCTTTGAGCAAGCTAAAAATAGCTGGAGGAAATGTGGTAGGAGTCTACATGTAGAGAAAAAGAGGGTCAAGAATGACAACAAACCATTAGGTTAAATCCCATAACACATGCCAGAGGGGAGCACAATGACCACAATAGCATCTTCAGAGTCCTTGACGACAAGGCCATTTCCTTTCTTCTGATATAGACATGCCACTGGCTGTGTGTGTGCTTGTGTGTGTCCTGTATCCTCACTGTGTGGTCTTCCAAGGTCAAGAGGATGGTGTGGCGCAGCTGGGGGGCTTTGAGAGAAACCACAGTGACAGAATAGGGGTAGGCGAGGTCACACACCAGTCTGTGTTTCCCAAAATAGACCCTCACACCCGAAATACCCTCTCTTTTATGAGACACTCTCTTCCCCTTTTGGTCAGTTTCACTTCTGTCTGAGGTCAGTTGTCTGGTTAGCAGGGAGACTTTGGGGGGCCTCTCTGACACACTTTCCCCTGAACTTAACAGCCATTGTAGTCAGGACCCCAGGGTCAAAGGTCACTTCAATGAGGTCCTGGTGGTGCCGTCAGCGTCTGAGATAGAAGCCGTGAATTCCAATCAGTCGTTGGGTAATAAGCCATCAGCACATTTTCAGTGTTGAATGATGTCTGCTTTTTAGGATCATAGTCAGCTGTTCAAAAGCCTATCTAGTATTTGTTGTTGATAAGGGATGGTGGATATTGTTTAAGCCTATGCCTGGATGAAAAGATACTTTTACCACTTCAAAGTTCAAACCATCAATTCACACATTGATGAACCAACATTCTGATCTGGTTCTCTCAGTCAGCACTCTGTCTTCTCATGCTGAGCTATGTACCCTTCACAGCAGTGCTCATCCAGTTAAAAGGGAGACTCATTATTGACATAAACAGTAGAATGATCTCTTCAGTGGGTTTCAGCTTGAATACTAATCTCATCTGAATACTAACCAGGCTGGTTCTGAGAAAATATGAGAGAACACAGCCAGTTATCACTGAGAACCTGACTGCAGAGGAGTGGCTATAGCCTATGGCCTATCTCTATTGGAACACATCACTCCAAATGATTAGATTACAGAGCTTGATCAGGAGGAGCGAGTGTGAGAAAATGAAATCCTCTGAGGGAAACACGGGTGGAGACTGCAATCTAACGCAAGTACTGCAGGTCGGCTGCTTCATGTACAAGGTGTTCTTCCATCAATACAAGTCGTAGTCTTTTCTTCCTCTATCTCCCCCTCCAATTTCTGCTCCCTCTCCTTCCATCCTTCTCCTAGCAGGGATGCAGGGCGCCGTCATTAAGCCATACACAGGGGTGGTTTCATCAGTAACAGGATCATATGCCAGGTGCTCATGAGTGACTGACAGACAGAGGCTCAGTATGGCAGCACCACTGCCATGAGACAGCAGCTTTGAACTGTTCCCTCACTTCCTAATCACAGCTGATTGGCCGAAACTGAATGGTGATCTAATAATGCGATCCGGATCATATTGTGATACCGAATGTGATATGGGGAGGGATTGAATTTAGAGAAATAAAAAGGGAGGTCTTCTCAAAAATCATTTGAAATGGTCAGGAACATCTTGTGCAATCAATGCCTCATTGGGTCAACACTATTCCCGAAATGAGCGGCTTTGGAAACATTTCTAAGGCGCCTAAGTAGGACGGGAAGTGCTGACATCGCAGGTCCTTCTCCACTACAACCACTAGCAAGGCTATAACCCAGTCTGGCTGTGACAGAGCAGGTTCTGAGAGGTGGCCAAGCAGCCTATTGAGTTAGGAGGCTGGTGCCTACTTCACAGCAGAAGGTGAAACCTGCCTGGCCTTTTGCAATGCTGTGGTAATCCAATTGCGAAAGGAGAGGCTGCCACAAAAGTCAAAGAAAACACAGTGGCGTGTGCTCTGCACACAAGTGAGGCATTGTGCATCGCAGGAAGAGAGTGTGAAAGAAAAACATGACAATTTGGCTTGGAGTTGATTGACAGTGTCTCTTGCCACTCAAGCAACAGTCAACACCTCTGGATGGCAGAGGCTTGAGTTTCACCTGTACTACTCCTGTAGCAGGGCTTGAACATGAACATTGTAGAAACAGTGAGAGAAGAGAGTGGACACTCCTACAGCCATTTACGTAGCTAAAGCTGATGGACGTAAAGGACCCCACAGTTATCGTATGTCATATTATGTTTGCTTCATAAAAGGATTTTACATGATGCACGGCTACCACGAGGACAACGTGAAAATTGAGACTGGGGATATGGCAAAACAAGAAGTTCAACAGAGTGGACAGAGAGAGAGAGAGAGAGAGAGAGAGATTGAGATAGAGAGAGAGAGAGACACCACTAGGTTGTCACGGGTTGGTCACAATGTCTTTACATAAGAGCTGTGCAGTCCTGGGGCCTCTGTCTGCTTGCTGTGATGGGGCCAACATACAGGGCCTGTTGTTGAGGACAGGGCAGGGCCCACACTGATGCTCATCTGATCAGCCCTGAGGTCTCAGGACACTGACACCCTGGATTCATCTGAGAGACTGTCATTGTACAAACATTGCCAGTTCTAGTTTCCGCTACCAGAAATAGGGCCTGAAGTTAAGGGCAGGGAGCAGGCCTAGGGCCTATGCCAAAAGAAGCGAAGGCTCAGAAATTCACTGAATGTCTGCAACTTAAATGATTACATAACAAGAGACCATTGTTGTTGAGTCAAAGATGACAGTGTAGAATCAAAGCAGTTCAAAAGTGCTATTAGATGGTGGAGGGGCATCTCTGGCTCAGCCTGAGTCATTGCGTCGTGACTGCGGATATGGACACACACTCAAAGGTACTCTCATGACCAGCAGTGGGCCTGAATTCATGGAGAACAATACACAAGTGGGCTTTAGAGGGTCTCACTCAAACATAGAAATCATCCCATTTCTCTATCACAGCACTCACAAACTCACATATGCAGCAATCAAATGCCATTTGAACGCTTGCTGAGTACACTACTCTTATTGATTAATATCTTAAATCATAAATTACCAACTAGAAATTCCGCCTCTTTGTAATCTGCCTGATTACAAGAAATATATTCCCCAATCATCTCTGAATAGTCTATAATAAGCCAGGAGGGGTTACACACAACCAATGTGAGAAGACATAATTGACTAGGCCTAGCCTAAATGCCTTTCCCATCTCTTTGTCTGGCAGCCACATACTGGACATCCCACACCAGCCTGCCGGTGCCACAGAATAACTGGTTGATCCGGCAGGAATTGGGTTTTGAATTTTCAGAGCACTGTTTGGTAATGTTGGTTTATTTTATTTTTTTAAATGAGATTTGACCTGCCAGCATCACTATCATGCCAAGAAGACAAGATCATAGGCTAGCCTAATAGAAGTAAACAAAGGAGAAAAATGCAAGCATGTAATATTATGGAACTCTATAGGGATTAAGATGTGCAATGCTGCTCAACTCAGCAAATACCACTCAGATTAAATAACAGATCAGATTATGACTCCTGGGGGACAGTAAATAAAGGGGCTGTAACAGACCAAGCCCAAGGCAGGAGCACAGAAAGACACATCACAAGCGAAGTAGAGATGAGAGGAATATTCTGACAGTAACAAAAGACTTGTCATTCTGTTTTGGTTGTGCTAGATGATGACTTGACAGGGTTATAAATGGTATGGGGATAGAGAAAATAGCTACAGAGAGAGAGAGAGAGAGAGAGAGAGAGAGAGAGAGAGAGAGAGAATTGGCAGGCTGCCAGCGAGAGTAGAGATGACAGAGCCACACACTAAGTGTTCCAGCAGCAGGTTCATTAATCCAGACTCCAGTCCGCTCTCTTCCCTCAGCCCCTTCTCTCCTCTCCTCTCCTCCCCTCTCCCCTCCCCTCCCCTCTGCTATCCCCTCCTCCTCCACCGCGTCATCCCCATCATGGCGCTGTCCTGCTGCCAGCCTGGCTTTGCTCTTGCTGGAGCTCCACATCACCTGAAAACCTGCACAGCAGATTCACAGACGCTCACACAGGCAGGGAGGCTAACTGCACCCTCACACACATAGGCTACAGTATCACACACACACACACACACACACACACACACACACACACACACACACACACACACACACACACACAGCAGCAAGATATAATTTAATCATCCAATACAAATTAAGGAACTGGGGTGGTTGTCAGGTTCAAAGAAAATTCTCTCCAATGCAACCAGTGAGCCTGGTTAGTATCAGTAGGTCGGAGAGCAGCAAGAGCAGTGGAATTTCCATGTCTATCAGTCGTGGTGCGCCTGTGAGTGTGTTAGAGGGTGATGCAAGGTGAAGGAAGAAATGGAGTGTGAAAGGGAGTGAGAGAGAATACATGACAGGCAAAAAGACATGACATACAGAAATAAAAAGGGGAAGGAAATCTGAATAAGAAGAGACCACCAAGTCCAGAGAACGACATCACCGGAATTAAATGATGAACACTTCATTATTCATTTCGTCATTCAGAAGAGGAGCAGAAAAGGATTGAAAGGCATACAAAAGTGGCGATACAAAGAAAACCTAGCCTACAAGAAGTTGTGAGAAAGGAGAGAGAGAGGGAGAAGGAGAGAGGGGGAGGTGAGAGGGGGAGGTGAGAGGGTAAGGAGGAATATGTGATGAGGAGAGGGTTTTTGATGGCAGTCTCCCAATAACACATTGGTCCCAACAGGGTGAGTGACAGTGTGCTAGCCCCCTGGAGGCCCAGAGAAGGCTAACATTCCCCCCCCCCCCCCCCCCCGCCCCATTCCAGCCCACCCCCTGCCCACCCCCTGTCCTGCCCCCTCACCACAGACAGCCTCCTGATGTCTGTGCTGTGGATGTAAAATCACTGACTGGGGCCTTGTACTCCCTCACACCGCTCAGCAGCGTTTTACAGTGTCATGGCTGTTTGCACTAAATAAATACACACCAACAGCAGAGGGAAGAAAATGGAGGGCCTGTGTCATCTTTACATCAGCCTTCGTCTGGCTACAGTGATGCTCTGTGCATTCCGCTGGCTTGCCAAACTTACTTTCTTTGAGTCAAACACAATTGAATACTGTGGATTAACGTTTAACATGGGCCTGTTTTTGCCTTCTTTCGACAGAGGCACAAAGTCCTCCCTCGGTTAACATGACCCCAGTGCGTGCTGAATTTCTAACCTATATGCTTGCTAGATGGATTGGCCCAGAGTTTAGCCAGCTTCAACAGCCGATTTGTTTCCCGAGAAGTAAAAGGCCTGCTGCTGTGCATCATATTACAGTGTATTCAAAAGGCACGTACTGTAAGTTTGTGTTGCCTTGTACTGTACATAGCATGCAAGGTCAATTAAACCCTGAGCATTAGTAAAGGCTTTGGAGAAAGGTTAGAGGGCCTAGACCTACTTGTTTTGCTGTTGTCACTCAACAGAGAGACAAACATGTTGGACCCTTACCTCTCACCACCACCGCAAGTGTGACTGAGAATCCGTTGAGCTAAACGGAAGAGTAGCATTTCACCAAATGTCATCCATCAAAACAAGCCCACGGGGGAGCAAGGCAGCAGCAGGAATAGAAAAAAGAGGTTTGTAGAACAAGTTACGTAGTTTCAGGCTGCATTGGAACAGGGCCAGGTAAAGAGTTTGCCCCAGGTCCCTATGATTTAGGTGGCATCACATGATGTAACAAGAGTTAATCTACTTAATGCTAGTATATATTCAGTTTACTCACGGGGAGGAGAATTCAGTACTGCATTTCAAGGTACGGAAATAATTAGGTCATCATTATTTACCTTAACAGTACAGTGGCTCTTGCACAATAATAACTTAGGAATTACTTGTCTATTAGAAAAAGTAGGCATAACTATTGGGAATTATTTGACAACAAGCAAAACCCAACTTTACTGACAAGCAGGCAACATCATTATTTGATGCAGAGCAGCAAGGCCACACCTGGCTCCACAGTCGCCTATGTCAGTCACAATTAATGCCCTATGATGCTAGCATTGCTGTCACTCCACTGTCCAGACCCTTTTTATGACCAGTCTCAGAGGGCACACTGGACAACAGGCAGGCAGGCAGCCAGCCAGCCAGCCAGCCAGCCAGCCAGCCAGCCTCTCTGCCGCAGCCTCTCATACACACACAGGGTCTTCCTCTATGGCGATCTCTGCACAGCTTCCTCTTTAATCTGCTAAGAGGTAGAATATTCTGCTGCTAGAGCAGCTCAGTGTCACATCGCCTGGCGCAGACACACTTCAGAAACACTTACAGCCTGGGTGTTTTGAGAGAGCCAGACTTCCTGGGGTGACTGTGGAGAAGGCGAGGAGAGAGGGGTTGAAGGCAGGGCTGGCACTCTGAGGAATGGAGGGGGTGCATGGAGGGGGCTGAGCACTGAGCAGAGGCCAGACATGGAGGCTGCTGCTATGCTGTCTGACTGATTTCTTCAAGGCTCATCAAACAACCGATCTCTCTGAGGTCATGGGTTTGGTCAGAGCCAGCCAGCTCACCTGGGTCTGTGGAGCTACACAATGAGAGGCAGATTTGTGGGTAACAAACAAGTAAAACAAGGTCTACAGCTTGGATATCCAGCCTCAGCACTGGTATTTTTCTTAGTTTGGGTTTGTTTTGTTTAACTTATTCATGTGACAGGTAGGCCTAAGGCATACTTTGGGTAATAAAGCAGTGATAAACACAGGAATTGGGTGTGGATTGGGGGAGTGCACGGCCACCTGGGCAGAAAATTCTCAGCAGGTCAGGTGGCAGGGGGGGCACGTTTGACCTGACCTGAGTTTGGGTGTCTCAAGTACTCATGGGACACTACATTCAGCACCAGACAGACAAGAGGTGGGCGGGGCCGCCATGCACTGTACCAAAACTGTGAATTATGTTGTGAAAGGCAGCACTCCAACAGCCAGACAATAACCCCCCCCCCCCCCCCTCCCCCTCCCCCTCCCCCTTCACCCTAATCCACCCTCTGGATAAGATATAATGACAGTAATATATATCTTTAGAAGAGCTACTTTCTTTCTTCAAGCAGACACACCTGCACAATTAGTCGATCGTTAAATCTCCCATTACATGCTAATCTTGTTTTAGGGTTGGATTCAGCAAAAGCTGCTGAGTCGACACACCCTTGTATGGAAGGGAGAGAGAGACTGCAACAGAAACCATTGTGGGAGGGGAAATGTCAATTGCCACAAATGTAACAGTTGTTACATGTCCTTATTGGATATGCATGATTCATGAGGTCCAGTCTTGAGAGGACAGGCGCTCGAATTGTACTATGTTAGCCCAGCGAGCAACAATGAAACAGTCTGCCAAATGAAGGATTAAGCGACATACTACAGTAATGCCTCACACGTCACTCCGTTAACAGCTTAACTGTGACAATTTCTATGGCTATGTTTAAAGCAGGGTACAGTACACTGAGCTGAACTGTATTCTCATAAAGTTACAGTATGGAAATGGGACCACAACTGAATTCCACTAGTCTATAACTGTACTTATTTTTCCATTCAACAACGGGCGGTGATGGCAGGACCAGCTATGGGTTTACTGAATCTAAATTCATGAGGTCCACAGATTGTTCATGAAAAACTGTAGTCATCCTAGTTTGAATAGACCAGCATATTGGGAAGTGACCATAAAGCCTGCCGAACTCTAACCTTAAATGCTTGCAGGCTTCTCCTCCAAAACTCTGTTTATGAAGAACAAGGCTTCGCCCCCCCACTCTCTGCCTGAATACTTTCCACATTACTCGCCACATCAGCCGCAGTCTGTGTCCAGGCACACTTTGAGGCCACTGCTTGCCACCGAGAGGCACAGAGAAATCATTACCACACAGACAATGGAGACAGAGGATTGCTTTCCTGCCCTATCTGACCTTGTGAAATAACACATCAGACATCACCCCATGTGACCAACCTGGAGAGTTCAAAAGAACAGCCAAATTTAATAAAAGAGATGGGTGGGGAGAGGGGAAGACGTTTAGGAGACGCAATTATTTTACCTGTGAAGGAGAACAAGTGCTATCAAAATGTAGGCTAGGCCTAGGCCCAATCCAGGTCAGAAGCCTTCTGGTACAATGTCTTATGTGGACTAACAGGATTGCTATTAAAAAGTGAAAGGCACCTCTCTCAGGCCCTGTGGCACCCCATATCTGAACCCCTCAGTTACCCTTTCATCAAAGCAGTAATGAGGCCAGTTCCAATTAGGCCTCATGCTTTGCACTCTGCACCAGTGGTTTTCAGGTCCCAATGATCACCTCGTCACTTGTGCCAGAAACAGCAGACGGAACACAACACCGTAATCAGACAGAGACATAGCTAAGCTATGTAGGGCAAGTATGGCATTGTTTAGATAAGATATCTCAGAGCCACTGGTATACAATGAAAGCAGCATATCATAAAATGAAATCACCAGCTTAGTAAACAATGCAATGAATATATTATTCACACTGAGAGATTAGAACAAATGGGGGCATTGACAAATGGGGGCTGCTGATAATAATCAGGTTAGATAAGTCAAATTGGTACCCCAGATATAATTCCAAAATACACTTTCATCAATCATTCTACAAGAATGTAGGCCAACTGTAAAAGAAAACAATGAAGTTTATGCTTCTTGTGCAATGCAAGCATGAAAACATCTCGCCTTTCTTCAGAGCAAAATAGTCTAGGAGAAATAATTCGTCAAGACAATGGAGGAAAGGGTCCTTGTAGAGAAAACTGTCATGTTGCCATTCCTCTTGGTTGAGGTCTTGCAGTTGAACATCTGATAGGTCAGCAGCATAATACATCTAATCATGTCTTAATATGGTTTGTGTATTCATGTCATAAACCTAATCAGTCTAAATCCAAGACGCTTCCTCTACAAATCTTCAATAAAGTCAAGGTTACCCTTCAGTTTTGTATCAAGAAAATAAACTCTGGAACTATGGTGAAAAAAAATGATTTTTTTCAATCAACTGATCTCTTTGAAAGGCTAATCATGAAATATGGCAGGTTGAATAACTTGCATGATGACATGGCACATTTTCGATGACCTAGCTACAAACCAACACAGTGCAGAGCTGAATGCCAACACAGGATCAATACAATTACAAACCCATGCCCAACGACACTCAGAGGACACCAACAAGGGACAGTCCGTCTGTGGCAAATCACTTATCTCTTGCAAAACATTAAATTGCCCCTATACCTGTATAGTAACCTGTTATTACACTGTAAATACTATGCTAGTAACAACATTGTATTGACATGTTGCCTGCTCCATAGTATGTTGGTAATTGGATGGTATTGGTACAGCCTATATCGAGTTGAGTGGTTTGTGATATTACAGAGGCGGAATAAGGAAGTCCTTCGCTCAACTCCATTATGATGTAATTACAAAGCAACTTCTCATCATCTAGAATTACTGGACTCCCAATGACCTAGGCTAGCTATATGATGATGACATACATCCACTCTGTGCACATTGACTCCATACCTTGAAGTTGCTGGAGTTGACCCAGGTGGCGGCGATGCCATCCACCATCCTGTCCAAGGCCGTTTGGTCCTGCTCCAGGTCCTGGGACTTGTCTTTGTCTGAGATGTAGTCGATGAGCTCCTGGCCCACCTGCAGTCTGCGACCCAGATCCTTCTGCAGCACCTGGGCCAGACAGTATTCCATATTGGGCTCCATAGCCTCGCCTCCCCTCTGTCCCACCACGACCACTGCTCAGGGCAGCGGAAAGAGAAAACAAATGGGTGTGCCCCTGGGCGTGTGTGTGTGTGTGACCCGGAAAAAAACACACACACAGGAACGTACACACTAGATGTATTTTTACCCTGTAGTGAAGGCTCTATATGTGCCAAGAGCTAGCTAGAGGCAGGCCGTGGGGATGTAGGCTTGAGAATGACAGCAATGCACCATGTGTGTCTGGATAGCAGCTGGGTTTTTCTTCTCTCTCTCTCTCTCTCTCTTTTTCTTCTCTTTGTGGAGAGTTGGAGCCAAACCGCTAGTACAAGCAGAGGTGGTGGCTGTGAGAGCAGCGGGTGAGGCAGTAACTGGAGATGGAGACGGAGGGTCTGGTGAGGTAGAGCTTCATAACTTTGTTGTGATTCTATGATCCCAGGATGCCCTGAGGTGAAGAGAATGGAGAAGGGGAAGCAGTTACTCACACAATCACACCCCAATGTCTTCAAATGGTAAAGCTCTGGCACAATTTGCCACCATGGCAACAGTGGTCAGCAGGCTGTTCATAGGAGCACCAAGATGGACATAACTGCAATGTTGACACGTCATTTAAAAACACATAACAATTTCTTGCTTTCTTTACATGTTGACAGCTAGTGCATTTTCAATTGGTGACTATGAATGCCTACTTCTCATATAAGTGTATAGAATTTGTTTAAGTTAGGAAAAACAAAAACTAAAAAAATGTCAGTGGTTGGGCTCAGACATGCCAACCTATACAGGTGAATATTTACATTGAATATTTACACAGCGTTTAATACTGGCTGTTTACCTTGAGCAGTCATTAAATAGGCCTAGGCCTACATTTCGATGTAGTGTTGATGGCTACGTTTCAAACGTCTCAAAGTATATCTGAGCAGAGGATTTAAATTGCTCATAATCCCTAATCAAAGAATAATAGGATGCATACAGTATGTAGGCCTATGCAGCATGGGCATGATCAGACCTTACAGCAAAGCATCACTGACAGCAAGAAATAACACAGCTATAATTCGAACAAAGAAATACTTCTAAGCAGTCATATGGCTAGATAAGCAAGTAAGGCACCATACGCAGAATAAGCTAAATTAAATACAACAGATGGCTTGCTGTCAAAATACTTTCTAACGTCATTGGACTGGGCAAGACAGAAAGAGGCGTTTGTCTATTACATTTTTGACAGGCATCCTTGTCGCTTGCTGTCAAATGAATTGGGTAAGAACATACGGACCAGCTAGAATTCTGAATCTATTCTATTCTTCCTATGTATTCTGTTTTAGCCCAAAGACCATTCTTGAGTGTGTACGAAAGGTCACTATTGGGGCTATTCTATTATACTCTTTTTTTTTTTTTTAAATATATATATATATTCTTCTATTGCTTCGCCAGGGACTCGTAGCCTACTGTATGACAGGCAGCTAACGTTAGCAACCAACCATACCATATCACACAATGAAGGATAAAATATCATCTATTGTAATAAAGGGCAATCAGACATACAATTGAAATCATTCATATTTGTACTTACCATACCCTATTAAGACAGGACAATAAGACTATCTGAGGTCTGACAGTTTTAGCTACAAATATTGTCGACTTGAGACAGTAGCATCGAGGTTCCTCTCCACCCCGGAATGCTGTAGCACAGGACAAGAATGGGATTACTGTGCGCACGCGTGAAACTGGGACGTTCCTTTCTTTTTCCGTTCCCTGGATTTACTATACGTTGATGAAATACTATTTATCCAAATTTGTTGACGAGTCCCATGAAACTGTTGCTGTTGATGCATAATATTGTAATATTATTGTCAAATAGCAATATACATCGGTTGCTTTTAATGTCTCTACAAAGCCTGTTCTGTAGTGAGTTTGGATACAACCAGCAGTGATTGTCATATTCTACATCACCCAGAGACAATGTGAAGTACCGTCTGTAAACGTTTATGGGTATATGTTTATATATAGATGTATTCTCTGCAATGCAATTGAAGAAATGGTTTGACGTGGAGGCGCAAGCCTGCACTGCAATCATTATACTCCATTCTCTACATACGAGTCTTCAGCGACACCATGTGGTTTTTACAGGACAGACAACCACCGTCAGATATACAGAACACATATTTGAGACAGACGTGGTGCGGGTTCATATTTTTATGAAAGGCCACTAATGATTTTTCATAGTTGCTAACTGAACCTACATGCTGGGCAGTTAGTTGCAGTGATAAAACTCATGATTGCTCATACTAGAACACTGATTTGCAATTTAACCAAACATTCTCCAAAATAGCTAAAGCTCATTGATTTGGAGTGCAGAAAATAACCCATACCATGCCTGATAGGAAGGACAACACCATTGTACAGTTTCATATTTATTACAAATCATCTTGACAACCCTAAACATTGACAGATGAAGGTTACCAAACATAACTGTAGAGGATATGAGCTTGACCAGCACAAAATCTGTGTTGTCAAATACAACATTCCAAAACATGGGTGGAGTGGCACTGCACTGTATTTACTCTCACAGGTTATGAGAGATTAAATAATTATAGTGTGGCTTAACTCAAGGCCACCTCTGGGAGGAAACTGACAGAAATGTGATGCAGTCATAAGAATTCATTTCACCTCCATAACAATGGCTTTTCAATGCAAATTTTTACAGGTTCAAAAACACTGTCCACCAAGGTTATAAGTTGTGCCTCTGCTCTAAAGGCAATTTAGAGGACCAAGCACCATGTACAAATGTCTCTGCTTTACAGGAAAAGCAATTAAAGGACATCCAATGTTGATGTTCAGTCTGCTTTTCCCTCCTCTGTGGGCTCCACATCTCCTTGGGGAGGCTCCTCTGTGTGATCATCTTCCTCCTCATGCTCTGACGTGGAATCCTCACTATCTGTGCCTTCTGTCTTTCCTTTAGCCTTGGGGGCAGGTGTAGCCTTGATGATGATTTCATCATCCATGTCGTCTTCGTTGATTTTCATGGACTTCCTCTTCTCCAAGAGGGAGGGGGTGCACACTGGGGTCCGGTCCTAAGGGAACACAGTCAATATTTACCAAGAGAACGAGAGGGGAAAACATGTAGAAACCAAACGCACTTGAAGTGCTTGGACAGTATTGTTACTAGTTTATTTTACTCAAATTCATACAGCCCAAATGAATGTGCTAGTGAGTGGATATGTTAACTGTTACTCTAAAATATTATTTTGTAGCTTTTTACCAGGCGATTGTGGGCACATGGGTTTTATTACACTGCCACAGACAGAGCAGGCAATAAGCTTAATGCACCACCATACTTTTGGCACAGTTATCTCACCCCAAACAACTGATACACCTGGGGTAATTTTCAGACTGTGCCCAAAATATCATGTATGCATACCACAATATTTGTAAAAAGTAAAGTATTACTGTAAAAAAATATAAAACATCAAACCAATCTTTCACAAATGTGTAATTTTCTGATTGTGCTTACCTCACTACATGTGGATGCATTCACATCATCTGAAGACTTCTTAGTCTTCTTGGGTGCTTGTCCAGCCTATAAAATAGTTTTCAATAGATTAGATATAGAAAATGTATATTTGCATGAATTCAAGCACAAAAAAATGGAAAACAAACAGAGCTGAGAACTTACAAATCCTGGGAAATCGTAGTCGATTCCCTTCGCTGCCAGCCTCTTGCGGAGCTTGGATTCTTTGCGCAGGAGCCGACTAGTCATCTCCTCCACCTGCTCAGGTGTGTGTTTCTTGTTGTAGCGAGCCACAGCAGGCAGCTTGGGTTTTTTGAACTCCTTCTGGGAGCCCACAAAGAGCTTCTCATGCACCTTCTCAGGGGGTAGTAGGTGACCTGTTACAGAGCAAGAGAAAAGTTATAACATTAATACAGAACATTATGATATGTAGGCTTAGCAGGAGAGGAAAGGCGGATAAATGAGTCAGATAACTTACATTTGATCAGTCTCTCGCCCATGAGATAGTTGTTCATGGTTTCTGCAACGATCTTCGCAACTTCATCGCAGTCAAACTCCACAAATGCATAGCCTTTGCTGCCACCAGTCTGTGACAGAGGAGAATGGTTTAATGTGATTGACTCTATCCAATATGACCTCTTGACTTATTTGGAGCAAACCCAGAACACAAGCTTTTCCCTTGGTCGTTGATTATCAGTTCTGACTTAAGACTCACCTCAGTGGCTGTAGGCACATGGGTTTTATTACACTGCCACAGACAGGGCAAGCAATAAGCTTAAATGGACCACTTTACTATAGGCACAGTTATCTTACCCTAGACAACTGATACACCTGGGGTAATTTTCAGACTGTGCCACTGTTATTGAGATATGAATAATATGCATGAATAAATAAGTGATAGTCAGGTCAGCAGTATTCATTGCCAAAATGGAACCGTTTTGCTCTTAGTAAGCTTTCTCCCCGGTCCTAATTCAATACAACTGATGCCCAATGCTTACCTTTTTACTTCTGGACAGTCTTAATCTTAAGACCTTTCCAAACTGTTCAAAATAAGCTTTGAGTTGAGGCTCGAACAATCCAACGGGAAGGTGACCGACATAAATCACTCCAGGATTTATCGGTTGACCCTGAAGAGATGAAAGGACGGTGTGAGTGTAGCCAGATACTTTTACAATACACAGAACATCAATAATTCGACTACTGATAGCAAGCTAAGGCTAGCAAGCTAAGGCTAGCAAGCATGCTAACTCAAATTACAACACGTGTATTATGGAAACAATATATATAAAAATTAAATAACAACTCGTTAGATAATCTCACAAGTAGCTAATCCATCGCATTAGATAGCGATTTCAATAGTTTGTTTCATTTCGACAAGTCCCACGTGCAGGACAAGGATTGTGAGAAGGCCAGCGTGTCGCGTGCTTCTGGGGAAACCAACCTTAGGTCGCTTTTTAACCTCCTGTACTTTTTTCTTGAATTCAGCCTCCTCGCTCAGCTTCAATGCCAGCAAAGGCTTAGCCGGCTTAGTAGTCGCCGGTGATTTACCGTCGGTCATTTCACAAAATTCAGCTATTCTTCTGTAAATAAACCGGGTCGCGAGACAACACGCGAAGATTTCTGAAGAGAACCACGTTGGTCTTCCCTACTGCAATGTGACGACTTCGCCCAACACACAGACGAGAGGTGACTTGGATGAATTGCAATTGGCTCATTCTGTAAACCGCGCCATCTATCGTATCGGAGGGCTACTATCAGCACCTCAACAAGTTCATCTCCCCCGGTATTAGTTGATTAAAATACAAAAGCCATACATCTATGGCTTTGAATAGCTGTGTTTTATTTTAAGACAAATATTATTGTAAAGTCCATTGAACGCCTGCAACAAAGAGTGTTTGCATATTGCAAGGGTATATGGAGAGGGGAGGGGGATGGTGTGTGAGAGAGAGAGAGAGAGAGAGAGAGAGAGAGAGAGAGAGAGAGAGAGAGAGAGAGAGAGAGAGAGAGAGAGAGAGAGAGAGAGAGAGAGAGAGAGAGAGAGAGAGAGAGAGAGAGAGAGAGAGAGATTGAGTGAGGAGACGTGGAGTGGCTCTCTACTAAATTTGAAGTTGTCACACACTGAATTCAGAACATACTTAAACAGTGAGGGCAGCAACATCAGTGGCTTTGAGGCACTGATATGGCAACAAAAATAATCTACTTTACTGTTAATGGGAGACCAGAGAGGGCAGAGTTTCCAGTCGATTGCCCTGCTCAGGATGTCAAAGGTAAGCAAATTAAAGAATAGCACTGGCAGTTGACAGTGTTAGAAAATATCATCATTGTACAATCTAGATTGAACGGATGGCTATCTAATAAACATGTACCAGTTGTGGTTATGTCAAGGTCATTTTGAATGGAATTGTAATCATGATTTAAAAAAACAAAAAAACATTTACATATACACTGTCTACTAATACTACAAAACTCAACACTTTATTGTCAATGTTGATATCTATGGTATAAGGGACAATGTAGAAATGTAGATGAGAATTTGTCTTCAGATGCTTCAGAACATTGAATGGGTACATTTAATCAGAACCTTGAGTAATACAGTGAACTTACTTAGTGAGTATACTTGCTGAGAACAATGTAGATTGCAAATTTACAGTTTACAACAGAGGCATTATACCTCTGACTTGATAAACACAAAACATCTGAAATATAATGGTCAAAGATGGCAAGGTAAATTGTACTGTGAGCTTTCTTTGCTTCTCTGATGCCTACCATATCAAATAATGGACCTGAACTCCCGAATTCTTACAACTATAGTTTAAAATATTGTTATTGAAGAAATTAGGTGTTTTATTGCATTTGATTCAGTAAAAAAATAAAAAATAAAAGATGATATGTAAAAGATGTTATGTACTGTATCGGTAACCTAATTAATGCAATCCATTAAAACATGCAAATACATGCAACTCATGTCCTCAGCAAGAGATCCATTGCAATGTAAGAAGATTCTCTCTGTGTCTTTGATAGAGATATGGACGTAGTCCAAGATTCAATAGTGAGACGCAGGTGTTGATGACAGCAGCACTCTGCACTTAAGGCACTGCCTCAAAGCTAACATATGGTGTGCATATGTTATCCATAGAATTCAGGCTAGCACTGTTTTGCATTGATGTAAGGGTTATGAAGGGAACCTAGTTATGTCTCCCTTGAGAGGATAGGCTCTCAGTATTGTTTTGGGTTGAGGGGAGATGATAATGAGGGTGGGGGTCTATTCAAAATGCAGATATATGAATAGATGTTTACTGTTTCACAAGCAGCAATGAGACCAGGCATACAGGATTGATATTAAATACAGTGATCATGTTGCTTGAGATGCATTTCATAGATGAGTATTCATTTTCTTTCAAAGCTCAAATTACCATTTGAATGATATTCTAGTTTGTCCATGGCACTCACAAAAAACAACAAAACATTGATGTGTGTGTGTGTGTGTGTGTGTGTGTGTGTGTGTGTGTGTGTGTGTGTGTGTGTGTGTGCATTTCCTATTTTTCAGATCTATTCCGCTCTGCAGCTGAGGCAGGACCCCATGACATTCTGAAGCTTTACAACCCTAAAGGCAACATCATCAACATCTCCCCCCGCCTGGAGCCCAACAGCCCAACCTCCTGCTACAAGCTGGAGGTGGTGGCAGCTGACTGCAACAGTGAGCCGTTAGGTATTCTCTACCATGGCACCAGAGCCATGACTGCAGTGCTACTGACTGGACTTACCTAGCATTGCTATTGTGTTGTATTTTGCTATTGCTATTGTGCTGTAATAGCAATAGCAAAAGTCAATGTTGATGCTTGAATAGTCTCTTTCGTGTACTGTTTCAGGTGTGGAGCTTGCTGTGGCACTAGGATTTGACCTCTCCTCCATGGAGAAAAGGTAAGACTGACTGGTTTGAGATAGAAATGGCCATTCAGATTCCTCAACTCAATCAGAGGGCAGTGCTACATGTCTCAAGACCATATGTGTACCGTACCCCCAGACTGCAGGGCTTGGAGAAGAAGATCCTAATTGAGGCTGGTGAGGCCCCTGCAGTTGTGTATGAGATGAAGAGGCAGGTGGAGTCATTCCGGGAGAAACTTGAGGTACAATGGTATCTCCAGTTAAAATACCTAGAGCTGCAGAAAACAATAGAAAAGCTTATTCAAAACAAACAGATATTTGAATCTCCCCACAGAGTGTGGAGCATCTGAGCTGGCTGGGCCTCTTCAAGGAGTTGTCTGAGGCGACACACAAGCCCTCCCCTTTCTACCACAAGAGAACCCTGCGCAAAACCCGGGAGGAATGTGAACACGTACGGGACAAGTTCCTCCAAATGAGGCAGGTTAATCTACACTCTCATCTGGCATCAGATAGATAGAAGGCCCCATCAGACTCCAATTGTTGCATTGTAGCATCATACAGTACTTGAGACTACGATGAACATTTTGCATTAAAAAGTATTTTTTACATTCTTCACAGTTCCCTGGAGGTATCAGAAGAAGTAAGACAGTACCTTAAGACCCCAACCTTTGACAACTGGTGAGTTCCCCCTGAATCTATTTACATTTGTCATAATTTCTGTTTCCATCAATCATGTGTCTCCTTCACAAACTGTCAATGTTTTAAGTAGACTCATCTGTATGAATCTCTGACACTGTACAGTAATGGCGCTTTTCCACTGTCTCCTTTGGCACTGGTGCTTGGCCCAAAGGCATCTCTGAGAATTGCCCAATGCTGCCATATCAGTGCCCTGACCTGGGACCTTGGGGAGATTTTGGGTACTTTTTGGGGTCTTGGGCGGAGTTTGGGGATAGGTGTTCGTTCTGTGTGTGGGTGTCCAATGTGTCTGAGTGTGACAGTGGCTGCACCTGCTGCTTTAATAAAGAAACCCATAGAGGATCTGCTGGCACCTCTGATGCAGCTCTGAAGAGGCTGGGGTTATTCACCCCTTTCATCTGGCCAAGACTCCTCATATCAATATGAATGGGCCTTCTATGGGTTTACGAATGAAAACGAGGTCCTCATAACAAGCTTCATTAACACACCACGTTTGAAGGGTGCATTAATGTGGCAGTGTACTGCAGTGTTCAGTCTGCTTTGGTTATTTACTCCTGGGCCTTTCAGGCTGACATAACAGGATGTTGAAAAAGAGAACATGTATAGGTCACACAAAAAAACAATTCAAGCATGCCGCCCACACTACCTAGAATCATTATTTCCTACATTGAATGACACATTATCAATCAAGTAAATATTTCAGTTATATCAGAAAGAGATGGATCAAAAGTGCTGCTTATGCTTATTCCCAGCAATCAAAAAATCTGATCATGCATAATTTTATCATATTAATCAACCCTAAGGGTATAACAATTGTGTGGTAAATGAAAGTATGTATTATTACATGTAGTATAATGATATTTTCCTAAAATTAATATTTTGACCCTTGATTTGGCCACATGTATCCAGGCAGTGGGAGGATGCAGAGATCATGGTGTTGCTGCAGGTCATGTACACAGACCTGGATTTCATCGCTGCCTTTAACATCGAGGCAGAGGTGCTGCAGACGTTTCTGTATGAGGTGTACCGTCGATACAACAACATCCCCTTCCATAACTTCAAACACTGCTTCTGCGTTACCCAGATGGTGAGAAAAAACTGTGTGTGTGTGTGTGTGTGTGTGTGTGTGTGTGTGTGTGTGTGTGTGTGTGTGTGTGTGTGCGCGTAAGAAGTAAGTGGGTGCAATCATTGAGCCCTGATTCCTCTGCAATCATTCAGCCCCTATTCCTCTGCAATCATTAAATGATCCAATCATTCAATCACCCTAAAGCTGATTGGTGAAGGACATCCAGGTCGCAACCTATAGATTGAAGAGCGTAGTCTAAAATTATTTAAGCTTTTGGAAGTAAAGATTACCTCTCAACATAAGGTTTACTGTATATAGGACTAACAAGTCTTCTCATGAAAATGTAGTGAATTTTTTTCTATGAATGTAATACATTTGGATTTGTGCTGTTATGTGTGAACTTTGTGTAACCCCTGCTTCTCGAATGACATAATCTTTATTCTCTGACAGATGTATGGACTGATCTGGCTTACTGACCTCAAAAGTAAGATTGACAGCATTGACCTCTTGACTATGCTGACTTCAGCAGTTTGTCATGATCTGGACCACACAGGATACAACAATGCCTACCAGGTGAACTATCTGATCACAGAGCTATAATGCTATATACATACATATATATATACATATATATATATATATATATATATATATATATATATATATATATATATATATATATATATATATATATATATAATAACTCTCTCTGACAACAGCAAGATAAGCTTAGTCATAGTACTCTCTGATTCCAAGTTTCTGGTTATGAACTTTGATGATATCAGATGATAATGTTCCCTATTATCCCTATGGTGAATAAGTTCTAAGAGTAAACTTCATGATAAGCTCTTTCTTTCAGATAAATGCTCGAACTGAACTGGCCCTGCGATACAACGACATCTCCCCACTGGAGAACCATCATTGTGCTGTGGCCTTTGAGTTGCTGGAGAAGGTAGGGATCAACCTGGATATGTAAGAAGTATTCAGCTACTCTTGGTGACAACTGCTAACATTATTTTTCTCTTGCAGACAGAAAATAACATTTTCAGAAATCTGACGACTGAACAGTACAAACGGATAAGAGAAGGCATCATCAAGTAATATTCTCTCCACTTGCTATCAGAGTTTTGCCACGCATGAGAACTGTGGGAGTCAATACAATTGGCAGCATCATATTGCATGTGAACAGTCATCAACCCAAGGCAATTTGTTCATTCTTGCACTAGATGCATCCTGGCAACTGACATGACGAGGCACAACGAGATCCTGAACAAGTTCAAGTCCATCCTTCCTGTATTTGACTTCAACAACAAAGACCACAGAGATGTGGTAGGAGCATGGCTTGAGAGAGAGAGAGAGAGAGAGAGAGAGAGAGAGAGAGAGATCATGACTGAGTCATGACTGGGAGAGTATTTCCTGTCCCTGTTTAATGTGATGGGTAGATCTGCTGGGTCTCTGGAGCTGATTAGACCCAGCTGAAATCATGGGGCTCTTCCCGATTGGATTAAAGTGTATGCTGATGCCTTCCCTGTTTGTCCCTGTCTTCCTCCAGCTGATGATGGTCATGATCAAAGTGAGTGACATCTCCAATGAGGCGCGGCCCATGGACGTAGCTGAGCCCTGGTTGGACTGCCTTCTACAGGAGTTCTACAACCAGGTAAACTGGAAATTATATTAAACTGGTATAACCAGATGAATTAGTTTAGTCTAAAACCAGTTCTCTACTGCCCCCCTCAGAGTGACATGGAGAAGCTGGAGGGGCTGCCCATCACCCCCTTCATGGACAGGGACAAGGTGACCAAGCCGTCCTCACAGACAGGTTTCATTCGCTTTGTCCTCTTCCCCCTGTTCATCGAGCTGGCCAACCTTTTCCCCTGCCTTGAGGTAAGGATTCCCTCTCTGGAACCACTTGTCTTTACATAGCCTACTAATACTGCATCTTCATCTCATAGCCGCCATATTTGTGCTCTTCTCTGCTCCTGTAGCAACACATCATTGACCCAGTGCGCAAGGCGCTGGACTACTACACAGAGATGGAGAAAGCTCTGGAGAGGGAGAAACAGAACAGAGCTCAGACTGACAAGGCTGCAGCCAAGAGCAAAGAGTCCCCTCCTCCCTACCCACAAAATACAGCTGAGAGTCCATCAGAGACTGGAGATATCTTAAAATCAGCAGCACAGTGACACAGTAACTTCAGCCCTGCCTGCTGGTCTTACCTATGATCAGGAGCTACAAACCAAACTGTTTACATTCTACTATATATTGTCTAGTTCATTGATTATTGTTGGCAGAATGGGATTTTCAAGGTGGACAAGAGAAGATAAGAATCTGCTTGACATCAGAATATACCGTAGCGATATTTTATCACAATAATCGATTTATAATATAATAGATGTATGTTGCATAAATTAATGCACTCAAATGGTTGGTCTTATTTGGCTGTAGAGTCTTTGTTGACATTAGGTGTTTATGCAGTATATTTTTATTAACTTTTTCTCACTGCATGCATTACTCTGTCAGTTTCAAAACATGAAGAATGGTTAAAACAAAAGCCATTACGGTAATACTCTGTGATGCCTAATGTTCTTTGTACTGCCTTGTTGTAGTTCTACTCTAAAGCACTGGAGGCACTACTTTCTCACTGTAAAATGGATACAGGATAAACTACAGTGAATTTGTCTCTACTGTAAATATTGACTATGGTTTCCATCTGGTGGACATATTATCTCCATTACAGAGGATACATTTATAAAAAATCTATGTTTTTCACATCTTTCTATCTACTCTTTCAATATGATAGTCTATCATAAAGCGTACATTATGACAATAACTAATTGCAAATGCTGAAAGCATGAAGTTCATTGTTGCACTTTTGATTGTGGTGTTTTTCTTGATTAGATGAATAAATTACCACAACATTAAGATAATCTCTACTGCATATTTGACCCTTTTTTCTCTCACATGCACCCACACTACATATCTCGCACAAACATTTTTATTTTTTTGCACTGCAAAAGCGTGATGAGCGTAAATGATGACATCAACACTAAGCGACACCGACGAAGCACCCTCACACGCACGTTTTGTTTTTTGTTTAGCAACAAACTGGTCTGACAGCGAAGCCTTCTAACCAGCATATCTTTAGGGAGACAATTTACTAACGAAGTGTTAGACTGAAAATTGCGGAGGATGTCGGTCACTGAAATGTTCAACAACATTCAGGGTTTCCTGAGTGCGGACCAAGAAATAAGAGAGGTAACGTTAGCTAGTTACATGCAGCCACTTTTGGGATTTTTTTCTTGCTGGTCAACCGAGCTATTCAATATAGCTTGTGTGGTTTTGCTGGTTTTCTCTGTGTGTTACCATCAGCCAACAGTTAAAGTCGCATATTATGGGGAACAGCTTGCAAGACGGCTGTCTTTTGGTGCAAACAATGCAATAAAAGGTACCTAACGACATCAGCTAGCTAGCTAGCTAAGCTTGCTAACAGAATGGACGTGATTAATGTCACAAAGTACTTCAGCTACGTTTTTGCATAATTGAACACAGTGCATGTTCTCTTTCAGGACATTCGTAAAGTCGTCCAAGTCCTGGAGCAGACGGCAAGGGAGATCTTGACTGTGCTTCAGAGTGTGCATCAACCATCTGGCTTCAAAGACAGTAAGTGCACATGTATAGACCGCAGCACTCACTGATAATTGCGTGTCTTACCTCGCCTTGGCTTGTGATACCTTAGTCTATTTTCTTTTTGTCACATCCAGTTCCCATTAAATGCACAAAGGCCCGGGAGTTGTTCTGCACAGTCAGGACACACATTTCAGACCTGAAAACCAAATTCCCAGTGGAGCAGTATTACAGGTACATAAAATCATATTCCGAAGTAGAAGATATATTTGCATATCTTTTAATTATAACAAGAAGCTGTTATGCACCACATCTCTTTTCATATACTAGTTACCATTGACATAAGATTGTTCTTTTTAATCATCTGACCTGGGCGTGGCCTCTAGGTTCCATGAGCACTGGAGGTTTGTTCTGCAGCGCCTGGCATTCCTTGCTGCCTTTGTGGTCTACCTGGAGAGTGAATCTCTGGTGATACGGGAAGAGGTGGCACAAATACTAGGAAGTAAGTATTCGCTTTCCAACCTGATTAATGCTGTTTCAGTCATTCTTCAGCCGTTTGCTGTTCTGTAGCACTCATTCCTTTTATCTTGCAGTTGAAGTGGTCAGAGAGAAAGGATTCCATCTGGATGTTGAAGATTACCTTGCGGGGGTGCTGATCATGGCCAGTGAACTGGTGAGAGTGAATTCAGTTGCTTTACCCCTACATTATAGTCTTTATAGTATCTGATACCATTAATTAATTCCTGAAATGGCCGGACTCACCGCCTCCGCCATCAGGCCTCTGCAGCTCATCCGGTGTTCAATCTCCTCAAATTCTCCCATGTCACGCCCCTCCTCTGCACCCTCCACTGGCTCCAGGTAGCAGTTCGCATCAGATTCAAGACCCTGGTGCTCGCCTACCGGGCGACAAAGGGAACAGCCCCTCCCTACTTGCAAGCAATGGTTAGCCCCCAAACCCCTGCACGATCACTCCGCTCTACCACCTCGGCTGCCCGCCTAGCACCGCCGCCTATACATGGATGCAGCGGCCGTGCTACTTGGTCATGGCTATTCACTGTCCTGGCGCCCCGCTGGTGGAATGAGCTTCCCACCACTGTCAGGACTGCAGAGTCACTACTGATGCTACCGTAGATTGAAAACCCATCTCTTCAGGCTACATCTTAACAGTCCCTCCTAAAGACCTCTTCACCCCCACAACCCCCCCTGTACTAACCCTAACCCCAACCCTTGAGACCTCTTCACCCCCACTACCCCTCTGTACAAGTTCTCTCCTGTTAATAATAAAATAAAATAAAAATGGCTTCTAGCATTACGACTGCCAATGGCCCCTGGTGTGAGCATTGATTACTTTGTCTTATGATAACTGTTGGATAGATGATTCACTTACTTAAACAAATGTATTTGTTGTAAGTCGCTTTGGATAAAGGCATCTGCTAAATGCCGTAAATGTAAATGAAATCTGGTTGTTTACTGTGCATAATGTGCAGTTTGCTCATACAAGCAACTTTTCTAAGATGGCAAATATGAGTATATAGGTCTATAGCTAATTGCTTGTTCTACCCCTCTCTAGTCTCGACTGGCGGTGAACAGTGTGACAGCTGGGGATTACACCCGACCCCTCCGCATCTCTAACTTTATCAACGAGCTGGACTCGGGCTTCCGCCTGCTCAACCTCAAGAACGACCCTCTGCGCAAACGCTATGACGGCCTTAAGTATGATGTGAAGAAGATTGAGGAGGTGGTCTATGACCTGTCCATTCGTGGCCTGTCCAAGGAGCAGGAGGCTGAGGGGGAAAAGTAGAGCTGCATGGGATGGAGGAGGAGGAGAAGGAGAAGGAGAAGAAGGAGAAGGAGAAGGAGAAGGAGAAGGAGGAGGGCCACAGGGGTGCTTTCCACGGCTGGGTCGTCTCCATGAGTGGGACAGTGGAGACTTGACCTGGAGCAGGAATTGTGTGTGTGTGTGTGTGTGTTTCTAAATGCATACATCACACAGTGTGCCTATTATTATGTTTTATTGGATGTAGGTGTTGCTATTGTTGAAGTCATACATTTTGTACTGGTCACCTTCCGTGTATTGATGTTTATTAAATTCAAGGAGTGCTGACATGGTTTAGACCACCCATAGAAAAGAGGAAGAACACTTTGAACAGCCTATGTTTTTGAAGTGCGTGAGCAAAGAGATTATTTTGTGAAATTTGTTTGCCAAAAGCCAGCTAAAGTAGGCTAATACAGGAACCTCCATTTGTCTAGTTTGGTCCCTGTTTTGTGCTGATAACTTACATTGTTCAAACAATCAATCCAAGAGAGGCAGAGCCAAAGAAACGTCAAGAGGCACAAAAGCAGAGATCTAAGGCCATTTGCTATGCTGTCTTTTTATTTTTTTATTTTTTACTGTTTGTCATCTGTTATGAGCCATTAACACAACAGCATGGTGCTTGCAAAATATTGTCAAATGTTTGTTTCTTGTTCTAGTGTCAGCGGTGCCTCATTTGTTCTCCAAGGTATTGTGGAATGCCCAGTGCTCCTGAAACACTTGGTCAGATCAGAATGGTGTTGACAATATAGATTTTCATCACTCAGCAGGCATGACAGTCTCAGACAGAAGCAGAGAAATGGCGCACTCACTCAAGGCAAAGCTCTCAAATGTCTTAAATGTTGATTTTGATACTTTGTAATGGCAACTTCTGTGCATTTGTATGTACATTACTGTAGTTACACTCTAGTAACTAGATTTAGTGTTTTGTTGCACTTTTCCAATGTGTTCTTCTTTCCATAAATAATGAGTGAAAACATGACAGCTTACAAATAATTCCATTTGACTCACCATAGTACCGTACATAGTACCATAAGTCAAGTTCCATTTAGAGTACTGTTAGTGTCATTTCTGTATTAGAGCCTTTGTGAGTGTTATTTAGAAAAATAAAAGTTGCAAATAAATATTTCTGCATCATGATAGTGTTTTGTTGGGAGGGAAAATACAGAGGCAATTAACAGATCAATATTTCATGTCATTTTTTAATATAATACATAATATATTACCTAACAGAAATATTACATTAGGTCTTTGAAATACAGAGGAAAAACATTGTACAACTCAGCAGATCTAGACTGAAAAGGGTCCTCTCACACTTACACACAGCGCCTTCCCATGTATTGTGGTAATGTCTTTGTGGAACAATATGGAAGCTGAGAGAATTCTAACAGTGTTAATGCCATTGGAAGGTGGGGAACAGTAACAGGCAGTAATCTACACACCATTTTCTGCCCGAAAACACTGATTACTGAACCTTGTTTACCTGTGCTACTCCTTGACTAAACATAATCAGATAGTATAAGTATGTTACATTTGGTTGATAAGTATTGCCTTGACCTGCTAAAGTCAGCTGTGGTGGAATGTTTTCCTAACATAAGAGATCTGTAATTGAACAATAAAACAGAATAAAGCTTTTCATAAACTGTAGATAGTGTTACTGGAGAGCACCCTCAAACCATTCTCTGGATCTAGAATTCAATTAATTATAAAGTGCGTCAAACAGAAAGAAGAGCCTTCAGACACATGGCATAAAAACACATGTTAGGAGTAAGGAAATCACACAGGGACCAAGGGCACAGGTAGATGAGACACTGTAGTAGCAGCTATATAGAATGATCAGTATTGCCTGTAACATTAGCTTTACTGTAAGTGCCTTTCTGCTACCTGGGGCAGAGGGCAGTCTAGCCATTTCCCAATATTCAACATGATTGTGACTGACAAGTGAACACCTTTGTATTCCTTAACTCAAGAGTGAACTGAAAATCCAAGGCACAAAAAGCTCATCATTTCCCTTCTGCTAGTCACAGGATCACAGGAACATTTGAGTAGAGTTCAAATAACCATAGTCCTGGTTGCCTGTTTTTCCATCTCCACTATGGCCATGCTCAGTTACGAGTAAAATGCTTTGAGAGTTTGAATGACATTGAGAGAGCAGGTGACGATGCCCCCAGGGGCTGACCCAGGGGCTGACCCAGGGGCTGACCCAGGCCTGGGGTTGAAGAGCACCGTCTTGCTCAGCTGTAGCTCATCTGTGTCACAGAGGTTACTATCCCACACCTAGCTTGACACAATCTTTAAAAAAACTAAATAAATTAGACATGTTGGCAGAGTTTATTGCTGCATTGTGACTTGACCCAAGCACAGTGATTTGTATTTATTATTAGGGTCAACCTGACGGACACTGCCTGGTCTTCTTTCCTGGCAGTGGACAGTACAGTGCTACAGAAAAAGACAGGGAAAAATAATAACAAAGAAGGAAGAGGGCAGTGGCTTACCTTGGTCAGACAAACAAAAACAAAAAGGTTTTCTTTGCTAAGTTGTGGTCCAAGTCCCCATTGTATAATTAACAGTAGTTTTCCCCACTCATTTGTGCATTTTCATTACAACATTACAGAGTTTCAACGTATCTTTTTAAACCATGATTTCCGCAATCATGTTCAATCATGCTGTTCAACACAGACAGCCCGTCATAATACTGAAAACACCAACAGTATCCCTTTCTTCAAGAGCAAACGGTTTTTACAATCAAGGCCGACAGTGTTCCCAACCAAGTCTCCTTTTTGGTCATCCAAGTGGTTGATTTTCATCCATGTTGTGACAGTGTGGCGCACTTGCAGTTTTGTAGAAAAAAAGTGCTATCCTTCTGGACAGTCACAAGCCTCAGACAGACCCCTCCCTACAACCTCTGAAACCCCAGGTCCACCAATCAGAAACGTGGTCAGTTCTTAGAGCAGTAGTAGGTGTATTTACACTAGTGTCCGGCCAGACAGGCCAGGGAGGGTTCAGGGCCCTGTCTCAGGACCGGCCCTGGTTTGTGTTGATCATGATATTGGGTAGCGCGTTGCGTCTCTTCCTCCAGGGCCCCAGGTCACGGGTGTACCTCTTAATCTGACGGAACCACTGCTGCGTGCGCGATTTGTCTGATGCCCGGAAAACAAAGGCTTCCCGCCGGATGTCCAGCACCTCAAAGGTGTCCTCGCAGTCAGGGTCCACTGACACCACGCAGTTGGCCAGGTGGATGGGCTCTCGCAGCACGGTGAACTTCCCGCTGCTCTTGTCTTTGATGAGCACCAGCACACCGTCTCGCACGCAGTCCATGGGCTCCTGCTGCTGCAGCTCCCCCTTGGCCCCCCCGTCCGTCTGTCCTGCCCCCTCCCCAGGTCTCTGTGTGCGCACCATCAGCAGGCTCTGGACATTCTGGAACTTGAGGGCCTTGCTCCCCTTCTTCACCCACTGGCCGTCGGCCGGCTGGGAGAGCTGTAGGGGCCCCTCCATGACGAAGCGCGTGTTCTCCCTGGCCCAGCCCACCGTCTTCATCGACATCTCCCTCATTTCGATGTTGATGACCTCGCGGTTCTTGCGGCTCTCGCGGCGGAAGGAGCGCAGCGACCAGGTGAGGGTGCCCTCCTGCTTGGTCTTCATGTTGATGTGCTCCAGGTGGGACTCCACGCGGCTCTTGGCCTCGCGCAGCCTGGCGTGGTCGGGGTGGCACTCCGTAGTGGCCTTGCTGATGCGGCTCAGCAGGAGAGGGTACTTGGTGACGCGCTGGAGGGGCGCCATGAGGAACGAGCGCAGGTTCATACGCCGCAGGGCAGTGTTGTCATTCTGGGACACGTCCAGGAAGATCCTTGGAGAGGAGGAAAGGAGGAGTGAGAGAGAGGCAGGAAGAGAGAGTAACGTTAACTAACGGTTTGATTTGGAGATGTGGCTGGATCTAAAAATAGTAATGACTCCAGCACTTTTCTCAAAATAGATCCAGTTATGAATTAATGATAGCTTTCTGTCTCTACCATTAAGAACAACACAGTGTAGTCGCACCTTAGGTTTCAAAGCAACTGTTCCCCTACTCCCAACACAATAAGAGGGCAGGAATTATGAGAATGCTGTGCAGAGGAAAAGTATTTCCACAGCCATTTCATTTCCTTCCATCCTGTCTATGAATATGGAAAAGTAAAACATCTAAGTTCCTTTACTAACACAAGTGCTACTTTTCACCCTTTACCTCAGCAGCTCTTTCTCCTTCTCCAGGGAGTTGAGCATGTTGACTGAGGTGGACTGCTGTAGACAGTACGTCTGGAAGGCAGGCAGCATGTTGACAAACTCTAGGAAGATCTCCCCGATGCACACTGTCAGCAGGTCCTCATCCGCCTGCAGAGGAACAACAGAGTCAATGCTAAGGCCACATTTTGATACTGTGTGTACCACACTCACTGTATTTTGTACTGAATGAAACAAATAGTATTTATGTACCTACTTGACTGTATATTGTACTATACGAGTTAATATGAACATGTGGAATGATGAATAAATATGAAGTATGACATATTGATGAATCACAGACACTGATATAGAATAACATGAGTAATGTAGTCTGTCTGTGTCACCTGGTCGAAGGCCTGGTCGATGCTGTCCTGCAGGTGTTCAGTGAAGCGGTCGTTGACGTCTATGAGCTCCTGAACATTGCTGAACACCACAGTCAGCTGTTCCGAGGTGAGCAGCCCTGCGCTCTGCATGGGGCAGTAGAACTCCTCCTTGATGATGCGAAGGTCCTCTCCGTAGCTGGACTCAGTGTTGAGGAACTCCAGGATGGCCTCTTTACGCTCGGTGCGTAGCTTGGAGCAGCGTTCACACATGCCCTCCCCACGGGGAGCCCCAACCCCGTCCCTCTGGCCACAGTCGGGGCAGGGTCGCTGGGCCTCCCAGGCCCTGAGGGAGGCGGAGGGCCTCTTCCAGCCGCGGGCCAGGCCCGGCCCAATGCCACTGTCCACCCGCTCCACATCCGTCCCTCCGCTGCGCCGGCGGGGCTCCTCCTCCTCCTCGCGCTCGTCACTCAGGCCGACCACACCGCTGTCAGCACTCAGGCTGCTGAAGGTGCTCCAGCGGTGCTGCCCAGCGCGCGTCACGCCCAGGCCCCCGACACGCTCCTCCCCACGGGGCTCAGAACGCACCCTGACCGTCGCAGGTGCTGTGGACACACACACACACACACACACAGACACACACACACACACACACACCAAAGTTAGTCTACATTTTATCGTGCACTTGAACATTTAAAACATTTAGTATCATGTCAAAATGATAAAATGAACACAGATATTTAAAATACTATCTCCCGTCCCAATCATCATCCCACCTCAAGGTTTAACCTTTGTCCTGGCAACTATGTATGTCAATAGTGCACGGGTCAACATTAACATATGGCGTATTGAAGAACATATGTCCTCCTTGTTTGATGGGGGCAGGGTGTTGGCAAGGGAATTGAGGAGTGAACACACAGAAATACTCAAAGGCAACATCAATATTCTGTTATATCAGAGAGGTTCAACAGACCTCTCCTTGAGAAAGGAGACCACAGAGGCTTGTAATTTTCATATTCTTTTAAACAGGACCATATTAAAATGTCAGGGTTTATTTGCAGGCCTCTGAAAGTTGCCATTTAAAACTGCACGCGATAGGTTACAGTGATTCAGCGGCCTGCACAGCATCTGAGGAAAACAGAGACTCTAAATTCAAGTGCAGTGATTTGGAAAGATAGAAGCTGGAGGCAGTTGTTATATAGCAGAACTTCCAACACTGCAGCATTGAAGTCTAATGTAAAGCTGAGGGCAGCACTTTCCACAGCCAGTGAGGTCATAGGGGGTGATAACATTTGTGACAGAACCCCCTCAGGTCAGGCTCATGGCTGTGTTTTGTTAAAGCTGACTTATTGTTAGTGTCTCTCTGCCTCTGCCTGCACTACATGGGATACATGCCAAATAACGTCCCTGGAAAGACTGCCCATCACTAAGACTGCCCATCACATCCTCCCACTAAACTACATAAACATCTCACCATCCCACTCCAGTCTTCAGTAGGATGATGAGTTGTTGTTTATGTAGTTTAGTTTTTTATGTAGTTTAGTGGAAGGATGTGTTGTCAGGATTGGCTAGCAAGACGTGGAGCTTGTGTCACTCATTAATTAAAAGGATGCAGGATACTCATCATTGTACAATCGTAGAATAGGGCCTGCCCTGCCACTCAAAAAGCTCATCACATCGGCCTTTTTTATACCCAATAAAGTTCGGTTTCCACTTACCGCTGTCCCTGTCCCTGCGCTGGCTGTGGAGGCGTGCGGCCGCAGCGATCTTCATTTCAAGCTGTTTGCGCTTGGCGGCGTCGGCGGGCATGGGGTCGCTGTAGTGGGGCCGGAGGCGGCACTCGCGCTGGGCCCTCACCGTCTCTGCCGGCTCATAGGCTGCGTCCGAGCTGGAGCGCCTGCAGCCCAGTCCAGAGTGCTGCTGCTTAATGGACAGAGAGAGAGAGAGAGAGAGAGAGACCTGTCAATCAAGCGCTCACATCAACCTGGTGTTGGCTGAGAAAAGCAATCAGAGAATTGCCAGTATTGATGGAGAAGGAGAACGCCACGCGAGAGGCCATAGGAAGCGTACAGGCCTTGGGGGAGTGGAACACGTCTTGCCAGCCTACTGTGATAGAGTAGTCCTGGTAATGGAGTAATCAGGGGCTGAATCTCAACGGATATTGATCCCTGCTGAAGCATGTAGGTCTGACAAATGAGATGGTGTGAATATTGCTGAGACACTGACTCTACAGTAGGCCTTCTTCTTGTTCTTGAGAGTCTCACAGAGACATTGCTGGCGAAGCCTTGTAGATAGGAGAAAATCCTCAAATGACTGAAGCTATTTGCTGTGTCTATCCTTGCTTAAGACGAGCATTGGAATTTCCCAGCACATAACCACCGTATAATGGCACAATACTAAGACTAGGTGCAAGGTTTCCACTGGTGGCTCTCCAAGCATTGTTGCATACATCATGGCCCTCAGCGTTAAACGATGGAGCAGGTGAAAGGGTCATCACCGTGACACCTGACCCCTCACCTCTGCAGATGTAGATCTGTTATCCATCATGGATCTCCAATGGAATTGACTAGCAATGCTAACAATGACTGATCAATGCTTGATAATTGTCATTGATTATTTAAAAAAATGCTTCTATCCAGGCTCCCTGGTTCTTAGCATCCCTAGTGATGAACAGCTAGCTACCAGACCTATGAATGATCAACATTAAACAACATGTGAAACTGAAGGGCAAAGGGGTGTGTTCTCATATCCTATAAGAGGACGGGAAATAAGACACTTAGGGCTCAGGTGTCGTACCGAATAATCAATGACGAGGTTGCGGGAATTAATGAATCGCGGTCATGACTGAGAAAGCGCTACGGCATTCTACATGCATTAAAGCTGCTGCATGCAACACTGAGCTATTTGCACGAGCAACGGTGGAACACACAATGTTAGCATACCTTCTCACCTACAGCATCCTTCCTCATACAAAACACATGCCGGCCATACAGCAAACAAGCCTGTCGATGCTGCCCCTCAAACCCGGCAGAGACGCCTCGGATTATAGCACAAATTAACACAATGCAGCAGCAGTCGGCTAGCGTCTCCTGCAGCGAGACCGGAGGACAGCCAGCAGAGCAGAACATAAGAGATGAAATGAGGAGCACAGTTACCACCATCAACCTGCTATTTAATCCTGTTTGAGTCCCATTCTCAGACGCTGAGCTGTGAGGAGCGCTGCATGCTAGCGGTTGTCAGGGTTTCATCACAAGACCCCCGTGTGGATGTGTGTGTGTGTGTGTGTGTGTGTAGCCGCCTGCGCAGTCCTCCAGCCTCAGCCATCCTCACATACCCCTGTGTGTGTGTATGTGCGTGTTCTATAGCCAACTGCTGTCCTCAGCATGGTGAGTGAGTGAGAGGTAGAGAGAGAGAGAGAGAGAGAGAGAGAGAGAGAGACAGAGGGTCAAACTGCAAATGAAAAAAGGAGGGGGGAAGGAGACAGAGAGAGATATCCTTACACATTCTGCTAGTTCCTCTCCTCCTGCAGGCTCGTCGCAAGCCTCCGCTCCGCAGGCCGTCGTTGTCATGGAGACGGCGGAGGATTGACAGTCCAGTGGCAGAGCAGTGATGTCAGCGCTGTCGTCCTGGTCACCTGACAGCCTGACGGGGGCCTCGGCAGCGATCTCTGCACTGCAGCTGGGGAGAGAGAGAGAAATCGAGAGAGAGGGAGAGGGAGATGAAGGGGGGAAGACGGCAAGGATAGAATTATGATTCCTGGCACCTCTCTCCTCTCCTCCCACCATCCGTATCATTCAGTTTCACCCCCCTCCCCCGCATCTCCCCTCCCTCCTTTCTCTCCTAACCCATCCTCCCTTCCACCCCTGCAGGGGGGTCTTGGCCACACCACAGCAGAGGGGCTCAGAGGTAGGGCTAATTAGACACATCAATTCACATTAACACCTGCACTCCTCGACCACAGGGCAGGACACGGGGCCGTGTGGCTGGGCCTGCATCGTACATCTCTCTCATTCCTTTGTGTGCTGGGCAGCTATGCTCTGAGCACATGTAGACCGGGTGCACCCAGACACACTGCCTCTCTCTCTCTCTCTCTCTCTCTCTCTCTCTCTGCATAGAGCACCGACACTGTGCTCTGAATGAACATGAGCACACACCAGTCTGCCACAAGGATGCTGTCTGTAATCACACTGGCCTAGACTGCACTGCACATACTGTGTGTTGGAGACAAACCATAAATCTTTTGTTATCATATCTACCTTGATATTAAAGTAAGGCAAGAGTAAGAGTAATTGCTGTTGGCCAAGGATGTAAACTCTACCAACGCCATTTATAATTAAAGATCTTAATCATTTTTTGTAAATTGTTATGGATCTACAGTATAGAGTATAATAATTTGGTATTTAGGTATTAGCTTTATCTTGTCATATTATCAGATAAAACCCCTCAAAAACCCCTCATATTATCAGATAAACCCTCTGTGTCTAGCCTCATTTGACCTGCCAAAATGCAACACTCTTTAGCCTGTCATATTAAATAACGCATCTCCTTAGTGAATTTGCATGAAGTCTCAATTAATTAGCTCTTACACAACTCTCTCCTGTCTGAAGCCCTCCCAGAAACCAGTGAATGCTGAGCTTGCCATGTCAATTACATAGAAATAATCCTGAGATCCTGCTGACGTGTCAGAACATCTGACTGCACCACCTTCACACACTCTCTCTCTCTCTCTCACACACACACACACACACACACACCAGTGTAACACCACCAACTAACCCTGACACAATTACCAAACTGGTGGTTCTTAAACAACAAAGACCCCCCCCCAAAAAAAGAAAAAAAAATGCCAGGGGCAAGGATGCAGAAATAATTAGTTTGCTCCTTTTCAAAGCAGCAATAAAACAGCCATAATGTTTCTAGTTGGAACAACTGTCATAAAGAAAGCCTTTCCTTGAAGATATTACCTGTCATTCGGGATGATTCATGAGGCAATAAACTGAAACTTAATTTATTAGCACATGACCGTGTATGATGCATCACATCCCTGTAATAGAATGTGACATTGACATTTGTATATAGCCATAGCAATATTATGTGTATGTCGCTCTAATGCAGACAATGCAATACATCTTTTATTTCTTTTATTCACATTTGCAGAAATACAGGAAACTAAAAGAAAGCTCACATAAGAGCCCTGTTAACAGAAGAGATTCCTGTTCCATTGTATGGTACAGTCTGTGCAATAAAAGACAATAGGATTGTAATTGCCTTGTGAAAGACCCATCAGACTTGCACAGTTCGATAGCCACAGCCTAGTAGGGTCACATGGAGCATGAACAAGAGAGACACTTGTTTTGTAGAATCTTAAATCCTTAGAACCAGGCCCTGGGTGCATATGCATAGCATTAGATTAATTAATTAATTAAGTAATAATCAACTCTATGCTACTTAAATATTCAATAAGCTGGAAGCTATCGGAGGTCAAATAAAAATCCATAACGTATATATAATGTATCAGAGCAGGGAAATATAGTATTAGTACAAGCAATATGGAATATTAATCCTTGTTGAAAAGCTCTCATAAATTCTGGACTTGACATTCTGCGGGGATGAGAAACTAGAAAATCATATAGCTTTCCTGTCTGGAGAAGACACACATCTCTCCTGGTTTCACACAGCTCAGTCCTCAACGTCCATCACCACTACTAGCACTGCAGACTACAGACAAAGGTATGAGGTGGAGTGGATCTTGACTGGGAGGGAGAGAGGCATGTCTGACAGAAGAAACATAAGTACACAAGGCGATCCTTTCATTGTCACCAGCCACAACTTATAGTCCTATAAGTCTTCTCTGCTCAGTGTGCTTGTGTGTGTGTGTGTGTGTGTGTGTGTGTGTGTGTGCATGCCTGTGGGACTTGGAAGGGTGCCAGATAATGGCCTATGATGGCCGCCAAAACAGACTCTGCGTCCTGCTCCTTGATTTGCTCGACCACGCCAGACTGAACTCTCCATCTGTTTAGCAAACAGTATGCCCACCACAGCTGTCAGTGAGAGAAGGAGCGTGGGGGAGGAGGGGGTGCCAGGCTGAAGTGCCAATCCAATCCACTACCATCATGTGAGCCTATGGAGACGTGTCAGACTTGAGACACTGGCACAGCTACAGCAACACTCTGATGGCCAACCCTGTTAGCTCTAACAGCTGTTAGAAGAAGCTGAGATAAATCAATACCAACACAAACGCTAATGTCGCCCCTGCAGAAAACTGCCGCAGCGCCCACCATGAGATCCAATTTCACCATCAAAGAGCATTAATAGATCTGAAAACAAGCTTTCTTCGGCAGAATGGTGTATAGTCGTCTTAAATTAAACCCACACAGTGTCCAACCAGTAAACAAATAGGTGTTATTTTCAACTCAATTCTTGTCTTTTCTTTTCTTGTATATGATTTCTTCACATGGCTGAGGTCCAACTGAATTTCATTATTTTTTTTTTCATTATTTTTCTTTGACTCTTATCAAGTAAGCCTTCTACAAAGCAATAAAGCAGCATAATGAGCAAAACTGGATAGGAAAACCTCTTCTGCAGGGACACAGTTTAGTATTAACAAAAATACCCCAACACAAAAATAAAAACATTTACTCACCCCTTTTTGAAGAGGTCCAGGGCCGAGCCGATGAGGCCGTCCTTCATCTTGTAGATCTTGGCTCCGTAGCTGGAGAGGTCTGTGCCGTCCAGGAGGAGGGCAGGGCAGCAGCTGGAGGGGCCTTCATTGCTCTCCCTGCGGGGAGGGAAGGGGACAGCCACTGCTGTGTCCACCACACTCGCACTGGGCCTGGTCTCCTCCTCTGTCGCCCTGTCTGGGGCAGAGCTGGAGCTGGAGCTGGAGCTGGAGCTGGAGCTGGAGCTGGCCAGGGGCTGGAGGGGAGAACGGGCAGTGGGGCCTATGCATATAGGGGAGGATGTACTCCGAGTTCTGGTTGTGAGCTCCACCACTCTCCCCTCTCTGACGTCCGTGTGACAGGGGGGCTCCTCAGGGGTGCTGTCAGTCAGAATGCTCTCACTGCCTGTCCAGTCTCTGGCTGGGCTCTGGCTGCCAGGCCCAGGCTCTTTTGAGAGCGATTCTCCATCAATGCTACCCTGACTCTGCCCGATCTCTCTTTGCCTCATCCTCTTAAACTCCTCAAAGGTAGGGATGTGCAGGCGGCCAATGGGGGGCCTCTTGCGTTCCACTGTCGGCTCAGAGCCGTTCCCAGTGATGGACTCCATTGTGTAGGACTTGGCCATGCCCGGGGTCTCCGGGGTCTCCGGGGAGGCCGTGGAGGCGTGGAGAGCCAGGTTGGGGGTGCTGTTCTGGCGGCGGAGCTGCAGGCGCCTCATGACCTCCTGCTTGATCTCCTCTGGGCTGGTGATGCGGCGGGCACACAGGTGTCTCCCCCCGGCCGGGTAGAGGTGGGGGGACGCCTCTCTCTCAGATGACCCTAGCAAGACAGACGGGGTGCCCGGGGTCACCTGAGGTCGCAGGGGTTTTAGGGGCTCGGCTGCACGCGCACTTTGGAGGCGGAGTTTCTCCCTCAGGCCCTTCCTGGCGTTGGCGTTCACGCCCCACTCGTCCACGCCGGGGAATAGCCACTGAGGGAAAAGGGGCAGGTCCTTCCTCACCAGCCCACGACGGGGGTAGAAGGCCAGGCTCTCCGGGGAGGACACCATGCCGTACACCTGGGGCCCCTCTGGGGGCCCGTCATACCAATGGCTGGTGGCCGTGCAGCGGAAGATAAACTCACTGTCCACGCTCCTGTAGGGGGCGCCGCTGAGCGCGTAGAGGCCTGGCTCAGACATGGCGTTGTTCCAGTTGAGGTTCTCCATGCTGCGGTACAGCCTGCTACTGCTGCCTGTGTTGGCACAGGGCCCAGGGTCAGACCCCAGCCTGGCCTCAGGGTGCCTGGGTTGGTGCTGCATACTGCTGGTGGAGCAGTACCTCAGCCCCAGGTTGGTGAGCAGGGCACTGCTGTTACACCTAGGCGTGACAGGGCATGGGCTGGGCACCCCCTGCATGCCGGGGTAGGGTGGTGCACTGTGGCCAGGGAAGCGGGAGAGGGGGGCAGGCAGGTCGGTGAAGCATGGCTCCAGGTCCATGGTGCAGCCAGCAGGCGAGCCGGCAGAAGAGTACTCACATTGCGGGGCCTTCACGTCTGGCATGGCTGCAGTCTGAGCCACCATCCTTCAGAGAGAGGCGCCGGGACGCTGGCCCTGCGGGTGACAGCACATGAAGGCATGAGCAGGAAGGCTGAAGCATGAGCACTTCAGACACACACACACACACACACACACACACACACACACACACAGACACTCACAAACATGCCATTAAGTGCATGAAAATGTTGTAAATGTCAACTATTCACAGCTGATAATAGACAAAAATGTTATCTGAAGGACGGACAGTGAGGGCCAATGAGGCAACGTTAGAAAAGATAAAGGCATTTGAAACAAACATGCTCTGAGATGTTAATACCTTTTCAATATCATTTGAACCTTAGTATGGTAGTTGACCTACAGGGAAACATGGTACCCTAGCTTTGGCCATGTGACAATCAGTCAGAGATATGACAATGGGCCACGGGGACAGTGCAAGGTCCTCAGCTATTGGATAACCACGGCTCCGCAGAATTACATTGTCCCTGATGCGCGGTTCCTTAACTTGAATAATCGCATTAATTTTCTAAAAATGGCTCTGCTCCATGAATAAAAGAAGGGATTATTTCCCTTGCTCGAGACCATGAAAAACGAGAGGCAGAAAAACGTTGAGCTGAGCGGACAGTAATAAAGACTGCCACTTTGCCGTTAGCCTTCGGCGCTCATTCTGCTAATCAGAGAGGAGTTGAGGATTAGCGGGGAGCGCGGCTAAGAGGACTTACCTCCCTCTCTGTAATTAGTACCAACGGTATGGCTGCGGGCCAGCCATATACCCATCCCTAATCTTCAGCACATATCAGGGTCAAAAAGGCAGGAGTTATGAAACAGAGCAACATCCCTGAGTCATCCCTGAATGATGCATACAGTAGATGAACACAATAAGATCAGCTTTACTTACAAATGCCCCTCTTAGTGGCTTTACGGTGCCACAGGCAACAATAACTCTGTGATGGGAGATAATAAATGTATCAATATTCCTCACATGCTGAAGGTAAAAAAAAGAAAAAGAAAAAAGTTATTCAGGTTTAATTAAAAACCGCCTCCTCAGAAAACAGCCGCCGTCCTCCAATCTAATTTGTTAGCTGCAATTGAATGAGCTGCGTGCAAAAACAAAGACTTGGTTATTTATCTCTGGATCTAAATGTATGCAGACAAGTGAATCCTTTCAGCCCGTACTGTGGGCGAGTAGGTTGTCAATCATTCTTGGGAATACACTTTTGAACGTGTTCCAAATTGTGTTTTTCTATAGAGCTTCTACATGGGAAAAAAAGTGCTGACGTGAATAAACAGGAGTTGATTTGCATTAGGAGCGCTTGTCTAATGAGCACGCTCCTCACTCCTCTGTGTCTACGAGCCCCTCTGTCTCTGAAACAGTGACAGGCAGGCAGATGCTTTCCCCCTTTCGTCTTGATTGAATTACTGTACATCTAAAGGAACATTCTCAGGCAGGCTTTATAAGGGTCTACTGTCAGGAGCACTAACCAGGAGATATTTCATTTCTACTGACTCCATAGTAAATCAGCCTCACTGATGCTCAGTGCAGAGAGGTGGCCTCCTGTAAACATGAAAGAGCACCTAGTCTGGAGAGGACCAGGTTAAATGATGGTTATATTCTTGGAAGTACTGAACGATGACTGAAATCATTCCCCCAAATGCACTCAACTGTATCGCATACCATTACAATGTCAGGTCAAGAAGAACCTTCCATGTCTTTCACATAGTTATTGTAAGCGTGGTTTTGTGCTTTGAAAATGAAATGTAAACAGGAAAATAATTTCAAACATACAGTCGATGAGTATGTGTGTGCGTGCTAGCATAGGTAAGTGTGTTGCTGGGTGAGTCTTCCTCTTTGACTCTGGGGAGGTTCAAGCATCATATTCCAGTGATCAGGTTCTGAACCAGATCTTCTGATCACAGCCAGTTACATCCTGCGGCTGTCTTAACTTACCCCATTTTAATCAAGTCTCTGTGGTCTTCTCCTACGCTGCCTTCAGCCTGCAGGTCATTGGCTCTGTCCCAAACAGCAGACTTCTTCAGAGGCTTCCTTCAATGAAGAACACTGATGGGTCTACACCATCCAGGGACCCAGACAGTTGTGGCCTAAAGCAAAACAGAGAGAAACAAATAGATCAATAAGGAGGATTTTTCAAAAGAGTAAAATAAACTAATCATCAGAGACATTTCTCTCAAGAGTCCGGCCGTCCTGCCCTGAATTAGTCTGGATGTAGATGAGACATCTAGATGTATTTGATACTGTAAAACAAGCTGCACAGACTGAATTAGACATAAGTGAGTTACATCATTAGAGTTTGATTTCTAGATTAAGGGAACACACACGCTGCACTGCACAGCCAAATGTCAATCAATGTGTGTGTGTGTGTGTGAGTGTTTGTTTGTGTGATGGATTCGATTACAGCTGAGGTACAGAGGTCACATTGACCAACATGAGCAACAACAAAACCAGTGACTAGAGAAGATCTCATACTGTTTCCCCATACTACTGACACTGTATCTAAAACAACCATTAACTTCAAATCAACAACCACAGGGTCCCAGGACAGAACCAGCAGCAGAGCAAACCTGCATAGAACATATATCTCACAACCACAACAATGCTCCACAACTTCAATAATGCTGCAGCTATTCCACCAAAAAAGATAACATATCCTTACCTAGTTTCAACCAAAAGCTCACAAAACAAACCATATGTTCGTCTGTTACTCTTTCAGAGTCCCTATGCCTTATGCCATAATCCATCATCGGACACACATCTTTACATCTTCCTCAAACATACTGGAGTCTAAAACAAGAACGGCGCAGTCACTAAAGGCGTATGTCACTTTCTTTTTTTTCGGGAGCGAGCTAGCTTCCATTTCTGACAACCCCCTGGGTAGCCGGACGGAGAATGGCGAGGCTGTCGTCCCAGGTTTGACAAGTGCCCGTCATTGATAAGTGGCCCCACCCCCCCTGGAGTGACAGATCGCACTGAGCTGGCAGTTGAGTGACAGAGCCCCTGTGGTACCGCCCCCTGCGGAATGACCCTCCCTCTCGAACAGGACGCTGCAGCACCACAGTCCAGTGGCATCCTATCTTTAGAACCACCGCGGTGCTCATTTCATCCAGACACACTCTCACCACACAAGGATAGCCTAATTTAACAACCCCATTGCAGCTGATAGGCTTTCAGAGGGTGGGCATTGGCATTGAGGAGGCCTATTTATCCAGTATGAGTACAAATCGCAGATCCCCTACAGTTTCCCATCATTGTATCTGTCTTCTACTCATGTGTAATTCACAACGCTTTAGCTACCCAGCCGTGCAGAGTCTGAAGGGAAAATAGCACTTTCTTCTACATTGGTGTTTATCTGTGGAACAGTCTCCCTGCACATTACATTTACATTTTGGACATTTAGCAGATGCTTTTATCCAAAGCGACTTACATTAAGCAATGCCAATGTAGTAATATAGATTATAAAGTAAATATCTATGAATGACAGTGACTGGATAGGTTAGGATGGTATTTCAAGAGGTTGATAGTATTTGTATATGTACTGTATTTCTATGAATGATGATGCTTTACAATTTTTAACTTGATTATTATTTCATTGTTGTATTTCTGTCTTGTCTGTTGCTGTACGTCATTGGATATTGTTTGTTTTGCCATCAAGGACCACATTGTAAACAAGTGTTTTCAGTAACGGTGTGCTACCCTCTGGGATCAGATGCATCTTCGTAATATGTTTATTTTTATCTCAAAGTCAAATAAAATCAAATGCTCACATTTGGTACCACATGACAGTACCACAGCCTCATCTCATTATAAATGGTGTGACTGTGTGCTTGAGCGCGTGTATGAATTGACTTTCCGTGTGTATGAATTGCCTATCCGTGTGTGTGTGTGTGTGTGTGTGTGTGTGTGTGTGTGTGTGTGTGAGAGAGAGAGTGAGTGCACATCCCACTGAGCATTCAGCCTCTTATTCAGTCCACAATGAAGTGATAATAACCTGCTACTTTGTGAGGCCACCTCCAGCGGCTCCTTGCTGGGGAGTCTCACGTTGGCGGGGACATGATGAGCAGCAGGAGGACTGAGCATGAGAGTGTCTGTCTGCTGACTCTGTCTCACACCATCTATCCCTCCATGGTCACTTCTCTGCTCTGGAGGACAACTTGAAGGAGAGCCACTCCAGCGGAAATAAAGGCTTAGGCCTTACACTGTGACAGGGCCTCACGTGTGTGATGGCCAAGAAGGAGTTTGTAAGCTTAGCTCTAGCCCATGCCATGTGAGCGACAGACAAAATTCAATTAAAAAGACAGTATTGATCCCGAGGCAATTGTTTTGGGCACATAGGGTCAATAACAACTACAACATGACAGCATACCACAACACACTGTATCACAATGACATTTACACACACCAAAGCGATGGCAAGCACCAACCAAACCCAGCAGGAGAGGAGTAGACATGGCCAGCACTTCACCGTAGAGCTGTGCTCAGGAGGTGAGGACAGGTGTAATGTCACATGGGTTGAGGTGCTCAACAGCTTGGCTTACTGACTTTTCGAGTCTAAGACCGGGGTGGAATCGGTGCTGTGTGTGGCGAGCCCTGCGTGCCGCAGCATGTAACACAAGATGGCTTAGAACCAACAGACAATGTCAAAACACGGCCAGCTTGAAGGCTAAGCCTTTTGCACTGGCGTGACCCTAGAAAGGATCGCCACAGCGAATAAAGAGATGGTGCCACGACCATGGTGCTATTTCAAAGTGCCACGCATCACTGATTCCAACAGACATAAAATTAAAATGAGTATTTTGTGCATTAAAGCCTCATAGATATTTGATGATGATACACTGTATAGATGTTGCTGTATTAGATATAAGCTTGTCATTAGGATATCTATGAGGCACAACATAATGACATTTTGTGACCGTAGACTTTCTTATTGTGGACTGATGAGAAACATACTTGAAAAAGATTTTGGAGTAAAGTAAAGTACTCCTTCCCAAATACAGACACAGTAACAATACTAGGTCACATGGCGACCAGTATTGTCTATCCTTTATGAGGTTAGCTGCCAGGTTCCCTGTGTTGACTCATCTGCTGGCTCTGTTACTGTGACAGACCTGCGATGGCTTAGAGTGGCCATTGTGGCATTAAAACCTGTCTGACAGACAGGGGCGATTAATCCCTTAGATTCCATCTGATCCCTCAGAAATCCCATAGACGGGAAAGCCCTGGACACCAAGGGCAGTGTTTCTCTAGGCATTGATCGATCGCTGATTCTTATCTCCAATATCTTATGTAAGGGGGGGGGCCGTTTACATTAGTCTTCAATAGAATTCTGCTGACACAGAGTGAATCTCTCGACACAGAAATTCTCACACACAAAACAAAGCACGTGAACCAAACATTTGCTCATGGAAACAGAGATTCCAAAGGGGTTAAAATGGCTGCCTCCTCCAGCCACAATGTTCAAATAGCATTCAGGAGGCCCCACCAGGACACAGGAGAGGTTGACAGGTTATAATAGACTGAGATCCTAATGAACTGGAGTGCCTCTCCATCTCCCGTCAGGCGAAGAGAGGATGAGGCGAGGCGAGGGGAGGGAAGGGAAAGGGAAGAGTGGATCCTGACATCCCATCCTTAGGTGCAGGCAGGCAGATGAGGCTCTTCTTCAAAGCAGGAGAAGACGCGGAACTCCAATAGGCAAGAGAGGAGCCACACCCCCTTCCCCATGTTCCCCATTCCTCCCCCCTCTCATCAGTCAGAGAAATGTGGGTTAATAAGGCTTCATCTGGGGCTCAGTCATCAACACCTAGTCTCTGCAGACCAGGAGGGTACGAGATGAATAGTATTCCAGCAGCATCAAAGTTGAAAGCGCGGAAGCCGGTTGTTAATTAGGCAAAATGTCCTGGAGCTGTGTGTGAAATACAGTGAGGGGAGAATGTTTCAAGAGGGTTTACTTCAGAGCCATGTACTGCTGTACTGCTGTGTAGTTCTGTGTGGTAGAGTCTAGTGCTGTGTAGTACTGTTTAGCACAGGTGCAGGCTGGGCGTCTCCCTGTTCTGTAGGTCCAGGTCATTCCTGCTTCATGAATATTTCACGTTTGGGAGGTGTTAACAGTGCTGATTAATTATACAGGGAGTGGATGAAGTGATAGCACCTTCATTCTTTTGCATGATTTTTCCATGAGCCTGCTGCACTCTCTATTCATTCAGAGGGACTGTGAAAGGGCCTTTAAAAGAGAGACTGTTCAAAAGGATCCATCTTCCAATCCATGCAAATGATGTCCAAGCTATCATAAAACATAATAAAGATAAAACTGTCTAGAGAGGACAGTCATTTCAGATTAACACAAGGGATGTCAAATATTTCCAAAACTATCAGAGCAGCAACGATGAGCTTGTTCTGTGGGCCTCCTCCATATTTGCTTCTATTCATGTCACAAATGTTTAAATTCCAGACAGTAGATTGAGTGGATACAGTTCAATGTGCATACAGTATTTGTCTGGTCTTCAGTGACAGATCCAAACAGTCATTGTCAATAATAGTTAGAGAACAAGATGATATAGTCTAGCTTTACAGTGGTAGCTACATTTCCGGTTTAGCAATAAATATCTTATTAGGGTGCCAGTGGCCTGTGAAAGTCGAAGAGACAGACACGTCGATATGAACCAAAGTCAATGCCTGCATGTCAACGTTGTCGGTCGTTATGTTTAATCGATTATTCTGGAGCCACATGCCATATAATTACACAATGATCACACAAAAAAGCAGTGCGTGATATAAATAGCTGTGATCCCAATAACAGTGTAAGGGAAAAGTGGGCATCTGTCAGACCACCCGAGCCCTGTTATTGACTCATGGAGGGTTATCGATCCGTCATCAGTCCCTGTATCCACACAGCCTAAATAACATAGACCCCCCTCGCCCCACTTGCACAATCAAACACCCTATCAAGTGGAACTGTAATGTACTGGATGTATATGTTAACCACATGTGCCAGTGTACTGTACTGTACGAGCCCGATACGATACGGTAGACACAGAGACTCCGTACGTCATGTAACCCAATAGTACGCTGATTTCTCCTTCGGGGACTCTGAAGGAAATGAAGCGGCATTATAATTGCCTTTTAGACTGATGAATCAATGGGCAGCTCTCCCCAGAAGGCTTTTTTCTCCTGTGTTAGATAACAGAGGGAGAATATGAAACCCCACGCTCTACTGGCCAACAGACAGGAGGTAGAGATGTTGGCTGGACTCCCGTCATCGGCCACGTCTGGCATTTATGTGACAGCGAGCTGCACCATTTTGGAATGAGGCACGCTCTGGCTTGGGGCGCTCAATGCGGTATTTCATAGCGAGGGGTTCATAAGAGGATCTGGAAATTCGACGTTCGCTGTTGCTTTGTAAACAAGCAGCATGATCAGACTGCAATTACTTGGAATCAAACTGAATTATACTCAAACTGTATGTATGTCTCATTTAAATTCTAAGCCCAATTAAATTTAAATGCAGAGTGGAAACACAACAACCTGGGTGCATATCCAGTATAAGGTTCACCTAGAGGTTTGCCATTGCCTAGGCAGAGAGACTTCCTCGCTCCACAGCTTTTTCCTGTTTTTGTTGTTACTGCTGGACTAATGACATCAACACCAGCGCTGCAACGGTAACAATAACAAAACCAATCCTCAGACCTCTGTGAGATGAGGGTGACCTCATTCCAATGATCAATCTCCTGAGAGAGCGAGTGTGTGGGAGAGAGAGAGAGAAAGGGAAAACATGAGGGCTGTCAAGACATGAGAAGGAAGAGGGAGGCATGGGAATTGGGGTATGGTGTTAAAGGAGCAATATGTAACATTCAAGCTTCCTAATGGTTGTGATGACTGTTTAATCAGTAGCGATCAGGAAATTAGATCCCTTGAAAGAGAACATTTACAAATCCTCTTTTGGTCCTACCAGACACTCGGTTTGTATACAAACATGTTGTTATTGGCTAGGAATGTTCTAGAGGAGGTGGTTATATTACTATTACTATATTATTATTATGGAGGAGGAGGATGTTGTTGTTGTTTGCTCAGAGGTGGCAGAGTTTCAACAGACTAACAACCCTGCTCCTTTAAGAGTGTGAGCAGGAGAGATAGGAATAAAACATGATGGAGCATGACAGAAAAAGAGTAGCATGGTGGAGGAAGAAACAGGGAGGTAGTTAAAGAGAGAGATGGAGAGAGAGAGAAAATAGAGAGACAGACAGATAGAGAGAGAGAGAGAGAGAAAGAGAGAGGTAATCCCAGGAGCGCTGTTGATAAACAAAGGGAGGGTAATAAGGCTAGATTTGCTCAGGAGCAGATGGCAGTGTGACTCACTCATATCATTGACATGGGAATGGAGAGAGAGGAAAGAGATGGGCAGAGATGGAGAGAGATAGGACCAGGGAGAGACAGAAGAGGCGGGGGGGATCCAGATCATATCGAGAGTCAATGATATCAGTCATGTTTCCCCATCATCCCCTTTGCATGTCTGACTGCACTGTCCTTGACATCACATGAGAACAAAACAAAGATCAATTCTGTCCTTCCCTCTCCTGTTCTCTCTCTTATTATTTTACTTCTGGGTCAAAACAGCTCTCGCATGATAAATCATTCACCTTATGAATGGAGTTCGATGGCTGAAATGGGAGCCAGAGTACTTACAACAGAAAATGACTAGACATGGGATCATACATTTTGTTTTTAAAACAACCCCGTTTAAACCAATCATTTTCTAATTCAACCACATGCTTTTGTAGTTTCGTATCTCTCTCAGGAACAGATCAATAGGGTCCTTTAACCGTGCCAGAGAATGTCAGCTTTGGAAATGACCCCCTCATGTCAGCTCATTGTCAGTACTAACGACCTTCCATGAGTTACAGATCATGGTATCGGAGTCAAGTACAGAGGCCCTGCCCGCCGTAGGGGTCTGGTGTCAGACAACAAAGGTGTGAGCCATGCTCTGTGACAACCAGAGGGGAGAGGAGGGAGGGGAGGAGGGGATCAAAGCAGGGGAGTGACGGGTGGGCAGAGGCTCCCCCCCCCCCCCCCCCCCCAGTCTCCTTGGGCCAGGGACTGGCTGGTAATGGTCTTACACTCATGGGGCGAGGAGGTGAGAGCCAGGGGGGTGGGGAGGGGAGGGCAGAGGAGGGGATTTGGCATGGAGAGGAAGAAAAGGCATTGATCAGCTGTCGTTTCTGTTTACTGTGGGTTAACTAACGAGAATCATGATGGCCAGGCTCTCCCAGGCTGTGTGGAGGGAGAAGCCTGTCACTCACCTCCAGAATCACAATGCCATCCAGCTCAGCAGGGCTCTGTGTTCTGTCATACCTTAGATACATGTCGTATCTACCCGGGTATGTGTCAAAACATTCACACTGTCTGCCTGTGTAGTGCTACAACGCTACCTTCTTAGAATGACACTTGGCAGTCTGAAGTGTCAGCCAGTGTCACTATTTCAATGCTGCTGAAAAATAAATAGCATCAACATTTTCACCTGTGATAAAGTAGTCAGAAATGACCTTTGAAACAGACAGCTTGGCTCTCTTCCTGGAGGCTTTGTTGGTAAGTGTTGGACTATTTCAATTATAGCTGACAAAAGAGCGAGGTTCTCCAATGAATGCAAATAGTAGAAAAAAACATTTTCAGCAGGCCCCTAAAAGTACCATTTATGAAGACACAAATAACTGCTTCGGGAGTGGAAGACCGGAGAGCCATATTTTGTGAATCACTAATGGAAATCCATAATTACTAGACCCCAGGAAGTCCACTACAAGTCCTAACCCGGTAGGCACAAAACTGATTAGCCCCATCTGAACCTCCTTCTCCCCACCCTCTTACCTTTTACCTCCCATTTCCCCCAGACAAATGCTACGCAAACCTGGATGTGTCAACTCAATTTATTTTCCAATTTCCTGCGAGGTGACTGTCTCTCTCTCTTTCTCTCTCTCTCACATGCCACCCCCTGTCTCTCTCACCTCCCCCATGTCTCTTCTAACTCTACCACTTGCTCTCTCTCTCTCTCTCTCTCTCTCTCTCGCTCAGCAGATGAAATATTCAGGCGTGCCACCATGCCGTGCTATTTCCAGCCACGTGGTGCAGATGGTGATTGCTAGGTTGCTCCAGGTTTTGGCAGACCTGAGCTAAGGTCAGCAGACCAAGCTGATGTCTGCAGGCCAGACCATGATCCGATCCACTGCACAAGAACACACTATCGATCTGCCCATGGATTCATTAGCTGGACAAATTAATCTAGTGGGATGCCGTGGTGTCTATGGCGGCAGACTGAGAAATGGGGCGAGACCACGGTATAATGTGGAACAGCCCCTTCCAGTGTTGACCCCCAGGCCCACTACTCCTAGGCAAGGCGTCAAGGGGTCAGTGAGGCATAACTGGAGCTCCTGACAACACACAGCCTCATGTGACAGCAATGAATGAGGATAAATCACATTCAGCATTTCTCTGGCTGGGCAGTCAGAGGGAAAGAATAACACAGCTAAACCCAGGCATAGATGCTGAGATCTCCTATCTGTTTTGAATAAGCAAACATGTAAACCATGTTCATCTCCAGCCTTGTCAGAAGTGTCTACAGAGTGAGTTCACAACGCAAAGCATCATATTCAGCAAGTGTCATCCAAAGACTCTACTCCTCTGCAACATGAATAATTGATTTCTGCTTCGTCAAGTATCCATGAAATTCTGTTCAGATTACACAAACAATGTATACATTCTTAAAACCTCTTGGCAACCTTTCCACATAAAATGTAAATGTTCACTTCATGTGGCAATACTTTTAAAATCCTTAGATTCTGGTTGTACAGTGTTGCATTTCACCCATTAACAGCGTAAAGATACCGAGATCTCCTTGCTCACATAGCTTTTTTCTTTTTTAATTTACTGGATAAAACAAATAAAACGAACACAAAGCCATTACTCTATTACCTATTATGAAGTAGTAGCCTACAGGAAAACATCATCAAAGTCATTTCTCCAGCTGTTTCCTCATGAAAGAGGAAAAATACTACAGCACAAAATAGTTCTCATACATAAGATATGAGAGAGATAATGGCCTGCCGACTCACCTTTGTTGTGAGTAAGCGTGTGTAACTGTCTCTGACAGCACAGCTCAGCAGGCAGCCTCCGTCTCCTACATGGTGTGGTGTAGTACTAGTGTGTGTGAATACTCCAGCCCTCTCACTGGCTATTGTTACAGGCAAGGGCGCCTCACTGAGCATGCTCCAACTGAACAGCCCTTGCCGTCGGCATGGAAACGGGGAAGCAAGCAGCAGCCTTGACCGAGGGCTGAGGTGCTTTCTGCTTTCTACCTCTCTCTCTCTCTCTCTCTCTCTCTGGTTCTCTCACCCTTTATCTTCCCAATCACACACACACACACACACACACACACACACACACACACACACACACACACACACACACACACACACACACACACACACACACACACACACACACACACACACACACACACACACAGCAGGGCCACTGTGTCATCATCCTGGCAATCTTTCAACACATCTTTATCTTTAATTAACATTATTTGATTCTACTTAATCACACGTGACGTAACACCATGATCTGACTAAAACAGATGCCCATTCACATATGTCCTGAATAGCAAAGTTCCATTAACTGAATTAAATGTTAAACTGAACACATTAACAAAAAAAAATATATATTTTGGTTTAAAACAATTGCTCAAGAAGTACAAAACAATCAGGTTAGTAAAGTTATAACTGCTATATAGATTATATAAACTATGAAATATAATTTGTCTTTTTTTTTTAATTCACAAACGATATGGAATGCCATTGCTTATTTACAATCAAGGATTAGGCCGATAAATCATTCTGTTGCACTCCCTGGGGACCGTCCTATGAAGGTATTTAGCCTGCAGCAGTGTAGTGTAATTACAGTATGATGATGCCGTCTGTTTGGCATTCCCAGGGCATATGGAAAGGGCTAATCCCCCATCAGTCTGTGGTATGTCCCAAACACCCCATTTCCTGAGGGAACAACAGGGGGGGGATCTAGGCGTGGGGGGGGTGCCCCCCTGCCATCTCTGCAATTTACTGGACCTGCGTCAAAACCCACATGAGCTGAAAAACACCAAATACTCCTTTGGTTTGGTCTCAGTTATCCATCTCTGGAGCGAACAGCAGAAACCCTCAGCCTGTCCATTATCAGCATTCAATACGGGCCTCCCCTCCCCAGGGGGGCGACGTACACTAAATACTCCTCTGTTGTTCAAGGCACTGAGCCTCGCATCAGCCGGAAAAAAACTTGCTAAAAGCGTTCAGGGCTGTTAAAGAGCTTCTCTGATGTGTAACAGCTCAGTCGCACGTCAGGGAATCAATGGTGGCATGGAGGAAGCCATTATTCAGAGCATAAGAAATGTAATTTCAAATTCAGCAATCAAAGACCACTTAACACAACCACGTCAATACTGACATATGTGTGACAACTCTGTATTGTCAGGAAATAATAATAAGTGGCACAGCAATCATTTACACACTTATATTAACTACACTGTGGCATAGTAGCATAAAATTGAAGAATGTGTCATATCCATTGATCCCACCATTACATTCAAACACATCACTGAATGTGCCAGGGAAGAAAGGAGGGAAGGAGCTGACTGTACAATGGGCAACTAGCGTGGGCAGGAGCTGTCTGTGCGTGGCCTTCAGCTGGAGGTTATAAAGATCAGAGATTTATCCTGCGAGGGCTGACAGGCAGGCTGAGAGGCTGAGAGGGCTGTAGCTGAGCCAGGCCCATTGAGGATGGGAGTGCAGGTGGCCCTGACACCCAGGGACGATGCGATGCGTGTCCACTGCCCCAGTCCGCCCAGCGACTCAGATAGATAATTTATGAGGGCTCCACCACAGGCTCAATAATTCATGGGGCCTTGCTCTGCCGTGGGTAAGTCACGGACGGACATCCTTTTAAAGAGAGAAAGAGAGAGAGAGAAAGAGAGAGAGAGGAACCTCTCTCTGAGAGAACTTGCCTTTATGTCATGTCACTTTTTTTAGGGATACTAAATTTAGTATGGCTCATGACTCAGGGTGAGGGGGGAGTTGGCCCATCTCTGAAGATTAATGACTTTAGAAGCTTGTGTTGGTGTGAGGAGGATGAGCAGCCACCAGCTAGGGAGAAAGGGGTTTTCCACACACACAATAGAAATACACACAACAGGAAATGCAAACACAGGACGTATGGATAAATAAAGTTGCTTTAGGACCATCATTTTCCATATTGCATCGGTGGACCAGAAACCCTTTCAACAGTGCTGTGTAAATTAGAGACCACCCCTTCCGCTGTATTCTATTACATTCACAGCCACACAATGGCTATTAGTGTTGTCCCCCCTAGAGAGACACAAAGCATTGTTTGTGACCTCGGCTACATGGGGAAATGTTTGCTTATTGAGGGGCGGGGGAATACCTTAATGCAGGACGTCGTAAAAAATGTCCTCCGATGGTTTGTTTTGCAGGGGCTCCATGCTTGGCAACCGCAATGCCATTGTGGGACACAATGATGGCCTTTGATGACTGGCCAGATGAGAGAGACAATCGATTGAATAATGGAAACAATGCACAAAGAACACAGTGACACACATAAAGGAGAGAAGCTGAGGCTCACACACGGACATATATTTACATCATTACTATCCGTGCTTTTTTCAACTGACACAGATCAATTTCAGAGTAAAGGGAAGGTTCGGGTTTTTGTGTTTTGTTACTGTGACATTACATTTAACTGTGACAAACATTATGCCTGATGGCTTTCACAAACGACCCACTCAATTGCGAAAGAGTCATATGATAACATATTACAAGTGTTATCCACTACATCATGGTGATAGAACTTACACATTTCCACTACCAATACGCCCTACACACTACATCATGGTAGATGTGTTTAGTACCACTCGAATACACTTAACATGCAGCAGTGTGGGTTCTGGGAGGCAGCATGGGAACTGCATCCACATTCCTCAGCAGAAGTGCTGCTTCATTGAGTCATGGTCAGCTCAGATGAGAAAGGTGGCCCACATTTCATGGGATCCCTAAAGAGACCATCAGCATTCAAACCAGATAAACATGACAACCTAGTTGTCCAGGTTCGATCCATTCGTAGAGGGTCTGATTGGAGAGGAGGACTAGCTCAGCTCCGTGGACCAGTGGAGGGGCTGTGACCTACATTCTAAGGCAAATGATGTCTCTTGTGGTCATGGCGGTTTGTGCTTCTTGTGGTTACAGTAGTTCCTCGGCTTGGGTTTCTGATTAAATGTCCTGTATGTCCAGGGAGCTTGCTAACACAATCACCCAGCAGCATAGTACATTGAATCAGCCATGGCCTCCTGATGGGGTTCCGTGAAATCCAATTTCCCTATCAATCCTTGGTCCCTGCAGAGAGAGGGCTTCACACTGAAATATGATGCTCCTGACGGAAACATCCCTGGCTCTTCTTTCACCACATGCTACTCATCTGCACCACCTCCACTCCAGACGACACCATGGCTACATAATAACATTCCAGCTGCTAATTATAGGCTACTAGTGGCTACTGTTATAGCGTTACAGTGACAACTAATGCTAATACTTTACTACATATAACGCTACACCGTGACCACAGGTGCTACAGATGCCACTTGACTGAGTTTAATTTGCCTGTAAAATGGCTGTATGGCTAACATTGTAAACCCTAATCTAACTCAAGCCACTGCTGTGTAGGAATGGATGCATACGTTATATAGACTGTAAGGCATACAGAGGTGAGGCCTTTGAGTGGCAACGCTGACAAAATGCCAATGAGATGATCATCCTCTGCCCAGAGAAGATTAGCCCCTGAGAGACAGATGAGTCTTCACAGTCAGATCAATACTGTTCCCCACCCTGAGGAGTCACACTTGGGAGCAAATGGACCCAGCTCTGTTGTCATAACCCATATCACTCATAAGGACCGGCAGAACTAAATAGATGTCCCTCATCAAAATTCAAACACAGTCATATTTATGGTAATAGGAGGAAGCGTGGAAACCTTCTGAGGCATCAATATTTACACAACAAAAGGGAGATTGAGAAATCCTTGAAGCCCTGAGAGTATTATGATGCAGAATATTCAGTGGGCGAGTGTGGATGTATGGAAGACATTGTGTTGGGCTGAATGAAGGCAACAGGTTTCAAGGATGAGTCCATTGCGGACTGCTGATCTGCATATGAACATTGGTCTCATCTCAACCCTACAGTAAATGCTATGGTATACTAGAGAGCACTCAGCACTTATGACTTGATTGTACCTGCCTACAGCTTCCTGAATTCTAAAGCACTGCTTATTACAGTGTAACCCACACAAGGACACCCAACAGTGATTGCTAGGAAATGCATGTGAGAAAGCAATCGCAGAAGAAGAACCATTGTCTACAGATCAACAAAGCACTCGTCGCCAGGGACGACCAAGCGAGGAGAAGCCTATGATGATAAATATGAGCTGCATCAAAAATGCTGTCTGTCTGAAAAGTGATAATGTTCATTTTAATGAAACAAACAACGCCCAAAAAAACAAGACATTCCTTTGTTAAGGCAGGGAGATATTGCAGGCAGAAGAGCCAACAGGATTATACTGTAGTGCCTATGGGGTTTCATTTGAGAAAACAAAAGACACATAAAAACTGGAGGATGGAGAGTTTGCTGTTTTCATCCTTTCAGTTGAGATAGATAAAGACAGCATGTCTATCATTCACTGTGAAAGAGAGAGAGAGAGAGGGGAAGGAACAAGGCTCTTGACCAATAGTTTAATCACTGCTGCTTGCCTGAGAACAATCAAATTCCACATTTTTAATTCTGTGGCAGAGCAATTCTTCTCATTGAGATGCTGACTGACAACCCTTTCAACCAAACACAGTTGAGTGCAGAAGCATGCCGATTCATCTTGTTTGAGGATAATCCCCCAACCCCCAACCCCTGAATCTCAACAGTTCTCCTTGAACAGGCTGCACACTGTCGTCAGTGAGGCAGGTAAGTGGTAGACATGCTTCAAGACTCATAACCATGTTGTATCTGTGTGAACACGATATGCACACACACAGAGAGCATTTCCCCTCTGTGAGAAAAACCTTTTGTAGCATTCAGCACTGTATGTGTGTGTGTGTGTGTGTGTGTGTGTGTGTGTGTGTGTGTGTGGCCCCTTTTTGGTGGAATAGAAGGTAACAGCGTATTACTTTAGGAGAGCTGATGGAGGTCATGGTGAGCGGTGCCTCTAAAATGAGAGAGTGCTGTAGCCTGGAACTGCTGTGTGTGGTGCAGGCTGGTCCTGGTCCTGTGTGATAGGCCAGGTTAGCATTAACATCCTGCAGAGTAAGTGAGCTGTCATTACCTTCACAGCCACTCAACCAGAGAGTAAGTCCACAGGACCTGGGAGAGGAGAGGGCTGAGGAGGCACAGGGGTGGGAGAGAGCACAGCTGGAACCTCTCTTTATATTTACTCATGACTACTCCCATCATGTATGCCCAGTGCAAACTCTAGGGGAGCTTTTAGTGAGCAAAGACCAGTGAACTGTACTGTGTCTGCCTGTCAGAAATGACTGTCATGAAAGAATAACCATACCATGGACAACTGTACCTACAGTAAACCTGTATACATTTCCTCCACCTATAACATTATAGAAAGGGAAAAAAAGAATTCTGAAAAGAATTCAGCTAGTTTCTTTGTTCAGGAGTATGCTAATGCTGCAGACTAATAAAGCTTCACGGATTAACTAGTACTGGGGCTAATCTATGTGTTAGTATTGTGAGATCAAGGCCAAATTGCAGGTTAAACATTTTGTGAGTGGCTCAGTCACCAACAACAAGCACTGGTAGCTCATATCTTTTTTTTCTGGCCTACAAGCTATCTACTTACAGCCTGTTGTAAATGCAAACACGTCTCGACAGCACGAGTTCTGTGGAGAAAAAGCACTGGCACCTCATTACAATGTGTGTCAGTGTCGCAATGCTCCGCAGGCCTATAAGACAAGTACTGTACATGCTTTAATGCGTAGCATGTGCATGGAAATCTAATAGTGTAATTCAAAAAGCAGTCAAACAACATGCCTGGTAGAGGGCCTGTATGTACAGTAGAAATGGATTGATCCAGTAAAACCAGTGCCAGTGTGGTCTATAGCAACAGTCACGCTAAAAGGTCCACATCTGCAACCAGTCCCATTTCCATAGCCCCCCCCCCCGGTTTGTTTGACAGAGCGTGGATGGTAAGTGCTGGTATTAGCATTTTATTAAGTGACCTTCCTGTTCTCCACTCTGACTCCGAGCTTTTATTTTCCACCTGGGTTTTCTTTTCTTCTTGGAGTAGCAGAATGTAGGTCTGCAACTAGATATTCACATCACACTGAAGAGGTGCTAAAAGGGTGATTATACTCTCACTCTGATTATTGAATTACTGTGTATTAATAATTATTTAAATAATTATTATAATGTGTGTATTTGTGTGTGTGTGTGTGTTGGGAGGAAGGGTACTCATAATTAACTGTTTTTATACAACTAAACATGGATCTGTGAAGTCTATCATCATTAGTGATGTGTTGTTGCCCCAGCTGCATGGTTTTTAATTACCCCGCTGGTAATTAGTGGCTCTCCATAACGATAGGCTCCTGCAGCCCTGCCATCGGCCTGATGCCCTTTTGTTGATTGTCTATCTTGGAGGGGGAGGAGTGACACATTGTCACTGATCCTGCCTTCATCTCCCTCCCATGGCATGCAGCTGTGACTGATGTTCTAACAGGTCACAATGGGATCTATTTACCCCACCAGCCATGAACAAAGGTCAGTCTCAGGGGAAGAGGTTAGATTTTGAGGTGGTGAGACGGAGACTCCAAATGAACAGGCTTTCTGTGGTCATTATTTACCCGACTGACAACATCAAATTGCTATTGTCTTTCTGTTTTCTCATCAAAAGATAATCAGAAAATAATACATCATAGCAAGCCCCTATCGGGGAGTTTGAAAGTGAAGATCAAGTGATTTTTTCATATTGTACTTTTTGTCGTTTTCCACATGCCTTTACTGAGGCATAATGGTGCTCTTGAAATAAGGCACCAGTCCCTCATCAAGGGCAAGTTCCAGCTGAATTGTGGTCAGTGCTGCTTTCGTGAGGGGAGACCCTCCCGTCGCGTCAGAGCTGGATCTGCACAGAGAACAGTGAGGGACTCTATATATATCTATATGGTACCTCTACACAATGATTTCCATCCAAGTATATAAAATACAGTATTAAATGAAACAACAGTGTGTTACACAGCAGTAAGACAGTGTTAATAAGGACCCACATTGAAAACTAAAGACCACTGCTTGATAGATCAGCAACACAAGCTCTGTTTACATGCTCCTAGTTAATTACTTCCAAAACATTTAAGAAATACAGACATAAGAGAGCCTTAGATATTATCGCAGTCCATACATTCTACTCATGGTTATGCAGATATACAGATATACAGCATAACTCAATATACATAGCTGCATCTTGATCTTGTACACCATGCAAAACTTGAACATGAAATATTACTGTAATCACTTAATGACTGCTCTAATGACCATTACCTACTTGAATAATTGGAAGTCAATGGACCAGAAGTCCTGATCTCAGCTACTACGTTAATGGAACGCAATTACATTCAGTCCAGTAATGCCAACTTGCTCCAAATAAAAAAAAAGAGTGCATTACGATGCCTGTCTCAACTACACATCAGCATTAAGGCGCCCAAGTGCCCCTCACCTGCCAGAGATATCTGCTGGCGCAGCCTGACTGATCGCCCTGTCTCATTAAGTCTAGTGCTATTGACTCCGGTTAGTGCAATGTGAGTATGGCCAGTAAGAGACTGTATGTAAAAACCTAGAACCATTACCTGACCTTTGTTCTGTGTACCTCACTTCATTAAATCCCTGTTGAGCCCTGAGAGAACCATGAAAGCAGTGTGAATAATCTACCTGTTAAAGCTCTGAGTCTGTCTATGTGGTGGTCTCTCTCTTTGTCAAATGTCAATCTTGTCTTGTTCAATTATAAAGTAGAACACTGTTAAAGAGAGGCCAATGATAATTCAACCAATAGATTTTAATGGAACACAACAGCTTATTGTTGCTTATCTGTTCTCGCTACCAGATTGTACACACCTCAAATAACCTTGAATGGAATAAGGCTATGCTGCAAGTCATGAATACCAGGGGATATTTAGTCTGAATGCAGTTGTGTACAGAACATTTCTATTTCAAGAAATGAAGCACCGTAACAGGGAGGGAGAATAGCCTTGCATTCAATCCTTCTAGATGGAATGCACACAGATGGAGAGAAGGCATGTTGAATGAATACATGTCTATGTACAGTAGGGTTAGATTTATTCACTGCAAGGACACACTAAGCTATGGTGTCCCATATAAGTCCTGTGGGACTGAGTGTACCCATGATGAAAACAGTCAATGGTTTTCCAATCAAATGACCATGGGAGGTCTCATCTTCAAAACACTCCAAAAAATCAATCTTCATCAACATTTCATCATGTGCTGATCGGATGGAAAATATCGTGGGATCCATTTTTCTCATGTGTTGTTGAGGAACAAAGAACAATTCTGGCTATATTTTCAAGTTACACTACTCCCTACTGAATACCACTCCCTACTGAATACCATTCAACATAATTTATTTAAGATCACATAGGCCTAGCATGTGCTGGTCAAAGAATAGACCTAGAAACTTCTAGCTCTAATTCAGCATCTGCCCTCTTTGGCTCTCATCAGACCAGAGCCATGCAAACTGTATAGGCTTAATTATTTCTACCCATGGCTTTCCAGTGCCAGCCTGCATGTGCACATGCATGTGATTCTAATAGGCCTTACAACTGACGACAGAATGCGGAATCCTGCATCCTGCCCAGTTACAGTCATCCCCATACAGGTAAGCTCAGTGACAGCTGCTTCCACCCCTGCCCCTTTTATTAGGGTAATGACCTGAAGTTATTTCAAGGCATGCAGGGGGCATATGAAGTCCCAGTACATCCCTGCCTGTGGCTTTCACTTGCTTAGACCTATGGGACCCAAATACAATCTATATGGCGCAAAAAAAACAAATACCTCACAGGGGTGACAGGTTTGCCTCTCGCTCCCAATGAAAACTCTCAACTCAGTCATCTTAAATACTATTACATCTAAACTAAAACATCACTGTGTGTCAACAATTGTGTGTAACAATAACAGTAGCCTAAAACTGCTAAAACAAACAAACATAAACTGGAGAGAAAACAAGCATAGAGGCTACATAATAAATCGTTGCATGGCAGCTCTAGACCGTCTCTGAAGCAGTCGAAAAGAGCAAACGGTGTAAGAGAGAAATAAGTCTATTTAATTATAGGTAGCGTATACCTGCAGGAACCTAGGCGGCATGTTCAGTTATGTCTGTAAGACTATTCATAAAATGATATTATTTATACAAAGCTACTTCAGTGTTGCATCCTCGTAGTCCCTCAACAGAAAACCGCTTCGTAACGACCACGAGACACATTGGATGGCATCTCTTCTTCGCGCGGAGCTTCGTTGGAAACGTCGTAACTCGAGCGTTGGCCTTTGAATTTAGTTAGTGACTATGCCAATAATGCCATCACGCTAAATCAAACGTTAAAGTCGTCTATGAGTAGCGGTAGGCTAATATCAAACTAAAGATGTTCCTCGAATGGTGTTCATTTGAACGGGTAGCCCAAGCTTTGGCCATTTTAAGTCAATGTCATTGTCTGACTCGTGAAATTAGTTTGATATCGTGGTCTATTAGTAGGCTACAAACTAAATTTTACGTTTCTCTTACCTCACTCATAAAAGTGGTTGCACCTCAGAAAAATCTCATCACGGGCAGATTCCCCTCGCGAATGGTCCCGAATCCCGAGCGAGCAGTTTCACTTGCAGCTTGGCATTGAGGATTAATGAGCTACTCGCGTGCACTCGCTTTCATCGATTTGCTACGTTTTAAAACCCTTTTTAAAAAATCATCAATCACGACAATATTCTCTAACTTTTTCTTGCGCGAGCTTCAGTTTTATCGTTTTGGACGAGGACTTGTCTGTGCAGCCCTGTAAAACAGTCCTCCTTTGGGATGTTTCCTTGGAAACTGGAAACAGGGCAAGCGCTTATTCTGGAACTGGTTGGCCAAAACCTTGCGGTGTATGTGCCCCCCCACCCCCCTCACCCAGAAGGCAAAAAGTAGCCTACATTATGAAGCGCCTATAGGCTATCTCTAAAACACTGAAATTATAGGCAACACTTGACATTCATTTGGTTCATGGCAGGGGTATCCAGGGAACAGGTGCACCTTATTAATTAGACATGTGAATAGCTAAAATGTAAAATGTAGATGAAATCTGATCACGAATGGACATGGCTTCTTTACTGGTACCCCTCAATATCCTGTTACAAGGCTGACATAGGATCTATGGGGGTATTCTTTCTCTGTCCTGACGATTACCTTACTGCACAAGAAGGATCTTCTTTGTGGTCCACTGATACCATATTGTGAACTTGAAAATCGTTGCTTAGAGACAGTTAACTTCACCTCCCGCAGTTCAAGGGCAACCCCTACCAACTGATATCACCAAAGGATTGCCATTGTTTCCCTCCCTCCATGTAGACAGGATCCCTACTGCTTTCACATGGATACCACACTGCTATGGCAAGTTAAGTTCTTTAAGCATTTTTGGTGATACCTTTATTTGTACCGAATTGCACCATACATTTTGTGCAGTAATGAACAAAGTAATACATTAATCCATTCATTAATTAATGATTTATAGTTATATCCTTTCCCCAGTTGATAGGCTACTCAAAGACCTATGTGGCAAATGAACTTTATTCTAAGTTCAAAATCCTTCATCATTTCTTTTTGTTATCTCTATTCCAGCCTTCTCTCTATTTCCAGCCCGTTTTTAAAATATATCTTCCCTACCTTTTCTTTTCATGACACTACTCTCATACTCTTTCTTTCCCCAGTTGTCATTTATAGTTACACATCACTTGGCCTAGTTCTCCATGAACAAGGACCAGACCACTGAGTCCAGACTTCTGATGCCACTCCAACCATCCTACCTCCCACCATAGCTCCAATCTGTGAGTAAGGTGGGCACTGGCAGCTTACATTGGACACACAGTGACCAATTTTATATGCTTTTGCATAAGCTTAACATTCTCTTTCTCTGCACTCTCTTTGATCCTACAGTAGGTTTGAAGGGCGACATAGCTCAAAAAATGCAGACACAGCAGGCATTGAAGGATTAGGATTCATTAACAGTTTAAGGAAGGGAAAGAGCTTATTTGCACCTCCACAAGGCATTTGAGACTCAGCCAGTTCAACGCCATAACAGCAAATGACTGTTACTAATTCATTGCGTGAGAGACCACCTGCTCAGCACTGCTACGCTTTATCAAGCACAATGCATTTACATTTACATTTATGCCATTTAGCAGATGCCTTTATCCAAAGCGACTTACAACAAATACATTTGTTTAAGTAAATGAATCATCTATCCAACAGTCATCATAAGACAAAGTAATCAATGCTCACACCAGGGGCCATTGGCAGTCGTAATGGACCCATCAATGTTTTGTGAATCCCTTCTAAATAAACACTGTGAACTATACCACATCCTAAGGTTAGCCTTGATCAAGGGATTGCTGTCATGTATGAAATTACCTTTCTAAATAAATAGAATGACACTGACATTGGGTGTCCTGGTGAGTCAATTTGCCTGTGAAATTCTGAAAGCATTGAAATGCATGAAATACAGAATCAGTAAACGTTACCATTGCATTATACCACTCACGCCATCCTACAAATATGCATTGATTCATTCATGTGAGTTTACCATTCAAAACATGAAAGGCTAACCATTTGGACACAGTAGATGCATATTAGAATGAATTTGCATGAACAAAGTGATACAATTTCATGCATGAAAAGATGACAAATATCCATGAAATGAAATCAACTAGACATGGAATGTCAAAAACATCCAAAATGTAGCACTATTGAATTTACAGTAACAATTTTCTCATCGATAATTGAGTGCCTTTAAACATGGCTTGACTGGTCTTTGAACAAATCAGTCAAAGGAGATGGACAGCCGTGGCCAATCATAACAAAGGAAGGGCAGAGCTTAGCTTTAGAAGTGAGGTGGCTAGGTCTACTGCCGTAGATGGTATCGTGGAAGTTGGAAGTAAAAAGTTTCCTGTTGTCAGCATATGGTTGAAAACTTTGATTATAATGAATGGAACAGCTTACTCAAACTTTGACAATCAAGAACATGTTTTAAAATTAGGGGAAACATTTGAGAGGCAACCAAAAGGCGCATATCATACAGTGCGATGTAAGTGGCATTTTGAATACTTAGCAATTTAGCACTAGCAAGACTAGCTAGCATCCTACAGTGATCAATCTGTTACTCTTTATCATGTTAAATAACAGTGATCAAACTATTGAGTGTTATGTATAGGCCTAGGCTATGTATAGTACTGGCTATCAGTAAACCAGATACAATAGGCTTCATTGCTTCAATGTCTTAGCTAGCACTATAGGTTGCTTGCTAACTTGACAGCTAGCCAACTAGCAAACGAGCTAGCTACAATGTTACTGGTATCTATTACAAGAGTTGCCTTATAGCATCATCTGTTGGTGAATGGTGGTAACTGCAGCACCCTATAAAATAATGAAAATGTTTGAACCCTTGTTTGTTACTGTCGTGTGTTGAATCAGGATGTATTGGTGAATTGCTAAGTCCCCCAACAGTTTGGAGCTCATACAATGTTCTTGTCTGTCGGTCTCAGATGACTTCAAACCAGCTTCTATCGACACAGCCTGTGAGGGCGAGCTTGAAGTGGGCAAAGGGGAGCAAGTTACGATAACTCTACCCAATTTGGAGGTAAAGAATCATTCATCACAAGTTCTGCAGTTGATTATTGAATGTGTATTGCGTAGCCTACATATTAATTGTGTTCCCCTCTACCCCTCAATGAAATCCTCAGGGATCAACTGCTCCTGTAACTGTCTTCAAAGGATCTAAGAGGCCCTATATGAAGGAATGTATTCTCATTGTAAACCACGACACAGGAGAGTATCGCCTAGAAAAGCTCAACAGCAACATTGCAGTCAAGAAGACCAGGTGGGTGGACAGCTAGTTACCTGTGCTGACCACATTCCCATGGCTCTCTTGTTTGCACTGGCTGTGACCTCAGACGCGTCTGTGTTTCTCAGGGCTGAAGGAAGCAGCAAGGTCCAGTCCCGTCTGGAGCAGCAGACAAGCCGTCTAACCCAGCAGATGAAGACTGGCAGCAGCAGTAGCAGCAGCAGTAGCAGCAGCAGCAGCAAGAATCCAGCAGGCTCCAAGAGCTCTCCTCCAAAAGAGAAGATGTCCCCAGCTTCACCAATGGATGACATAGAGAGAGGTAGTTGCAGTAGAATATCATATTTTTCACAATATTCCTTTGTTGTCACAAACTATCAAGCCCATGGGCATAATGGAGGACTGTTACTGTGGTCGAGGGGTTAAGGAAGCAACGTCAGTGTTTTGTATGTGTTTGCAGAGCTGATGGCGGAGGCGCGTGGCATGGACCAAATGAGCAGTGGGGACAGTTCCTCAGACTCCCACAGCTCCTCGTCCTCCAGCAGTGGGGACAGCTCCAGCAGCAGTGACTCTGAGGACGAGGCTCGGGCACCGCCCCCTGCTCCCCCGGCCCCTGTCCACCAGGGGATGCCCATTCTCACCAACACCAACACCACCCCACACAGACGCCCAGAGGAGAGTGGTGGCCACCTCATGAACACGCTCAGTAAATTACCATATCTCTCCCCTCTGGAGTTACTTTCAACGTTACATTTTTTAACATGAATTTTGAATATACTTGAGCATAAAATAGGGGGCCTCCTTATCAAGTAATATACCCTATTTTGTATTACTAGATATTTTAGACCCTTACCATGTAAGTTTTGTGTATTTCAAGCCATTTCTTCCTCATGTGACGTGTGTAAATATGTTTACAGTGTAAGTAATGCACAATTTTGTTATTTCCCCATCTTTTCAGAGAATGACCTCCAGTTAAGTGAATCTGGAAGTGAGAGTGACGATGACTGAGTACATGAAAGGGGTGAATCAGAGAGTGGGTCTGTTGACATCTGTACTAGTTTGTCACGTCACGGTTGTCACGGTTTGTCGGGTCACAGGATGAGTAGAAGAGGAGGACTCATGGATGTGCTGTTTTTGCCAGACAAGACTACATCCACCTCCAGAAGCAACAACCAGCATTTCAATTTAATGTCTTATAGTTCTATAGTCTATATCAATAGTCTCAGTTGTAAACATCCATTGTGCCTTTTAACAGACAGAGGCTAAAAGCTGTGATGAATTATTGTATTTGCAAATATCTAAACTGGATGATTTTCACTGTTTGTTTTAGTTGGGTGTTCATAGTTAACAATGGCTAACTAGAATCCATACTGCTGAGCTGAACAGTACTGCTATTATTATTTAGGATGAGCCACATCAATATCAGTGTGGATCCCTGTGCATTTGCTCCTTTGGGAAGAAGTCATTAGAGTTATAGCATCAGTATTAGTTCTAGGAGCTTTTGCCTTGTGATTACCAAGAAAGACAAACTCTTAAAGTATGGGGATAGGTTGAGGCAGTCTAGTGATCTCATTGCTATATTAGGAATTATCTTAAATGTACCTTGTTTAATGTACACTCTAGCAGCATATCAAGGGGAGTCTGAGAGGAAACTAGTGCACTACTTGAAAATGGATTGATTTAGTGAGCGTAATGCTACTCAAAGATTTAGTTCAGTGAATCGTAATGTATTTGAAAGATTACTTGGCTTTGTAGCTTTAAACCTGCAATACTTGAATCTGACGTATGATTATTATTTATATTTTATATATTTACTCAGAAGACCAACAGACATTTGCTTTATTAATATATTCTTTGGGCAACAGAGCAATGGAGTCTACACTGTTATCAAGTCAGATACTTCCATACTGCATGTCTGTGAAAGTCTCACAACATTTCATGTGCCTTTGCATTTGCCTTTCCATCTACTATAATGCTTTCTGTTTTTGTTTTCCGGTCTCATTTTGGTGATGTCCCCCCTCTCTCCTTACACAGGAAATAAGTGTTTATGTTTGACCATGGCCTCTACAGTAAATATCTCCGGCAATTGGAAAAGGGGAGAGAGTGAGGAAAACATGTACGATGAATTGTGAGGAAGTAATAATATAGTAACATGTTTTTCCATCGGAAAAAATGTGGGTTCAACATATTGTTAGTAAACTATTTGAATACATGTATTAATTTCTGTGCAGAGAAAAATAAAGATTTTAATTGTTTGTCAATGTATGTGCCATGTATTTTCATTTTAGGGCTTGTATGATTAGATCATGTGAATGAGGGTGAATGGTGCATAATTACATAACTGTCGATATTCTGTCATACACATTAATATGAAATAAGTAAGTAAGTACAAGTCTAAGATATATTAAGAGATATCTTGTTCGAAGTGGTGAATTTGACGATCTCTCGCCGACTGTTATAACACTGGACTTTGATCATGCAGGCCAGCAGTTCACATGGATTTGGCCAATAGTAAAAAGTGACGAAGTTCACTTGAGATCAGGTGGAAACTAGGGCGGCACAGACTGACTGCGCTCATTGTAGCTGAAAACAAGAAGCCATTATTATATACTACAGGGCGACGCACGTAACTACGCGTTCGGTTTGTGTTCAAGTCATAACAATTTATCCCCAAAAATGTTTCGGAAGTCACTGTTAAAGATTGGATTGCGTGCATGCTACCCTGAACATAAGAATGGAGTTACAAGAGTGACAACGACGTTGAAATATGCTGGTGACAGGCGACGAGACGCCTCCACTACAGTGATGGGTGACAACAATAAACAGAAAACTATGGATGATTTGGATGGGCCCAGTTTTATGAAGTCCTTATATTGGCTTTTTGGCAAAGGGTATTTCCAGACAACACACCAAATGCAAGTAAGTGGCATGAGTCATGCAAGTAAGTGGTATGAGTAAGCAGGCTCGCGTTATGCTCACGTATAAACAATGTCTGATCTCTCCGTTTTTGGCAACATTCAAATGGCAACAGTAATCCTTAAAATACAATTACTTTCATCTTAACGTACCCCTGAAAACATGCTGAACCCCTAAGGAAACTTACTTAATTTTGAAAGCGACAGTAATTTGAGTTGCTTGTCAGACCCCGTATTTATTAATTTAAGTACATATTAAGTACGCCCTTAAGTATACCGTAATCCCCTAAAATGGTATAGATCACTTAATTCAGTTTTAAATGCATATTCGGGGTTCTTGTAAAAATCCCGTAGTTATCTGAATTTTCCCTTTTACAATGACAGTTGGTTGGAGACGTGACATGCACCTCATTCAGGCTTTAATCATATCCTTTAATCATGATTCAATGTAAATTCAGGGGTGCAGTTCAGAACAGAGTGGAATGCCACGCCTCCAATCAACTGTTAGTATTTTTCAGTTAAGCTAGCAAAGCTGTATTATTTGAAGAATACATCCAAAAACTACAATTTATTAACAAAAGGGGCAGCGCTAAATCGATAGACATAGTATATGGACATACAGTAAATACAAATATGACATTAAACATTCAAACACAGGAATGGATGGGCAAGACGCAGGTTTGGGGGGGCAGAACCCACCCCTGCCCATAGCCACCGCCGGGTTTGAGGCAAACCATTTCGTCTATCCCATTGTAACCATGGTAACAGTTTAACAGCGCGGGCTACTTTTTATCGTTCTCATAATTGCTTGCGAGTTATAAGACAGATCAATGTGGACAGAGTTGGTTTATAATGCAGAAGGTACCTTAATTTGAACAATTAAGGACAGGTTACGGTACACATTTCATTCAGGGGTCGTTTAATGTGTACTTTGTGAGGGGTGGTTTTCTGCTTAAAAATCCTGTAATCCATGCACAAAACCCCTTAATAATTTCTTTAAAAAGAAAACCCTTTTAGAAACTCTTAAATTCACAGTTAAGGTTCCAATTGACAGAATTAAGCAGGGAATCAAGGATATTTGAAGGTGAAAAAATGAAGGGATTTTGTTTCTTGGTGAATGCTTTGAATACCAGCTCCATGCTGTGGTCAAATTATGTCCACTCAACTGACATGCTCTCATTGCTGCCAAGTGAGACAGGAAGGTTATGAAAGATCATCGCTTGGGGCAAGCTACTCTACTGATTCAGTTGACACACTGATAATACAAAAGATGCAGTGGGTGTCATGAAACATGATGTGTTCACACAAGTCTGGTAGCTCCCTAAATGTGCATATGGTGTCTGGCTTTAGATAAGGCAAAACAATGTGCATGGTCTTAAGCTTTTTGTACGCTCCTCTGCTAAACCCTAGATGTAATGTTTGATGAACCCGATGAGCTACTTGTTTGTTGGTTTGACAAACAGAGATTTCTCACTCACCTTTGCAATGGTTCCCTCACCTCTATCCCAGATTGAACACAACAAGATATATGGCCCTCTGTGGAAGTCAAAGTATGGGCCCTTGGTGATTGTGAACGTGGCCAGTGCTGAGCTGATCGAGCAGGTGTTGAGACAAGAGGGTCGCCTTCCTGTCCGCACGGACATGCCCCACTGGAGGGGGTACCGCGATCTCAGGAACCATGCATACGGCCCTCTCACAGAGTGAGTGAAAAAGACATGTAGACCTGCCACTAAGGCTGCTGGAAATGGGTCAATTAGCCTGGATATGCTACAGTACTAAAGAGATTCTCTCTAGTCAGTCTATATTGTACTCTTGTTATAATAATACTTGTATTTGCATAGCATAATAGCATTTGTATGTGTAATAGCATCACTTTATCGGAATTTTGAAATTCCTATCAAGCTTGTTCTTGCAGCACACTGAAATGTCATAATGTCCTGTTTGCACCAACTGATCTATACCTTTATATGGAACATTGATTGCACCAGCTTGTAGTGGGCCTACTGGTTGGCATATGAAACTGTGTTGTGTTTATTATGTTTTAACATTTAACATTGATGAAAGTAAGAACAACTGATTATTGTTACTGATTCGATCAGTAAGTCTGGGTGTGAAACTGTTTCCTGCATATTTCTGGCATGACATTGAATAGTTTTATCATCAAAACAGCCTAGCTCAAGGCAAGATAGAACATGTGAAACTGGAAAACAGCATACAATAAACTAAAGGTTGTGTCTATTTTTTTCCCTAACTTCTTGGTTTGAAACTGATCTCCTGCAGTTGTACCTGTGGCTAATGGCTACAGTATATAGTACCTCTCCCCATCACTCTGGTTGTGTGTGTTGACAGGATGGGTGTTCAGTGGCAGCGCATCAGGAGTATCCTGAACCCACGGATGCTGAAGCCTAAGCATGTCTCCTTGTACACCAACACCATCAATGACGTGGTTACAGATTTCATCGACAAAGTAGCCTGGCTCAGGTCTACCAAGGGAGATGGCGTCATGGTCAACGACCTAGCAGGCGAGCTCTACAAGTTTGCCTTTGAAGGTGAGCAGAGGAAAAAGTACTGAAACTGTTGCATCGATACATATTACACAGGATAACTTGGAATTTGTTAACAAACATGTTCTTGGTAACCAAATGTAATTGTCACCAATGTAAGGGAGGGATTTTCTTCTGTAAAGTATAAATCCCTTCTTTAGAAATATAAGCCATGGTCTATAGGCCATTGTTTCACTGTGCATACAATTTCAGTTTCAAGGTTGTGTTCAGTTTATCTCACAGTTGGCTTTCTTTCTTACCAAAGTCTGCCACAGTTATGTAGTCTTGACGTGCAGTTCTGGTACAGAAAGCTGTAAGTCTTACCATAAGTGGTAAGCTCTAACCTTATGGGAACATTTTCCTTGTACTCTATGAGTATAACCATGTGCTGTGCCTTCGTCACAGTATCTACATTTTCTGTGAATGAAAGACAGCAGTGAGTGGAGTTGATATCAGATATGCTGTATCTGTTGGAGAGCTGACCTTGAAGTTATTGTGCAGTGAGCTTTAGCCCTGGTGGGTGATTAGACACAGAATCTGAATGGCTGATCCCTTCAATACCTCGATAGGCAGCCAGTCCATTGGAGAGCTTATTGCAGGATGGCCTATTTGTAGGTCAAGGGCAGCAGTGACATTGTAAAACAATTATGAAGTTGATAGATGCTGTAGTTATATTCAAGATATAGTAAACTAGATACAAGTAGAGAGATACTTTATTTGAGTCTCCATCAATCTGCAACATTGACAGTGTCCTGTGTAGTCCTGTGTGGCTCAGTTAGTAAAACATGGCGTTGGCAACTAAGGCTTGGGTAATGGTTATGGCGTCTCATCTAACACCCAACCGCAGCTAATGTTAAGCCTTGTACATCCATTCTCACCTCGAGTTACTGTAGCAGGCCCCTTAAAAATGTTCCATTCAGGCTGTAAAGTCATGTCGTTCCTCCTTACTACCTATCAAAAAGTTTAAAACTATTTGTGAAAATATGGTCTTCGCACTGTCTTCATAAAACACAATTTTCAAAGTGGGTCATGCTTCTTCCTTGTTACTTCCATAAGTGTTACACAGCATTCAGCCAATCAGGATGCCCAAAATGAAAGTATAAAAGTTATAAACGGTCAAACGGTATTAATCATTTACTAATCATTAGTCATTTACTAATGATTAATAAATAGTGAGTAAATTATCAACAATTAACAAATGCTTTATTACTGAACATTATTATAAAGTGTTACCAAACAAATTAATTTAATACTATGCCTGTTAATCCACAGCTCTAAGGTGTGGGATATGAACAATTAGAAAAATATACTCATACTGCCTCATACTATCATTTGATAATAACTTGATACTGTAATTCACTACATCGTGTAAGAGAGGACAGACAATCAGCAATCATAATGTGTTCATGATATCTACTGAGCTGTGTATGTGTCCTGTGTGGTCCTGTGTGGTTCGGTTGGGAAAACACTGTGCTGGAAACTGAGGCTTGGGTTATGGGTTTGATTCCCGCTGGGTACACATAGAAAAATATTTGCACTCACTACTGTAAGTCACTTTGGATAAAAGTATTGGTTAAATGGCATATACATATAAACAAATGAGTGTAATGCCATGTCTCTTAATCCACAGCTCTAAGGTGTGGGATATGAAGTTAGAAAAATGTGCCTCATACTATAATTCGATTATGACTTGTTACTGTCATTTACTACATTGTGTGAACAAGGCCACTTAGCTGTGTATGTGGAGCTGTACTCAGGAATGGAGTGAATGTGTTGAACTCAAACAAGCACAAAGAAGGTCAAGTTATGCTCCTGTAACAACGTATTAAATTCAAGCAACTACATGTCCCCTTGGGCAAATCCTATTATCTGGATTGTATGATGGTGTTCCTCTGTGGCTCAGTTGGTAGAGCAAGACGCTAACAAGGCTTAGGTTGTGTGTTTGATTCCTGCTGGGACCATATATACTGAAATGTATGCACTCACTGCAATGTAAGTCACTTTGGATAAAAGCGTCAGCTAAATGGCATATATATTATATATACAGTATACAATGATGTAACATAACCCGGGCCTTAATCACTACCTTACATACACTGTTAGCTGCCATGCTATCACATCGTGATGATGCTATCACATCTGTTTTCCTCTGTCTTGCCTACAGGGATCTCCTCAGTGCTGTTTGAGACACGTATGGGCTGTCTGAATGACGAGGTTCCAGAGGAGACTCAGAAGTTCATCGTCTCAGTAGGGGAAATGTTCCGCCTCTCTCCTATCATTGTCCTTTTCCCCAAGTCTGTCTGGCCCTACCTACCTTTCTGGAAACACTTTGTGGCTGTATGGGATCACCTCTTCAAAGTTGGTAAGCAGGTAGTCTCTCCATAGCTGCTGTGTCTAGTAGTTAGAATACCCTCAAGTGCCCCCAGCATTCCCCTCCTTGCCACCTTCATTTGCTTGCAGTGCAGGTTTCTAGAGTTCACGGCTGTCTCCCAGCAACGCAAGCCAAACAAGTACCGCTGCTACGCTAAGCAAAGTTCGCTCTGACAATTCAGATTAGGTTGAGTTCAATGTGCAAGACAATATGTATTGCAAGACAATATCCCCATCTAGCTGCAGATGTCCTGAATGAAAAAAAATGAAACCCAATTATTTTTCCACTCACAGGCCCCATTTAGCCTATATCAGTCTATGTCCCAGACTCAATAACTCATAACAATGGCTTAGTGTCTATTGTGTTTGTGCTGACTCCCAGCGGAGGAGCTCGTGCGCCACAAGATGGAGGAGATCCAGGAGAAGGTCCGGCTAGGCCAACCAGTGGAGGGAGAGTACCTCACGCACCTGCTGGTCAGTGAACAGATGTCGATCACAGAGATCCTGGGGAGCATCACTGAGCTGCTGCTGGCTGGAGTGGACACGGTGAGAACGGGAGGGAACTGCACCACTATTTATACTGTATTTATGTATTCTTACATTATTGTAAAGATAATTAGTATTATTATTAACACCCCACCCCACCCCCCGTCCACCCTATCCATCCAGACCTCTAACACCATCTCGTGGTCTCTGTACCACATGGCACGGGAGCCAGAGATCCAGGAGAAGCTGTACCAGGAAGTGGTCAGTATCTGCCCCGGGGACAAGGTGCCTGACAGTGATGACATCGCAAGAATGCCCTGGCTGAAGGCCATTGTCAGGGAGACGTTGCGGTAAGTTATTTACCCCCAGGCATTCTTACTTACCAGACAATGATGATAAACCTATATGTACTGTTTTTCTTAATGTATTATAAAGTTCTTTGCAAAAGGGTATATGGAAGACATACATATGCACACTCTACCTTTTTACCCTTTGTACCCTAGTAAGTGTATGTGTACTCTTTCTAGGTTATACCCTGTTGTACCAGGAAATGCCCGCGTCACTGTTGAAAATGAGATTGTGGTGGGGGATCACCTCTTCCCAAAGAATGTGAGTTGAATTACACTTGTGTCATCCAATAGCATTTGGAAATGGTTAAATAAGAAAATCTAAATTCATCTTCATTTCATCTTTTGAGCGGACATATGACTATATAGCTACATGGATACCCTTGTTTTTATGCATTTTGTCCTTGCATTCAGATATTGATTTAGTTTATGACTTTTATCATGCAGAGTAGCTCACACGTGACACCAAACAGTCATATATGCCCCAGTTGGCTGGAGCAGCTGTGTTTGACTGAGCTCTCTCTCTTCTCCTCTCCAGACCCTGTTCCACCTTTGTCACTACGCTGTGTCGTATGATGAGACAATCTTCCCAAACCCCCATGCCTTCCTGCCCCACCGCTGGCTCAGAGGGGAGGGGAAGAAGGAGATGAAGCAGCACCCCTTTGGCTCCGTGCCCTTCGGCTTCGGGATCCGCGCCTGCCTGGGCAGGAGGGTGGCTGAGCTGGAGATGTACCTCATCCTGTCCAGGGTAAGACATTAGACATATTACTTATAACATCCACCCTTCATCGTGTTTCTAGATTTTTAACATTTTTAACATTTAACTTATATGGGAGTAGTCTACTACTCTGCACGGCCCCTCTGTATAGCCCCAGAGAAAGGTAATGTTAGACTGTAGTAAAAGTCTGATTACCATTGTATCAGGTTCTGCTGCTTATGTTCCTGTGTAAGCTCTGGCAGTAAAAACTAAGAAAACATGACAAGCCAGACCTTCAACTTTGCTCTGATTCATCCCACCGAGATAGATGATAAGTCTGTCTGTTCGGAGGCAACTTTAATCATTAACTTGGATTGTTTGCAGGACATGTGCTTTCAAACCTCTCTTGTAGAACAAATCATATATCATCATTTTCAAAGAACTTCCAGTTCAATTATATGATAAAAAGTTATCTTACAAATGCGGCATTATATACAGTATATACGCATATATTCCCCCAGATAACTGATTGTTTCTTGATTTTTTTTTGGGATTTATGATTGTTTCATTGCTTTATTGTATGAGTTTATTTTGTTTATTCAGTTCTCTTACATTGATCATGAAAGCTTAACATTCATTCAGATAAGGACAATAACAAAGTAATTTGACTCTTGTTTCTCTCTCTCTATCTCACAGTTGATAAAACACTACGAAATACGTTCAGATCCCACTGGAGCCACAGTCAAACCAATCACAAGAACCCTTCTTGTCCCTGCTACACCAATCAACCTGCAGTTTTTGGATAGGATTGTCAAGCAGCAAGAGGAACCAATAGCAGCAGCATGAGTATCCCTATGAACTGTATTAGTATGCACACCGTGCAGTCTTCCTGTCACCAAGCACTTTCTTTTGCGTTTATAGATGGTTCACTTGGTCTACTTATCTCACTTAATGCCTTATTGTATACACCTTTAAAACACATTTGTAACAAGACCACAATATAGCTTTAATATTGAAAGTTGTTATTGTTTTTACCCTTTTTGTAAATAGTTTTGTTTTAATTTGAAGAAATAGGAAACACTGTTTTGCTCTGGGTGGTCAGTGGTCTGAGGCTATTTGCATTGATCAAAGAGAACAGTTAACAACCCTGTGTAATCTTTACATTCCATTTGAATTTCAACCAATGGTTGTGACATGTGTTGAAGCACATTTCCTTATACAGAGGTCCCTCTTGTGGGCACCTTATGGCACTACACTGTGACAGTATGCTGAGAAAACACAGCCTAGCTCAGAATAAAGTTCACCACTTGAAAATGCACCATATACCCCCCCCCCCCCCCCCGCCCCGACCTCAAACATACTTTTTGAAAGACAGAGTGAACAGTAGAAAAAACTTCAACATATTTGAAAAAGCTGTGTCAGTCATACTTAGTTTGATATGGCCCCTCCCCATCCCCATAGGTCATCATCAAGCCAAATGATCCTTCAATTCTCTTATTTACCTTCATCACAGGACACATTTGTAACAAGACCACAACACAGCAAGACAGTAAGACCTCTTAAAAGTTGTTATTGTTTTTAGCCTTTTTTTTTGTAAATAGTTTTGTTTTAATTTGACGAAGAAGAAAAAACTGTCTTTCTCTTCGTGGTCAGTTGTATGAGGCGATTTGCACTGGTAAAAGAGAACAGTTAACAACCCTATGTGATCTTAACATTCTGTTTGAATGTCAATTATTTTAGAATGTATTTTATGCTCAGATTAATTTACAATATGTTATATTATAATTACCTAAAAAGTGATGTTGTTGATGTTCCAAATGAAACATTCAAAACTGCTTGGAACAGTATAAACTTTTCTTGTTTTGAAAATATACTTGCTTAATACAATTTACTTGTATTACTTGGTTGTGTTCTGACCATTGGTTGTGACATACTTTTCAAAAGACAGAGTGAACAGAAGAAAAAACATCGACATATTTGAAAAAGCTGTGTCAGTCATACTTAGTTTGATATGGCCCCTCCCCATCCCCATAGGTCATCATCAAGCCAAACGATCCTTCAATTCTCTTATTTACCTTCATCACAGGACACAACTTAATACCATAAAGCAATAAAGAAAACATGTCGCACAACATTGAACATAAAACAGGGGACCTCTATGCTTTATGACACGACTTCGAGTTAACTGGGACTCAAATGCATTTCATCAATCAGTTGCCGAGTCAATCGGTTGCCAATTTTGACGACTGGGAATCTGTTTAATTGCTCTCAGGTAATTTTTATATTTTTTTTGATCATTTTAAGTCATGATATGATGATATGGAAATCATCTATTTCTTGGTTTAGTTTCTAGAGATCCAGTTATTTTGAACATATGTTGTGTACCATCTAGTGGAATATTATTAAACCTTTATTTTAGGCCCTACTTAGACCAAGGTCTCTTTTTGAGAGGAGCCCTGCTTTACAAACATGACACAGATCATAAATGTACATTCAAATTACAAACATAATACAATTAAGTAATTACATATCAATTACAAAGTCAATTTACACAGTATAATCAATTAAAATGTGTACACTCCTCGGATGACAGATCCTTTATAACGGTCTTAAACTGACACAAGATAATTAATTTGAGTATGTTTCTACGAGAAGGTTGGGATACAGTAACCAAAGGCCAATTTACCTAGTTCAGACAAGACGTGCAGAATCTTGGGACCTGGTTTGGTACTCTGAAAACTGCAAGTGGATAAGGGAAGTGAGTTTCTGTGAAAGAGCTTTATACAGTATATACAGTATAAATAGGAGCCAATTTGGGCCCTTCTACAGGACAAGGATGGCCCATGAAATGCACCAATGTAGGTCTATTGTCTGACAGTGTCAAGAGCATGTGGTGAACAACGTTATGCACGTTACTTGTCCAAAACATGGTAAGTGTGTGTGTGTGTGTGTGTGTGTGTGTGTGTGTGTGTGTGTGCGGTGGAGGTTTTGGCAGTGTTGGCAGGGTGAGAGTGACCCTCAACACTATACTCCCCTTTCTCTATCAGCTGAGCGTGATGCCTTTTCCAAGGTTATCTGAACCATACACACATTACTCACTCATTTCTCTGGGAAACCACAGATAAAATGAAGATAAAATGTGTACAGTGTTTCATGTGTTCCAAGCAAAAGTTAGTTTGTTGCTTGGTCAGTGCAACGTTGCTGTCTGTCTTTCTCTTGTCCAGTGTAATTATTCTCCACAGGTTCCTGTCTACATCTCCAGACGGCAGTAAATCTAGCTTCACTATCCTTGGAGTGACACCCGAAACACTTAAGAGGTCAGACACTTATATATTATATTAATAATATATGAGTAATAATAATAATAATAATTATATTGAGAGCTTTTGAACCTTTTTCTTATTTACTGTAAGACAGGTTTTGAAATATGGAGATATGGACTTCATTTAGGTTTTAAGATTTAAGATTAAGATTTATGTGAGTGTTTACTGTGTGTGTGTGTGTGTGTGTGTGTGTGTGTGTGTGTGTGAGTGCGTGTGTAAGAGAGAGAGAGAGAGAGAGAGAGAGAGAGAGAGGAATGATACACAGACACTCTCAATGTTCCATTTTCACAGAGAAACACACCTCCATAAAATTAATCCACACATATTGATATTCAAGGAGGAAGGAGGAAAACTCTACAACCTTCCATTTCCTTTGCTTGCCCCTCCCACCAGGTCAGCATGCTGTCTGATTGGTCAAACCTGACCCTCCACCTGGAGGACTCTCTGACCCGTGCCTTGGGTCATTACCTTGACAACTGGAGCCGGAATGCCTCAGCAGCCGAACAGTCTCTGGACAAGACCCTGGCTGAGGAGAACTTCCGGAATGTCATCTGGTACCTGATGGTGATGATTGGAATGTTTGCCTTCATCGTCGTGGCTGTGCTGGTGAGCACTGTGAAGTCGAAGAGGCGCGAGCATTCTGACGACCCCTACCACAAATACATTGAGGAGGACTGGACAGCTCAGCTAAGACAGAGCTACGTCATCAGCAACCCTACAGACACCTAAAACACACACACACACACACACACACACACACATACACACCCCCACCCCCCACACACACACAAACACACACACAATTGTGTTGTAGTCAGAAATTTAGGTTAATCATGGATGTTGGTTGCTCACCAGAATAAAACTATCCAATAATTACTGTGCTTCCCTGTTCTCTGACTAGAGTGATCATTTGATTGGATGCCACATTTGGCTACGGGCCCAACTGATGTTTCTATTCTGTTTGAAGTGGGACTTGAGTGTCTGTACAAGTGGAGAAGGGACAGTAACAGCTTGTCAAGGCAAGTGCATCCTGGGGAGGGCAGCACACACTCACTCCTACTGATCTCAGCTCTGCAAAGACCACTGAGGAGGAGAGGAATGAGAGAGGCGGTCTGGGAGAGAGATGGAGAAACAAAGGAAAACAGAGAGAAGGAGAAACAGGAGAGACAGAAAGAAACAGGCAGACAAAGCAACAATGAAAGTTGGAGACAGAGTGCGTGTGCGTGTGAGAGAGAGAGAGAGAGAGAGAGAGAGAGAGAGAGAGAGAGAGAGAGAGAAGTTCTATGGTAATACCCTCTCCTCTTCTTGGCCACTATGGACTGTGCAGAGAGTAATGACTAATCAATGCAATCATGTTGTGATGAAGACTAAAATGGTGAGCAGGTTACAACTGTATTTGAGATTGTGAACCGCTCAATGCTCTGTAAGCCCTGGCTGTTCCATTTTATCCACTGTGACAATGAGCGAGAAGAGAGATCAGGTTACTGTCTCTGCTGGGCTCAAAACAAACCCCACAGAGAAGCCTCGGGTCCATGCATAGCATCTATCACCATGTTACTGTCCCCATCCATTAGACCCCACAGTCAGACAGTCATACAAGAGATGCCACCCGGTCACTCACAGTCAATGTGTCACATTGTACTGTAGAAGTCATGTGTTACTTTGTTTTGCTTAGCATAAAGTCCTTGGCAACAAGTGAACTACACACATGCACACACACACACACGTGCACACACACACACGCACACACAGACACACTCGCACGCACACACGCACGCTCGCACACACACACATACACACACACACCCACACACATGAATAAATGAACACTTACTTACAAACACACCACCTCAACTGTTTGTCAGCAAATGCACTATGAGACATTCCTGCAAGCCAAAAGTCAGGGGAAGGGTTTCACAGTCATCCTGGGGGACTCACTCTCTCTCTCTCTCTCACAACCAAGGCTTTCAACACACACACACATACACACACACACACACACACACACACACACACACACACACACACACACACACACACACACTTGTTGCTGCCTGGCCATACATTTTTGGGAATTGGTGCTCTTGATGCACACTGCCTCATATTTCATACCCACAGCTATAGGATAGCTACAGAATAGCCACTCCACTCCACTCTACTATCCCATAGACTGTCACTGTATGCATTAGCAGCATTCAACGCTAACATCAAACCTGACATCCACTTTGACTGGCGGACCTTAAGACATGTACACCCCAAAAATATCTGCACCCCCAAATCTCCAGGGCTCTCTGTCCCCCCTCCAAACATGCCTAACAGAGACGTCAGGGTGTGCGAGGGGCCTAGTGAGAGACCCACTATCTGCTCTCCTCTCCTTCTCTCTCTCTCTGTCTCTGTCTCTTTCTCTCACTCACCTCTTTATTTTTAGCCCCCAAACAACTGGTCTCCTAAAAATGGGCCTATGTGGTGTGGGCAGGGGGGCAGGGGGGCAGGGGGGCAGAGGGACGCTGCTATGTATGGTATCCAGCCCCCAGCCCTCTGCAGACCTGACAGGGCTGTTCTTACCCTTTGTCTCGGCTGGAGAGAGGGAGCCAGGGAACCAAAGAGGGAGAAAGAGGGTCACTGTGGAGCCTGTGAAGCTGGACTACAAAGCACTGTTCTGGAAGCTCAAGGAGACTTGACATTTACGGTTTTATTTTATACCTGTCTTTCATTTTAAATTGAGCTTCTTTCAAGTTTTTATTTTTTTACTTCCCCAGCCTATAGGTGCTCTTGCAAGGCCCTGTGTTGAGTGAGGAAGGAGCTAGTGTCCTATATAGTGTGTAAAGTGCTTGTTCCAAAGAGGGACCATGCGTGCCCTGTGGCTGTTCCTGCTCCCGTGCCTAAGCCTAGTGCCCCTGGCCCCGGCCGAGAAGGGCCTGGAGTTCCCCCGCTACGACGGGAAGGACCGTGTCCTCGACATCAACGGCAAGAACTACAAGAAGGCCCTGAAGAAGTACAGCATGCTGTGTCTGCTGTACCACGTACCCCTGCCTGACAGCAAGGAGCTGCAGAAACAACACCAGATGACTGAACTAGTACTGGAGGTAAGGGAGGAATAGGAAGATGGAGGAGAGGGGTTGGTGGAAGGAGCAGAAAGAGGTGCATGAGGGAGAGGTGGGAGAATGGGTGGAGGAGGAGAGGGGAGGGAAGGGGGGATGAAGGTGAATAAGGAGATGAGGCTGGAGAAGGAAGGGGAGGGGAGCAGGGGGAGGTGTGCTTGGGGTTGGGGTGGGGTGGGGTGGGGTGGGGGGAGGGGGTGGCATCCACCTGGACTGGACTGAGGTGACAGTGGAGTGAAGGGTGACTAGGTCAGCTCAACCCATTACTCATACCCATATAACTGATTGATTGTACAGTAGCAAGCCTTCAGTGTTTCAATGGGCAGAGTACCCATTAGTGAGGTCAGTCTCAACAGTGGCTACAGTCCAGATAAGCACTGCATATTGAAATTATAGTCAGTGAGACACGGTGCCATGAAATGGCTGTAATACTTACAGATGTGTGGCAGTCTATGACTAAGTATCCATGTTCACTTTGTTCAGTCAGTCATTGTAATGACTTTCAGTTATCTCCATTAACGCTAGCTAATGTGTGTGTGTGCAGTGTGTGTGAAAGTTGCCTCAAGGTCAGTGTGTGTGTGTGTGTGTGTGTGTGTGTGCCAGGCTGTCCTGTCTTGTCAGTTAAGGTTATGTCTATGTAATTTATGCCATTCAGCCCTGCTCCCTGCCACAGGCAGAAATAGGTCTGACACTCATGTATGATGTTATAATGTTATTGAACAATACATGTGAAGGGCATTACCACTCTCTCTTCCCCTAGTTTGGTCTCTAAGCCTATACCAGTTGGGCCATTAAAGAAAGGTCAAATTGATAAAAGCGTCTCTTACTGAACATCTAGTGGGTTGTTTAGGGGGCATTGGAGTTTTCAGCATTCTACTATACGTGAGCGGAATATGATTAATATGAATTCTGAAAGTGGGCTACAGTTGAAGGTGGTCCCAGTCTCATGTTTCCCATGGCTTGTGCTGAGTTAAAGTCTAAACTGTAGCAGGTAACCTGAGCCTCGTCTCCTAGCCCTGATAATAGCCTGAGTTATTTTACACACCACAGGTGTAGCCTGTTAGGGCTAGCTTCCACTGTAATCATATTCATACCATGATGAACTTTACTTGCTCTTTTGCTGTGGTAAAGGTTACCTCGTATATAAGATATACATTTTCCATTATTCTACATTGCTCAAGAAGTCACTAACCAGATATGTTTGAGTGGCTGTTCATTGTGTGCTCATCAGTTCCTCATACAGGGGCAGACAGTCCATGTCCCATATATTACTGTACGCTGTGGTATTCAAACCAACTGTGTGGTCTTTGGTTTGATTTGCTGCGCCAGTTACCCCGGAGGTAAGAGAGGCTGACTGGTAGCCAAGAATGGAAACTGAACTAGCAACTGTTGTATTGGAGGTTGAGAGGTGGGCAGTACAGCTTTTGTGAGCTGGCAAATGCTTACACAACCATCCTGCCTGCACTCCATCGACTGGCCCTGCCTCAGAATAACAATGCTAATAACTTTATTCAGAAGAATCATCCTTATTATCTGTTACTATCATCAGAATGAAGTCAGACAAGGCAGGTATTCTTAGGACTTCTCATTTGCGATGTCAGATCACGTGGCCTTGGCGGCTCTCCTACTTAACACCACCATGGCCATTGCATTATGGGCTTTATATATAGATATAGAGCAGGGAACAGTGCAGGGAACAGTGATTATATAAACATCTCTGTGTCGCCCTGGGCTGTTCTGTTCTTTGGCTATCAACTATCTCGTCAATAATGTCACCACAGCTAAGCCTCAGCTCTGCCCCTCTCTCTTTCTGCCATCTTACATTACAGTTCCTGTGTGTGTGTGTGTGTGTGTGTGTGTGTGTGTGTGTGTGTGTGTGTGTGTGTGTGTGTGTGTATGTAATTAGGTCAGGATTGTCTCTCGCTAGTACAGTAGGCTATTGTCCTAGATATGATTGGTCTAGGTTTTACTTAAGCTAGAAATATTATAAATGCTTCAAACTAGATCAGAGCTCTCAAACATAGGCCAATGTGAAAGGAATAGAGACCTTCTCAGGAGACATCATGTTACTCCAGTGTTGTAACAATGTTGAAATATAAATAGTCTTTCCTCCTTCTGTACAGCTGGCTGCTCAAGTCTTGGAGGAGAAAGAGATTGGGTTTGGAATGGTCGACTCCCACAAAGACGCCAAAGTGGCCAAGAAGCTGGGTAAGGCTGAAGATACAGGGTCTAGCACCTGGCATGAGACTACCAGACAAACACAGTACTACACTAGACATGAAAACTGACCCCAGTATCCTACAGAGGTTCAGCAATATTGATAAGAAACAGTATCAATATTTTAGAGTAGTTATTCCCACATGCTCCTCCTGTGTAGTGTACAATGGTTTGCACGGCATGACTATAATGCGCATTAGACTCAAGAACTAAACCTAGTCGGTACTCATATTCAGAATGTTAATTGAAATAAGTAGTCTAAAACTACCATATAATACATATTGAAATATCTGTCAATAACAGTCCAAGTGCTAGGGTTAAAGGACATTAGGTAAGTTTTTGTGGGTGTAAATAATGGTCTGTGTTTCACCCCCTGACCCTTGACCCCTTCCTGCAGGCCTGGTGGAGGAGGGGAGTGTGTACGTGTTCAAGGCCGACCGAGTGATTGAGTTTGACGGCCTGCTTTCTGCTGACACCCTGGTGGAGTTCCTGCTGGACGTGAGTGGACTGTGGCATGGCTCTGTTTCCCTCCCTCCCTCACGAAAACGACAGTGACTGTTTAACTCCCTTTCTCCCTCTGTCTGTCCCTCTCTCTCTAGGTGTTGGAGGACCCAGTGGAGGTGATAGGTAACTCTCTCGAGCTGCGTGCCTTTGACAGGATGGAGGAGGACACCCGTCTCATTGGATACTTCAAGAGCGAGGACTCAGAGCGTAAGTGTCTGTGTGTGTGTGTGTGTGTGTGTGTTCTTGAGTGTATGTGTGTGTCAGTATGTCTGTGTGTACATATGGATGGTCTAAATGTCGCCCACTCTCATGCTGGTGTTATTATGGGGCTATTGATTCAGTAGACCCAGTCTCAGTCCTGTGATGGCTGCAATAGATTGGCCTTTGGCTGATCCCCTTCATTATTACTCCCCCATCTCCATAGATTTACAGATCCAAATTTACCCCTGCTCCTCTCACAGCTGTGAGGGCCTAAATCTTCTCTGTGCTGTGTAAGATATAACCACAATCATTATGAGCACAACAGCGTCTAGTCTCTGAACGACCTCTGGAGCCTTGGAACCCTGAGGGTCAGAGTTCAGCTATTTCAGTTCCCCTATGTGTCAATGACATCTCCCTTAAGACCGATAGAAGTATACACAGATGCTTGCTAACGGCTATGCTACAAGAATGTAGGGACATTAGCTAGCTAAATGCTGAAGAGCTACAGCTATCTCTGAATATTGGATAAGAACTGGTATAACATGTGGTCATACATCAATTTCATGAAATGTAAACATCCCTTTTCTTCTTCCCTACTGCTCCCTCTCCTTCACACACTCATGCTATCCTCTTCTCTGTTCTATTCTATCTCCTCCTCTCCATGTCTCTCTTCTCTCACTTTCTCCAGACTTCCATGCATTCAAAGAGGCAGCAGAGCAGTTCCAACCCTACATCAAATTCTTTGCCACTTTTGAGAAAGCTGTGAGTACATCAATCTCTAAGAATCCATCTTGGTCTGTGAGCTGAGGTCTTGTCAGACAGGGGTCCTAATTTAGGTGTCCATGCTCTTTTAGGTGGCCAAGCAGCTGACACTGAAGATGAATGAGGTGGACTTCTATGAGCCCTTCATGGAGGAACCAGTCACCATCCCAGACAAGCCCAACTCTGAGGAGGAGCTGGTGGCATTCGTCAACCTGCACAGACGGTAAGGAAGGGACCAGGATAGCATAACAAAGGCTGTGTCTGAATGCTTATACTGCCAACTGATTGCTAAAAGTATATACTGCATATTAACCATGCTACATATTATTTAGGCCATATTGTTTAGTAAAAATGTATGCAGCAGAGTGGCACATCTCAACATACTACTCATTCATACTGAGAATTTGTCATCTGTAACTCAACCATGTTGTTCATGGTAACTGGTTCAATTTCGCTACTGCCCGCCTCACTTACAGTACCTACTCCATTGAATTGTGGGAGCAAAATCAGAAAGGACTTCCTGAATAGTGTGCTGTAAAATCATACTACATGGAAAACAAATCTAGTATAACATCCTGGCATTTTATACTGTATATACAGAATTTTGGTAAATTCCGCATACTGCAAAACTTTCTAATCTTGCATACTGAAAATGCCTACTAAATAGGTTGCAGTATGAGCATTCCGACATGGCCACAGTCAATTCACTCTCATTCACTGACTGACTGATGCTACCATGTGACATAGTTCTCTGTAATGTATCCATGTGTGTTTTGTGTGCTTTCAGACCAACACTGAGGAAGCTGCGCGCTGAGGACATGTTTGAGACCTGGGTGAGGATCTCTCAGATAACAACATCTCATTCATTACTGTTTAACTTCTCTCTGAAATAAACGGAAAAAGGGGCCTAGTTATGATGTAACTAATGATGTATATATTCAGTTCATGAAAATCCTATCTCTCTTGATGAACCTGCCACTCATAACGTCTCATTCTCAGGAGGACGATGTGGAGGGGATCCACATAGTAGCCTTTGCAGAGGAGGAGGATCCTGGTAAAACATCTGGCATTATAATTATATTAGAGCATTACACAATTTTCTATCAAAACATAACATAATACCACTGCTCTGAATTACATGGTCTGCAGGAAATGTAAAACCATGTCCTGTATCCACATCAGGCTTTTTAGATGGCAATTGATCATTGATCTTGGTCTTATCTGAGCTTGTGAAACTCAGACATCGTTATACAACTCACCTTTGTAGGACCTACCATACTAATCAGTATGATGATCCTGGGTGGTGGTTTTCAGATGGTTATGAGTTCCTGGACATTCTGAAGGAGGTGGCCAGAGACAACACACATCTCCCTGGCCTCAGCATTGTATGGATCGACCCTGATGACTTCCCCCTGGTGAGACAGACAGGGGGGCTATGGGAACCCCCTCTACACAGACAGAGAGACAGACACAGATAGTCTCATCTCTTGGTGTGGCAGTTCTGCTCTGTTCTCACAGTTTGTTCCGTGTTCTCTCTCCTCAGCTGATTCCATACTGGGAGAAGACCTTCAAGGTGGACCTGTTCAGACCTCAGATCGGAGTGGTCAACGTCACTGATGTGAGTCAAGGAACAGCTCAAACACAATTGACAACGTAACAAATCCAGATCTAACCAATACCTAGCTAACCCATGGCTGTTACCATTGACCTCTGACTTTTGACCCCTCTCTTTCTCTCTGGGCAGGCGGACAGCGTGTGGATGAAGATGGATGATGAGGAGGATCTGCCAACTGCTCAAGAGCTTGAGGACTGGATAGAAGACGTACTGTCTGGCAAGGTCAACACCGAGGATGATGATGAAGACGATGAAGACGATGAAGACGATGATGACGATGACGATGATGACGACGACGATGATGACGATGATGATGATGATGACGACGATGATGATGACAATGATGATGATAACTCTGATGATGATAATGATGAAAATGATGATGATGATAATGATGAAGATGATGATGATGATGATGACGACGATGATGATGATGACGATGACGATGATGACGATGACGACGATGATGAATAATTCATAAACTGTTATCTAGAATTCATGGCATCGTAGCATCTCTTCACTTCCTGTACTGTACAATCACCAAAGTTAATAAGGGTGGTGAGGACCTGAATATTTTTATAGAATATTTTGTATGTACAGCATCAGCTTCAATCAACTCATTGTCTGCATCATACCAAAGCCTTGAAGACCATCATAAGAATCTGAAAAAATACTGTTTACTTTCCACGTAGAAAAGTAGATAGGTATATTTATAGGTATATAGGATATTAATGCAAAGAATGTTTTAAATGTCTTCTATTCGCCTTGAAGTCCTGTAACTTCTTAGCACAATGCAGCAAAGACACAGAGATGAGAGTTTGCCTTATGATGCAGACATATTTTACATAAAACAGAATGGTTATATGAGGGGGACTAAAAACACAGCATCAGTGTCAAGAAATCTATTTCTCAATATGAAGGAACACTAAGGATAAAAGGGGACTGGGCAAATGTAATGGGGAGGAAAATGTGTCAAGTTACAACAAGAAAGAACTGAATTATTAGTACTGAATTATTTTTCTGTCCTCAACATCAATAAAGAAAAGGAAAGAGTGGTATTTTTGTGTCTTTTTTTCCTGATATTGAACTATTTCCTCTCTATTGCATTCTGTGCATACGGTATATACAATGTTAGCTTTGAATTTATTGATTTCACGACACACATTCTCCTCTATCCCTGTCCCCAGGGCCATACTTTTGTTTCTATTATTGACAATCTCCAATTTCTCTATCAGAAGTAATCTCTCTTCTCATCTCTTCTCCTCCTCTGCATCTAGGATGTTTATTCTTCACCCGAGTCAGTGGAGCAGGCAGCAGCTGCAAAATGAGATAACCTCATCATTACACAATGATATAGAGATGGAGAGCCCATTTGAATGTTAATACCTCATATTTCAATTTCTCTCTCTCTCTCTCTCTCTCTCTCTCTCATTCCTTCACTCTTTCTCTCTCCGTATGTATTAATCTATCATTCTCTCTCCTTCCTTGACCCATCCCTTGTTCCGCCTCTCCCTCAGTGTGCAATTAGAGGAGAGAAGATCGGTTGTGGCAGAAGAGAGTACTGTGTTCTTTTTTTTTCCCAGGGTAGGGGGAGGGTGCTTCAGTTATTCATTCACTCTATATCACACTCAGACCCACACTCAACCTTCAAATGACATACCCATTAACTCCCTATCTCCCTAACAAACACACATGCACAAGCATTCTCATCCACAGTTTCACAAACACAAGCCAACAGACACAAAGTTCTCTCTCTCTAACACAACAGACACATCAACACACACAAGCACAGCCGCTTGTGAGTAGATAATACCTCACACATGTACATTGACATTTCCAAATAGATTCTTATGTTGGAAATGTTCATACAAATATTTATTTTGTACAAATGTGAATCTTGATACAGTTGTAATAACGTATCTGTAGTCTTAAAAAAGCAACCAGTGAAAACTTGAGACCCTGGATTGGTCAGCTGCACAACATTTAGGACACACACACACGCACACACACGCACACACACGCACACTCACGCACATTCAAGTACACACAAGTACATACTTATACTGTAGGCCCCTACAACCATACATTATTGAACACACTTGCATACAACTGCACAAGTACAATGAGCATATATCCTTACATATATGTTTCATAACAGAGGCACATTTGTAGTGAAGGAGACATCAAATTCACAGCCATCATCACTATATAACCCCAAACAATGCTTTAAATATGTGACAGCAATGATTGAACACTTAGAACTTCATATCAACATACTCTTGTAAATATGCACATACACTGTATAATAGGAAGATCTATATAACAGGGAGGATTAATATAAAACAAGGGAATTCAATATTCAAATAAATGAATACATTTTGATTGGTGATGCCCACAAAGGTGATGCCCACAAATCTCCTAACAAGACAGTTCCATCGGTACTTGCTAGGTGGCACTAATGGAGCTGTGAGCTTGTGATAGGTTTCCACTAGACTACTGTCTGCACAGAAAATACTGGAGTTTAAAACACTGACACAGGAACAGTGAATCTACATTTCTAAAATTTCACGTAAGAAGATGAAATTTAAACATTATTAACAGGTTTGGGGCTATATTTTAACAGCGTAAAAAACAGTCTTAGCGCAAACGCGCACGCTGGCGATGGGTGCTGGCGGTGGCGCTATGGGGTGTGTCTGAAATATTTGATATTGACACTTGTCCTATTCATTGTCATGAACACGCATATATTACCGCTACAACGCCCACCTGAGCGCAGGCGGTATTTTAAGTGGTATTTTAACCACTTAACGCAGACACAAATTGCCAATAAGCCTGCGTTTGGACTTCCGTCCGTTTTGCGCCGCCTGAAAATAGAGCCCTTGATGTCATAGGACCAGTATCAGTGTCCAAGAAGAGATAGTATAAAATATACTGGAGACGCAGAGAGCCACATATTAAATGGGTTACTGTCTGAAACAAAAGACTGTTATTTTTGAGTGAATAAAAAAGGATATTACACAATCCTTCTATTATCCGTTGTCTTCTCTCATCTGTTAAAATGAAAAACCCAAGCTTCGATCTGCTTCAATTAGTTTACAGCATTATGTTGTTTAGTAATGTAATAATAGCTTCCTTTCATGTGAAGATAAGACATTCTATTGCATATGTTTTATGTCATGTAGACGCCAGACGAATAGACAGTATAGAGAACAAAAACAGTAAAGTACAGTAAAGAAATTATAATAAAATAAACTACTGTAGGTGAGTCATCTCCAACAGTCTCCACAGGCTTTCTCTCTCTCTCCCCCCCCTCTCTCTCCCTCTCATTCTCTCTCAGTCAAAATCGAACTTGCACACACTCACACACAAGATAAATAAGGGATCCATTAGGAAGCTTATTTGTTCAACTGTGGATAACATAGACACTTCAAATATTTGAGGTGAGTGTGTGTTAGGATGAGTTCACTGTTAATCCACACAATGTTTACTAGTAGTCCAGATGGGTTTGAGTCCAAGAGAATCCCACACCGCTTACAGAGACAATATATCTAGGGATCATTGTCTGAAGAATGTCAGTATTATCTTAGTCTAAATATAATGTAGCCAGACAAAATACAAAAACTTGTCAATCGAGCAACAAACTCATTTTGATATCAAAACACAGATATGCATAAAATATACATTACTATATATATTACTTATGTACAAACACTTGTGTACAATTCATTGACCGTAACGAAAGTACTTGAGTTTGACAAAAAATAACCTGAATTGTAACTGTTTTTGGTGTATTAGGTAGGTACATGTTTCATTCATATTGGCATCATAGGCAATATGAAATATCCCTGTTGCTATAGCAACCTTAGGGAGGATCCAGAGACAGGTAGAGACAGACCCTGTAGACACACACACACACACACACACACACACACACACACACGCGCGCACACACACACACACACACACACTCAAACAGACAGAGGAGCAACACAAATGTGGGAGGAGTCGTCTACAGTGCATAGAGAAAAACCTGACAAAATTCAATGTTCTGAGCCTATAAGAGATCAGAGCAAATACAGCATGTACTGTACCTCTTACTACCTCTCCCTCTTCATTCCTATGGGGCCTGGGCTGGGGGAACGCCAGCATTTAACACCCTATGCTCAGCTAACACTTCCTTTTGTTAGAATATCACATCTGTTGTATAAATTACCTAAAATACAAAAATCTAGATAGATCCAAAATCATATTTATAAACATCAATTATATAAATAATTCATAAGAGAGGAAAAATACAACAAAAAAACAATCAAAGTAGAAAAGATTGTAAGAAACAGTGAAATGAACACACAGCATCAGTCCCCAGCTTGTGTCTGTGTGTTAGACGGAGGTCTCTGATTGGAGCCTCAGGGTAAACTTGTGGGACTTGGGATCGATGAACTCCTCAGTGATCTGAATGTAGGGGATGTCCTTGACTGTGACTGCCAGGCTAAAGTCTAGACACCTCAGCAAGAACTCCTTCCCCTCCTTCAGACTGCTTGTGACCGCAGCCTCGCTGACCAGAGTCCACTGACCAGCCATCCACCGCTCTCGACCGTACTGCAGCGTAGGACCAGGGGCTAGGTAGGCCTCAAGGAACGCCTAAACACACACACACACACACACACACACACACACACACACACACACACACACACCTTAATTTGGTAGTTCAATTGTGATATATGGCCATAAAGAATGCTTAGTGGTAGGGGCTCAATTTGAGTGATTTGTGTGATTTGGGGTGAGAGAAGGTTACGGCTTGAATACCTTTGGACTCATGTTGTTAGTGAGGCAGAAGGCCAGGTGTTTCTGGATGCTCTCCATGCTGTGGCAGTGCTGCCTCCTGGTGGTGCGGAGGTACTTCTGCAGGGTGCGTGCCATGGAAGGGAAGATGGCCAGTGCCGCCTCGCGGACGTCCATCACCTCCGAGGGAGCCTCTCGCTCCTCGTCCTGCTGCATACGCCTGACGTGTGAGAACGCCTCCTCCACAGCCACCACCAGCCTGGCAACGCAACATAACACCAACGTTCAGCACACTGAATTAGCTCATCTGTTTTTCACATCCAACCTCTCTTCAGATCGTTGTGTCGAGCAACATGCACGAAGCCCATGTATCTCACGTCCCCATTTCTACCACTTACTCCCTCCATTCTCCATCATTCATTCAGATCTCTTCCTCTTTCAGCCATTCACCAACCTTTTTTTCCCCTTCTCCCTTCCTCTCTCTATCTACTGCCCTCTTTCTGTTCTCTCTCTCTCTCTCTCTCTCTCTCTCACCTGGCTTTGCGTTTGCGTACTCGTCTCTCATGCTCCGCCTCCTCGTAGTAAAGCTCGTTGTGAGTGGTGTCTCTGCGTTTGGCTGCTGCGGCGATCATGGCCCGGGACTGACCCCCCCCTTGCCCCCCCGCCGGGTTCGCTGGGCCTACAGGAACAGGAAGTACAGAGGAATGTTGGGAGGGCTTTATGGTGGTAAGAGGAAGCTTGCACCAACACACTGATCTCCAGTTAGTTGTGCATCCACCCTTATGGTTAAGGTTTAGATTTGTGAAAGGTAAGCTGATCCTAAATCTGTGCTTAAAGGCAGCTGCAGTGTCACTGTAGTCCAATCACAGACAGCATTCAGACAATACTGGCAGGGGAACAGTGCTCTTCATAAGGACTGAGCAATATCAATAAATTGAATCCCATATCATTAAAATCCTTTTATTTGAGAGATGTATTATTAATTATTCATGGTCATAGACTTCAAAGGCGGTACTTTCAGTTTGATCACTGCATTCATTTAGTTCTATGGCTAACACCTCAGAGGTTATATGGGCATAAATCAGGGCTCTAGGGCGATGAATATGTAGTAGTCAAATCTGGCCCATATTCATAAGGTTGAAGATGGGAGTTCAATACCGTAACCTCTACATATTCAGGTCAGGATTATGCATCATTAACACATTGATATGCATAACTTTGGTGAATGTGTCAAGGAAACATGTAGTAGTCATAGTAGAACAGCCCTACTGCCTCAGTTTGAGAAATATGCAGGATGTTTCCTAAAAGTTTTGCTTCTGGAGTATTTCAAATGTTTTCTAAAGATAAATGGGTGCCTGGGGAGGCTGGTGGAGGTAGAAATGGGAGGACAGGCTTTACCTGATGGGTGGTTTCCTGTATCTAGAGTATAGGGAAGTAGGACAACTGAGTTACAAAGTGGCCCAAACCGCCAACAAATCCTCACTCTCCTAGCCTACAGAGACACTTCAACTTCTGACTTAACAGAGAGAAAGATAGAGAGGGAGAAAGAGGGTGAAGGAGAGAGAGAGAAAGGTAAAGAGGGTGGGGGAGTGAGAGTAAGGGAGAGATAGATGAGAGTGAGATAGTGAGACAGAGAGAGAGAGAGAGAGAGAGAGATGTGGGGGAATGTGGTGAATAAGCGTCACTGTGCTGAATTATTGAAAGGTTGAAATTCCACGGGCCCTGAAGCTCTCATACTATAGTACTTTGATGATGAAGGGGGGAGGGAAGGTGCTGTGAGGACACTATCCGAGACGGCACCACTCAGAGCCCACATAGAGCATAGAGCCCTACCACCACCACACATTGACTGCTGGGAAGACCCAAGTCATCCAGGGGCAATCTGGAACCCTTTTAACAGCAGGAAACATGTATGTGTGCATGAATGGGTATGTGCTTAGAAAATATAGAGGGAATATTTAGGTTGGGGATGTGTGTATGCATGTGTGCTCCCAAACTGTAGGTGCATCGCTATTGTGGTGTGGGGGTGAGGTAAGGGGTGAGGTGAGTGGTGACATTAGTGCTCTTGTGTGGTAGAGTGCTGTGGTGACATTAGTGCTCTCCTGTGGTAGAGTGCTGTGGTGACATTAGTGCTCTCCTGTGGTAGAGTGCTGTGGTGAGTAATGGAAAGATGCTCCTCTTTACTTACTGTCCAAAAGGTATGTTCTCAGTTTACTTTTAAAGGCTGCTTATGGGAGACCGAGAGGGGACATGGAGAGAAACAATATCACAACGGGGCAGAAGATAACTGGAAAGTGTGTTGAACAGGTAAAGCCAGGAATGAGAGAGAGAGAGGAATGAGAGAGAGAGAGAGAGAGAGAGAGAGAGAGAGAATGAGAAAGAGACATCATGTACAACCTTAAGATGTAGTAGAAGTGACACATGATAGAGAGGGGTATGATATAGCAGAAACCACACATAAGTATCAAAGAACCATTGAGAAACCACAGGAGAACTGACCATCCACGGTGTAGACCTTAAGGCCGGCTATATGCTTGGCGGCACGGTGCTTGGAGGCGGAGAGTAGGGAGGGGTTATGGAGAGGAAAATCCTTGTAGTAGAACTCCAGAACTGACAGAGCAGCCTTCTGAATACTGAGAGAGAGAGAGAGAGAGAGAGAGAGAGAGAGAGAGAGAGAGGAGAGAAGAGTAGAATGTGAGAAAGTGAAGAAAAGAAGAAGACAGTCTATCATTGTCCTTGCTGATTTGATTCACATGATCAATGGCTTTAGCAAACTAAACTGAAAACTAGGGAAAAAACTGACCTTATATCAGTGTCTACGGGGCAAATTCTTCCTTCTCAGTCAGAACGTTCAAACCAGCCCCCTCTCCCAGGCTACGCCCACCAGGGGAGGCTGGTGGAGGTAGAAATCGGAGGACGGGCTTATTGTAATGCATGGAACGGAATCAGGAATGGTATCAAACTGGTGTGTTTAATACCATTCCTCATTCTGTTCCATGCATTACAATAAGCCCGTCCTCCGATTTCTACCTCCACCAGCCTCCACTGCCGCCCATGCTGGATAATTTGGTAACAAAATTACTGCCATTGCCATGGCTTCCCCCAGGACATGAGCCTCCAATTACCCACAGTTCAATGAGGCAGAGGTAATGTCTGTGTCTTCGGTGTGTGTGTGTGTGTGTGTGTGTGTGTGTGTGTGTGTGTGTGTGTGTGTGTGTGAGCACGTACATGTGCATGGGTGAGAGGGAGTTCCCTTCACGAAAGGCATTCTCTAATTGAATGATTGTCTGTAAATGTTTCCGCTAACTAGCTTCTGCTAACTGGCAGAAATTTAGTTCTCAGTTTATTATGCCCTATTTTGCAGTTGAGTTAATATTGCTGGGGAAAGAATTGCTTGGGTAAGGGTTAGGGTTAGGAATCACTTAATAAACTATAAATGCAGTTACGAAAAAAATTACGATTTTAAGTAAGTGCTGTGTGTGTGCGTGTGTGTGTGTGTGTGTGTGTGTGTGTGTGTGTGTGTGTGTGTGTGTGTGTGTGTGTGTGTGTGTGTGTGTGTGTGTTACCTGAGCTGGCCCAGGTTGTAGTGGCGTGTCTCTCCATCGGTGGAGCGGATCACACACAGGCTGTAGCAGGGCTGCAGCTGCCTGAGCTCCAGCAGGACGATGGCCAGGTAGTGGATGAACAGCAAAGAGTCCACCAGAGACACAGCAAACTGGACTATACCCTGGTAGTCCTCATCCTGTACACAAAACACCAGCATATCAACACATGAGTACAAACACACACAAACACATTCACACACACACACACAGTGCACATACAGCCAGTATACATCCACACACACATAAACACCCCCCCCCGCCACACACACACACACACACACACACACACACACACACACACACACCTGCGAGTCGAGAATGCGGACTCCGTAGAAGAGCCAGTAGGACATTGTGAGCAGCAGTGTGAGCGTGACGAGGAGGGCGCGGTACACACACACGCGTGGCAGGCTGGCACGTGACGGGCGCAGGAACAGGGCCCAGACAGCCAGCAGAAGGATGAGGAGCTTGAAGGAGACTGAGAGGAAGAGGCCCTCGCAGGCCGAACTACAGGCCTGCAGCCTGGCTGGCCACAGCACCACTGGCAGAACCAGGAAGGCCAGGGGGGTGGCTAGCACCAGCAGCCCCACAAAGAGGCCCAGAGCCAGGGGAGCGTAGCGTAGGCAGCCCTGCCCCCGGCCATCCTCTGGTCCCTTCCCCAGACCAACCACCTCCTCCTGGGATAGACTCAGCTCTGAAGTCCCTGTCACCGCTGTAGTGGTCTCCCCCCAGTTGTCATCCTGAGAAGGGGGGGATGGGGAGAAAAGACGAGTGAGGGGAGATAGAAGGAGAGAGAGGGAGAATGAAGGTGGAGACAAAAGAGATTGAAATTTAGCACATCATTTGTGTAGTATGGTAGAAAACCTAATAGGTCAACTTTCCAGTGCACATATATTAGTCGAAATTCATATATTCTCTGAATATCATTAACTGCCAACATATACAAAGCCAGAGTGAGGAGAGAGCGAGAGGACTGTTCTCAAGACAGGGATATGAGAGACGATTCAAACTGACAAATAAACACTGGTAGACACACATCAATTCTAGCGTTATTCTATTAGCTCTCTTGTACACACAAACACAGACAGACAGACTAGACCCACTGGAAATATCCCCAGAGGGCGTACTGCATACATCACATCCCTCATTCTATTAAAGACGCTTAAAAGTAGCTTTTTCCTTGGGTTCTGTCTCAGTGTGACAAGCTCTCAGCTCCCCACTGATCTAAATGGAGAGGACACTGCACATTCAGACTGATCATAATGTCTAATGACACACACACACACACCGTCATCTGAATAACAACAAGGCTGATTCTTGCAGGCACATCGTTGCAAATTAGATCTATCTTCTCCTTGGCCAGAATCCAGTTTAGCATAAATGTGCCTGAGGAGTGAGCACAGCGAGAGGCAGATTAAAGACCTGTCTGCTGAAGAGAACCATTCATCTCTGACTGGATTCCATTTATTCATCTGTGTAACTGTTCATTTCCTCTGTGAGCTGAGTGTCTGTCCCTTCTCCAGTCTGTCTGAGAGTCTTAATAGTGTGTCTTTCTGGCTGACAATGCCTTGTGCCTCTCCCTGTCTGTCATGTCAGTGTCTGAAGAAGGGAGAGACACAACAGAGAGTAGGTTGAGTCAGTGTGTGTGTGTGTGTGTGTGTGTGTGTGTGGGGGGGGGGGGGGGGGTGGTGGTGGTGGTGCATGTGTTATCTAAACAAATGGCTCAGCAGAGAGCAGCCCTTAGTCTATCTTTTAGAGTCAAGTAGAGGCCTTTCTACAATGAGTCAGCTTTAACCCTAACAACGTTAATCGCTTTTTAAGAAGTTACCAAACACACACGCATGCGCACACAATCAAACTAAAACCCCTAAATAACCACCCCCTCGCCATATGGAGGGACCACCTGATGTGCCATTAGAAAATTAGGCCTGAGTGAGAAAGACAGGGAGGATGGGGAAGAGATGAAGAGAGAAATGACTCTTCTCCCTGTAATAACCCCCTGTGGCTTGATGTTAAGTGGGTGTGAACTCCTCCACCCCAGCCCATAACCTATCAATCTAAGAGTCGAAGAGACAATCTCAATGTGTTCAGTGTGACTGACCTCCCATTCACACAAGGCTCCCCATGAATCACTGCAGTACAGCAGAGTACAGCTACTGAAAAGTAGGACATGAGAGCTGTAAATGTGTGTGTGTGTGTGTGTGTGTGTGTGTGTGTGTGTGTGTGTGTGTGTGTGTGTGTGTAGGAAATAAAGTCAATGTTCTGGTCCCACACCCTCATCCCCTTCCTTTAATTCAACAGTGCCAAAACAGGAGACTGAAGGGGGAGGGTGACGGGAACGAGAGAGCGAGGTTTACACAACCAGAGAGCAGAGAGGGAGAATGATGGAGAGAGTAGCAGTGAGTGGAGGAACACACAGGCTGCCATTAACCCAATGGCCCTCTTTGAAAGAGTGATGTTCATCAGTGACCAGAGGGTCAGCTGTTTTAATATCATTTTCATCAGACGTCTCACATCTCCAATTAGCCCCATATCACATCTCTCCACTGAGATTCTCTCTTATCTTTCTCATGCCTCTAACACCTCTTGAACTGGCCATCTTAATAGAGTCTCCACATTATCTTCCATCACTCCCATAAGAAAACAGCAAACATAGTTAACTGACTCTTTGACTCTCAGTGGCTTAATCCAACACTAATCTCCACACTAATCATCACTGATCCCTTCACATACACAGAGATAGAGAGAGAGAGAGAGAGAGAGAGAGAGAGAGAGAGAGAGAGAAGAGGAGAGCACGTACTGCTGGAAGACACACCTAGGCTCCCACTACTCTATGCCATCCTGTCTCCACAACACAAACAGCAAATGCATCATCCATCACCAGACCCTCTCCACAGCAGAAGCAGCAGAGCTACACATCACACCCTGTGTGCCAGACTGCTGTTCCACTGAGAACCACATCTCTTTTGCATTACAATGAGCATCATTAGTTCAATTCTACAACGTTAATAATATTTGAGAGAGAGACAGATCGAGGAAGGAAGAACAAGTAACAGTCAATTAAGTGTTTGTAGCTGTTTAAAACTTCATGTTAATTTAATGTATTCTGTAATGTCCTTTTTGTTCATTCTTGTATTGTTCATTCCTTATTGTTGTTGCATTTTGTTGTCCATGCGTCTACAAACATATTTCATGTGAATAAAGCTCTTATGAATTTGAATTTGAGAGACAAGGAGGGGGAAGGAGAGGGAGAGATACAGACAGAGGTGAGAGAGGTAGAAGCAGAGAGAGTGAGAGAGAGAGAGGGAGAAGAGAAAGAGAGAGAGGGGGAGGGAGTGAGAGATGAATAGAAGAAGGAACTGGTGTTTGATGCCTGCTTGGCAGCCTTCTCTTCTGGCAGAGGGTGAATATGGTTTGATTTCCAGCCCTGGTTAGGCCTGTTACACTGTCACAAAACACAACACACACAAACACTGACTCTCAGACATATACAGTAAGCTGCTAACCCAACACACACTGACACCGAACAACAAAGGGTCCCAGTAGGCCTGGCTCCAGGTTATTCTGACATTTATGTGTGTGTGTGTGTGTGTGTGTGTGTGTGTCACAGGGGCCAAAAGGCCAAAATAGCAATGACATTCACTTACATAAAGGAGCTTCCCAGCCAGGCCTGGTTGGAGGTGATTCTAACACTGAATAAGTGGAACGGGAAAGGGTGTGTGTGTGTGTGTGTGTGTGTGTGTGTGTGTGTGTGTGTGTGTGTGTGTGTGTGTGTGTGTGTGTGTGTGTGCGTGCGTGTGACAGGAACCAAAAGGACAAAACAGTGCTGACGTTCAGTTACATTCTTCCTGAATGCCTTAGCCACTTTTCCTCTCCCCTTGTCTGACAAAATACCAGTGAAGTGGCAGACATCTTGGGGAGGCCCAACCCCATCAGGCACACAGTGTCTCAACACAGACACATATGGCTCTCTCACCACTCTGGCATCCTACTGATGAAAACCTCTCTATGACTCACACACACAGAAAGTCACAGACTACTACAGAACCTTATGTCAGAGGCATGCATGTAAACGCAGAAGATTATCCACATCAGCTTTCCTCAGAGTGACGTTTGGCTGCATGCAAATGCTAATCTGAGTCTGTGTGGTTTTCTCTGTGCCAGAGCCTATTAGCGTTAGCTGTGCTAAAGCGCTGCTTTTCAGTAGCAGTGGTAGAAGTGGATATGTGTGCCATTTGCTCTTGAAGAGTAATGTAATATGATTTCTGATTACCTTAGACAATGGGTTTTCGATATAGGCTGACAATCACACACCAATGCAGAATGTTAGCAGCATGCTAGGCTGACTTCTCGATGAACAGCATGATGAGGAAGTCAAAAATAATCAATCAAAAAGACAGAGACACATTGGCATTCAGAGGCAGTCTACACACATACCTGCACATCTGTTTGCACCTTAATGCTGCACTACTTGCCTGCACGCTTGCATGCCTGCCCGCACGCACGCACACACACGCGCACACACGTACGCATGCACGCACGCACGCACTCAAACTGCTGAAACCTTGCTCTTTCCACTGAGAGAGTCAAGTAGGTCAGAGAGACTATGAATGGACCCCAGGGCAGAGTACAGACTTTACTAAGACAACTCTCTTTCTCTGTACATTTATCTAACCATGTATCTTTTCTCTGTATTATATAACTCACCTGATTCTAACCATCTAGCCTTATGACCCTACTTCCTTGGCCCAAAGCTAAATCCCAACCACATTGTCAGAGAAATATTCTAGCATAAAAAGATAACCATATGCAGACTCTAAATCACCACTTATTGTGAATAAAGACAGCTTCTGGCAGACAAAGTAATACAAACACACACACACACAGTCACACACACACACACACACACACACACACACACACACACACACACACACACACACACACACACACACACACACACACACACACACACACATACACATACACAGTGTGGTGCATATAGTCCTCACTGGTCGAGAAGAGGGATGCAAATCCTCTGACATATTTGGCCCCTGGTCACTATAGTGATTATAATCTAGTCGCCATGGCGATTATGACCCAGCTGTTTGATTTGAGATGGGCATGGTCCAGGACTCACAGCTGGTGAGTTCTGATTATGAGGGCATCTGATTGGTTGAGAAGAACTACACTAGAAGATCTCAAATTCTACCCAAAACAGAATGAATCAATCAACCAGTACCTGGGCCTCATCTCCAGGAGCAGCCATGGGGTCTCCCAGCAGGGGCTCAGTGTTGTGGCTGGGTGTGGCCTGTGTGGGTGTGTCAGGGGTGTTGATGATGACAGACCTCTCCGAGCGACTGCTGTCCTTGCTGCTGGGCTTACGCCTCTCACGACTCTGCTCCCTATAAGAAACACACACAGAATCAGAGAGGAGGGTGAGGACACACACACACACACACACACACACACACACACACACACACACACAAGGAGGTGAGACAAGGACATGTAAACAGCGGAGAGAGGGAGAGAATAACTCTTATTTACAGAACAAGCGGGAGGGAGCGAATCTGCGAAATAGGTTAAAGTCAGTCAGTTGTGACGACCCTAATCCATGAGCTTTGCCAGCCTCTCAATCTCTCTCTATTCCCTCTCATTCCCGCTCTGTCCCTCTCGCTTTTATTTGTTTTCCCACAAACGGCATGTGGCAGAGAGAGCTTAAATCACAAACAAATAAATAGAAACACAGTCAGCACCAGGCAGGCCCATGGCTGTTCAGGCTGCAGCAGATAAGGCTGGAACATAAGCCCTTTCCCTCCCTAATGGAGTAAACGCTGACGCTGGCACTAAACACACCGGATCTCAAATGGACCTGACATACATGACTGGATGTCTGACTATGTTTCCCTGTGACTCTGAAGAACCAAACTGTGTGAGTGAGAACGTGAGCGAGATACTGTACAAGTGTGTATGTCAGAGAGAAAGAACAGGAGAGAGAAAGAGAGAGAGAGAGAGAGAGAGAGAGAGAGATAGAGAAAGAGAGAGAGATAAAGGGAGAGCTTACCCATGTTTATTGGAGCCTCTGGAGCGGCTGGAGTGGTAGGAATACCCAGAGTGGGTGGACTCTGTGTCCATGGCAACACTGATCAGACCCAGCGATTGGCCAGGAAAGGAAAGAGAGTCTCAGGGTGTGGCACGGGGGGGGGGGGGGGCGGGATGTTGGGGGTCTTATCCAGGAAGTGAAGGTGTTAACTAAAGAGACTAGAAGACAGGGAGGACATCAGGAGCCTTCGTCAACAGCGACCCAGGGGAGGTCAATTAGAGGACACATCCACCTGACAGAGAAAGAGAGAGAGACAAAGAGAAATGGATGACCTGTATGTCAATTCAATCTCAATTAAAATACTGTACTGTTCAAGTCTCACTCAATCAGATGTCTACTTGGTGAGAGCGTTAGGTTTGCTGCTGGTTATGTTTGCCCACGGTCAGGGACCAAAGTGGAAAAAGCCCCCCCCCCCGTTGGCAAGAAAACGTGAAGTGAAGACAATCGTGGAGGTTCGAGTGGCGGAGGGATACAGAACTCAGCTGCACAGTTGACACTGAGTGGGCAGTGTGTGTTAGGGTGATGGAGGAGAGACCGAGCCACAGAGCATTATTAATACTGTGAGTCTGTGAGTATTAAGAGCAGTATTATCAATTTAATTATGACTAGGGCTCCAGTGACTAAGCTGAAGATAAAGGTTATGGTAGAGTTACTGAACAGAGATAGGATGCTATGTTATCTAACCCATTTCTCTCGCAGACATGTAAGAGGATTATAAAGGTATAATCATCATCATATCAAACCATTACATACAATCACACACCCCTATGAGAGAGAGAGTGAGAGAGAGTGAGACCGAGAGAGTGAGACCGAGTGGGAAACAGCATAGACTCTAAAGGCATAATACTAAGGGCATTATAGTCTGTATGTACTGTATGTGTGTGAGAGAGAGAGAAACCCACCTCCTCCACGCCCTCCTGCTCCCCACCCCCAGCTCTATCATTAGCCATGATCCAGACGGGGGTCTTTACACCCCGCCATGCGTGACTCTTCATTTGGATTTATCTCACAGTCGCCCTGTTACCCAGGCAATCCCCTGCCAATCACCATTCCCCTCCCATATCTCACACCACAACTCAGGATTATGCTAATTTCTCTGCGCTAAGGGCCTGTTTATACTGTGTTTATTAGCTTTCTGACCAATGGGGCACATAAATACCAAAATAACACACTCAGCAAATTAGCATGCAAATCCACAGAGTTTATGATGATTCACCTCTGCCTGAATATTTGTGTTTGCTCCAGTCAAAAACTGCTCTCAGGCAAGTCATAGGTCCTGTACTGTAGGGTTGGGTGATATCCAGATTTTCATAACTTCTAACCTTCCTGACAAAATACCCTGGTATACCATATCAGTCATTTTTAATCAGTCATTTTTAAATCCAACTGTTGCTAACACTCCAATTTTAGCAGGTCTGGCCATTATTTTACTCCCTTCTCCAAGGGCCCAGGTGAAATTATTTATTGTAATGGTTGGCGACTTGCTTATTATTATTTTGCTTGAAATTTTCCTTAATTTCTATACCTTTGCCGCCACCATAGCTTGTGATGGAAAACAAACTTGGCTAAACATTGATAACTGATTAAATAACAAAATGACTATCTAGCCCTGAATTGCAGTGTCCACGTTCTGTTTTTTTCCTGTGGTTGCCAGAAAATACTTCAACGTGACCCCCGGTTGCCAGAAAAGACTTGAAACTATGATCTTAGCTCTCACAAAAGAACATAAAAATGACCCTACGGCGATGTTTTCCCATGCCCTGATAATCTGATTTTAAAAGCATTATTTAGTAACAAACGACAAAGAAATGTAGTTCTTACGGTATTAAAAATCATACCAGCGATATTTCAAAATACCCCGGTATACGGTATTATTGGACTGTACTGTATGCAGTGTAGTGTATCCTTCAGCATTGCCTGTCATCGCATGTGTAGGTCAGTAACCTCCTCTACAGAGTAGAGATAGGCAGGGGAATGTGATTAGGTCATGTGGGGGTCAGCAAGCTGAAGAATGTAAGGACTCCAGATATCTGATACAAAGAATGCAGCTGGAAGCATCTACCATGTATCTGCCTGGAACGTCTACAGTGCCTTCAGAAAGTATTCAGACCCCTTCACTTTTTCCACATTTTGTTGTGTTATAGACTCAATTTAAAGAGCATTAAATTAAAAGAATTTGCCATTAATCCACACACAATACCCCAGAATGATAAAGCGAAAACAGGTTTTTCGATATCCTAATCTACACAGTGTGTAATTGATTCCTATGCAAATCAGAGACCCTATAAAAACAAAGATATTATTTCCAAAATTACATGAACTATAATCCTTGTATTAAGATGGACTCAATTCAACTTATTGAGTGATTTGTTGATGACATTTTTGCATTTTAGCTCATTTTAAGAGTGTCAGAGCAAAGTGTCTGAATACTTCTGTACATGAGGTATTTCTGTATTTAAATTTTAATACATTTACTGAAATTTCTAAAAACCTGTTTTCGCTTTGTCATTCTGGGGTATTGTGTGTGGATTGATGGCAAATTCTTTTAATAAATCCAATTTAAATTGAGTCTATAACACAACAACATGGGGAAAAAGTGAAAGGGTCTGAATACTTTCCGAAGGCACTGTACATGTGTCTGTTTATGTAACACAAGACGGTCCACCACTGAGAAGGCCAAACAGAGTGTGGCTGGCAAAGTAGTGTGTGGTTTTCTGCTCAGCTCAGGGTCTAACCTTTAGCTAAAGCATCACATTGTAACAGCGGCGAGAGTGAGAGAGTTCTAACCGAGATCTGGAGCGTCTACTGTTGCCTTGGTAACACTGGAGGCATGAGGTTCTCTGCAGCTGCAATAATCACCTGTGTTACCTTTGTGTGTGTGTGTGTGTGAGAGAGAAAGAGAGAGAGAGAGAGAGAGAGAGAGAGAGAGAGATAGCTGGGGGAGGGAGTGATTCACAGGCATAACAATACCTGTGTACTCCCTCCTCATTCACTCCCTCCTCACTTCAATGTTATCACCTTTCACCAACACCCCCCCCCCCCACACACACACACACACACACGCATACCATTCTGTCACATCACCCTGTAAGATTCTAAGAGAAGTGTTAACCCCTGGAGTGCTGAGCTCTGTATGAGCGCTGTGGTATGTGGGACAACCATATCCCTTAGAGCCGTCACTCATCCGAGCGGCGGACATAAAGAGCCATAGCGAACCAGGTCATGTGGAAAATCACAGCCTCTGGGCAAAAAAAACTATCAGTTACAAACCACCAAATCAGCACTGAAAATGAATACAGGACACTGAAATAACAACGTGTGTGAGTGGCTGCGTGTCTGTTCGCATCCATTCAGTTAAGCATGATGAGTTGCACGTATGTACTAAATACATTATATACACATTATTTACTCCTGAATAAGTAGGCCACATTTCTGTACATTGTTCTGGTTCAGTGGACTGAGCAGACACACTCATGAGAGCAGAAAGTGAAACTAATGCAAGACAAACACTGATTAGTCTGTTTATGTAGTGGATGCACACTGGGAGGAAGTTGGCAAAGTGGGAGGCAGTCAAGCGAGGTCAGAGCTACAGCATGTAGGCACACTATACTGTACCACAGCATCCACCACTGTGTAGCCACAGAGATACAGGCAACTATACTCAGTAAGAAAAAAATTATCTAAAATAGAGCCATAGTGAAAGGACAAAGACCGAAAGGTCAATTTAGTCAAGTAACCTTCTTTCTGCAGAATACAGAATACAACATTTGGACAGAGAATGGTGTTTTGAGGTATGCGAGTGTGTGTGTGTGTGTGTGTGTGTGTGTGTGTGTGTGTGTGCGTGCGTGTCTGTGTGTACCTGTTTTCCCCAGCTGCAGAGTAATTTGGCCCACTGACAGGGCAGAGGGGAGGGGTGTGTCATGATCAGAGATGCCAATACAGCAACTGTAGCCAGCCTGGCACCCTTTGTGTGGCAAAGATCAAACTAGCCTGCAGGGAACCCTGGTTACCATGGCATCTGTGCCCTTCCCCACACCCAATACCCCTCTCTCCCTCTGCATGCCCTGCCCTAATGACACTATGCAACACTGTGCCAGCCACAGCCACTGGTGTTTTGTTCCATTTGTTTGTGTGTTTAACAGTTTAACACCCCCATACTGTATATCCCCCCACACAAATATGTGAGTAAACTCACACAGAGCAAAAAAAGATACGGTTAAACACAAATGGATGGGAACAAAGACACAGTTGATGAAAAAAGCTCACAGTCACAAAGGCAGAGATGGACCAGAACACATGCCAACACACACAAACGTGCGCATGACGTGTATACACACACGCACGCACGCATGCCCCCCGCCCGCCCTCCGCCCACCCACACACACACACACACACACACACACACACACACACACACACACACACACACAAACAAATAAGTAAGCTGGGGTAAAGCCTGTTGGAAATTAAATAAATGGTGACAGAGCTCCCCACAGTGCTATTCATAGAGAGAGCCATCACCAATCTGCCCATGGACTACAGATAACCCTGGAACAGCTGTTGATGAACACAGAACTGAAGCCTGACCACACACACACACACACACACACACACACACACACACACACACACACACACACACACACACACACACACACACACACACACACACACACTTACAGTGTAAGCACACAAAAACTGTTCACATTATCAGCTTAGATTTCTGTGCTGTGACCTTTGCCTGGCTTTCATTTATGAGTAACACTGTATGGGTTAAACTGAGTAAGACAAAGCTAGTCAGGACAGCACATACTTTTAACCTTTAAACACACAGTGTGTGTTTAGATACAGGATGTACAGTAGCTGAGAAAGTGAATGGAAACATGTGATGTGTGTGTGTACATATGCGTGCACTTCTGCAGCAAGCTATTCATTGAGCTGGTTGAGATAGTATTGTCCTATGCGTGACTGTTGTTGGAAAAAGAGGGTCAGGAGAGGAACACTTAAACAACAAAGAAATATCCAGACAGGAGAGCAGAAAGTGGATGCTACTGGTCACATACATGCATACAGTGCATACATGCATGCACTCACGCACATGCACACACAGAGTACAGAGTACAGTAGAATAGAGTAGAGTAGAGCAGAGTAAAGTAGAGTAGAGAGCTGACACACTCATCTGGTATGCACACTCCCAGATCCCTTCATGTGGAATGAAATAAAAGTACATTCAGTACATCATGAATCAGGGCTGGTGGGGGAGACTGGACAGGCCTGGTGGGCCAGAGGACAAATATGAGACTGGTCAAATAAGGGGAAGTGGGAATGGGAATGGGTTGGAAAAAGGCTGACATCGGATTTTAATGTCAGCCCCCCCCCCCCCCCACCAAGGTGACAGCTAACTATGCAACATGCCTGACTGAGACCCATGTCATGACAATACATGTGAGCCTACAATAAAAGCAGCAAGCTCCTCCAGTAGTACCCGACACTCACTACTATCTGAATTTATGTAGGATAAGGGAGGGGGGAAGACCAGTCAAACTATGTCCAATCCACGAGTTTAATGCAGGAACCGATGAGAAATACGGACCACAGTTTACGACCAGAGCGAGGAACCCTCCAAGAGGACCGACTTCTGTTCTGCTGCTACAGTTTCAGTCACACGCGCTGGATCTAGTTTCAAGTGAATCTTGAATGACATGCCAGCCATGCCAACCAGTATTCAGGGAATGCACAACTGCAATCTAAATGTATTACATGCAGTACATGGTGTGTGACATTATTGCCTTTTACCCAGAAAGGAACACCGATGGTAACAAAGAAACAATATGCGCCGTTCCGGTGAAGCGAAACCATCTATTGCAGCCGCTGCAGCGGCGGCGGCGGGACTGAACTTCACTCTGATCTCTGTCTCATGCTTCGCACTCTCATCGTCAAACCATCGAATTCCATTAAATTCCAATGCTAAGCATATAATAAATACAACTGCAAATGTCAAACACGCAGCTGACTTACCTTTTCACGGGGGTGACATTCCTTCACCTGCGTCTGGGTGTAAAATATTCTATGTTGCCGCTGGGCACACCTAGGCTGCAAATCCAACCGATCCAGCAACGGTGTGGCTGCTCCTCCATGCGAGTGCAGTAGCATTGACAGTGGATGGGTTCTGAGGAAGAGAAGGGGGCGGTGAGGTGAGAGAAATGTACGCTAGAGGGCATCAGTGATACATGCAATTATCAGCATCTAGCAAATTATAATATAGTCATCAATTTCTATGCAGATGCAATAATTATATGTCATGAAGTGGATTTATTATTTTGACCGGTACCAGTTCCTGTGATATACTGTATTAACAGATAATTAACAAATCGGGGTTAGGATATAAAGTGTATTTATTGTCTCCCCACTTGGCTAATCTGTTCTAAGAAACACCAGCATGAGATAGTTCAAAAAGTCGCCGACTAGTCCTGGTAAATGGGTATGATATTGTTTTCGCAGACCAACAGGGGGCAGCCTTACACCACCCTAGCGACAGCCTATGACTTAGTTATTAGTGTGTAGTATTACACCGTATTTTGCATCTTTATATTATACAGTCAGAGATGGTCATTGAATCATTACATTTCCACTAGATAGATAGGCGTGGTATGAGGAAAATGCTGCATTATAGAGAATGATTAAGACTTTGCTGCTGACAACAGTTATATATGAATGTACTGCATGGCGTGAAAGCAAAACTGATGGGACAGTGGTCAATTTATAATGTTATGTCCAGCTGTCATTTCTCACAGGGACGGTCAGTTGCTGAGGAACATGGATGGAAAGGAGACAGAGAGAGATTATTGCCCCCCCCCCCTATTCGCCCCCCCTCCTCTCTCTCTCTCTCTCTCTCTCTCTCTCTCTCTCTCTCTCTCTCTCTCTCTCTCTCCCTCCCTCCCCCCTCCCTCCCTCCCTCCCTCCCTTCTAAGATCATCTGTGTGGAGATAAAGGACTGCACTCAGGGCCAGCTTCAGCCCAGGCCCCTGCTGCTGCAGTGGGCAAGAATAATAACCCCATCCCCGGGGCCACATTACACCACAGAGAGAGAGAGAGAGAGAGAGAGAGAGAGAGAGAGAGAGAGAGAGAGAGAGGAGGGGCGGGGGAGAGTGAGAGGAGCTCAAACAGTGCTTACCAAATCAAATCAAAGTTTATTTATCATATGCACAGGATACAGCTGTAAACGGTAGAATGAAATGCTTGAGTTTTTAAAAATAATAATAATTTAAGATTCATTATAATAATGGAGAGGAGAGAAAGAAGGAGGGGAAATGAAAAGATACTGCAAGGCTGTATTTTCATTGAGAGGTAGCAGGGGGCATGGTTGTTTATCGTTGTCTCTTTGTCCACTCCCTCTGTGACTGTGGATTTAGATGTTCATTCCAAAACTCTGACACAATTGTCAAATTATTTACACTTACGCTTCATCTAGCTATTGTCATGACTTATTTTATGAATGGGTTATAGCTTCAGAATGGGCTATAACTGACAAAACGGATGAATTTTCATGTCATGAAACGGGAAATCGTGTTTGTTCATCAATATTTGATATCTTGCAGCTTGATGTCTTGCATTACATTATTTATGATCAATAAATAGAGATTTGTGTTTTATTGTAATTATTATTATCATTATAATTATTATTTTGCTATTGTTATAATAGTATATTGTCGTCCTCGCTGTTGTTGTTGTTTTCATCTGTCTCCACTGGCTTTATCCAGCCAATAATACTGCATGTCTGTTTTCTATTTCATATAGTCGCCTCTCTCCGCGAGTGTGTGTGTGTGTGTGTGTGTGTGTCCCGGGGGACGTGGCAGACGGATGGGCCCTAATGTGGTTGTCTCGGCTCGTCTGGAGAAACACCTGCCCCACCCATGGGGAGAGCGTCTGTCCGCCCGCTGCGGAGCGAAGCCTCGGCTCGGACACGGGCCCAGAGACTTCACCCATCCAAAGGCTTTGGAGTATTCCTATAGGGAATAGCCTTTGAATACCCCAAAATAGGGAATGACCCCTTCGAATACACAACACCACATATTGCAGCCCATTTAACAAAGCTAGCCTATGTATTTGATTTACAAACCACCAGGATGAAAAACAGTTTTCAAAAGAAACAATTTGTTTATTATTATTTTATAGCTGTTTACTAAGGACACGATATAACCCCCTAAGGTTAAGCAATCTTTGGAAACGAGGTGTATATAAGGCCTATGTATATATTTTTTTTATCTGACAGTCAATTGTGTCTGAAGTTCAGTTTCAGTTCAGAAAAGTTAAACAAAACAGCAGTAGGCCTAGGCCTAAATATAATGAATTGAATGACAAAAACGTAGCTGAAACAGTGGTCTCACCACTGACTTGCTGTTTTATTCTCTTAATTAACAACTCACTGTCAATTTAAAACTATTGTCGGACATATTCTGAAACATGCCTGAATAGCTTGAGACACTTAAACAGACAACAATAGGAATAGGCAAGTGAATAGACTAAACAGATTCGACGGTCGATCCATAGTCAAGTGCTAACTTAGCTATTGGGCACTAATGTAAATTGTTAGCCTAATTTGTCCTTGCAAACAGGCCGCGGTATCAAGAAAGAAAATCGATCAAAAGTGCAATTAAAGAGCAACAATGTCCGTTCTGTTGTCATACACCATTGAATAATTGTAGCAAATAGGACTATGTTCAAACACCAGACACAAAAAGGACACACATGTAGACATAAACAAATTGATAAATCAATAAATAACTTCATAATAATTAGATTAATAAATACAATACAAAATGCCTAAAGTCATAGCCTCTGGAATAAGATGCACTTAACAATTGGTCTATTCTATGCTCTTATTACAACACATCTCTACACAGCAGCATGTCGAATTTAAATATCAATTTCTTTGTCAGACATTGTCCTTCTGTGAAAAGTTTGGTCATATGCCTATAGTTGGTCTATGCTAACGGTATCGATCAATAAATTAAATATTGTTATTTTAGGAATATGTAGGCCAAGCCATAAGATTATTGCGTTGTCTGACCCAGCAACTGTGTCAGAACAGTAGGTCAAGAGACACCGTCGCATGGTTTTAGCAAACCACTCAAACCACTCCATCACTGGCATTCGGGCACCCATCTATCCAATACCTTGACACAGGTAGTCTTATGTGGCAACAATGTTTTAATTCAGTTCACCCTTCCCTCTCTCCAGTCTCCAAGTCCTCTCTGATACAGTTCCATCTCCAAAGTGCATGGCTGAGCCCTATGAGACTATACTTCCAGTACATGGTTGAGGTAGGAGATATAACAGATAGCGAGCCGGAGGATCTCAATCTTGGACAGCTTCTTGTCGGGCGGAAGTGTTGGGAGCAGCTTCCTCAGGTCCGCGAACCCCACGTTGAAGGCCTCGACCCGGATGCGCTCCCGCGAGGCGTGCGCGCATCGGTACTTGGATGTCGCGCGCCGCCGCCTTCTCTTCTCCTCCCTGCTCAGGTTGGGCATGGTTAGGGAGCGCGCTTTGCCCTCGCCATCCGCGGGCTCCGCGGCCAGAGGCGCGCACTCCACTTTGATGGTGTCGAACACAGTCTCCGGGTCTGATTGACCCCAGGGCAGGTCAGGGTCAGTCTGGTCTGGGCTGAGCATCATCTTTAGTCCGTCTCCTCTGCGCTGGTCTCCTCTCAAAGGTTGAAATCTCCTACGGCAGAAAGACAGGGTTTTAGTCTAAATATAATAACAGAGGTGAGGTTAGGTTTCAAAGATAGTTAGTTTGTGTCAGATATAAATTCCACAGGAATAAACGCTGTAGGGAATACCAGTATGCTGACATCACACTTTGTGGCTCTTGTGTCCGTTTTAATGGTCATTAGGCTACTGCAATTATATGCAGCCTGCCTATCTTAAAGGTAATATTGGAGGCAAAACACATTTTACATGACATAACAATGTATCAGCTACACAGCTCTTGTCTCGCTAAAACCTGTGCGCTGTCCTTGGTGCTGATATGTACTAACTGTTGTTTCATATTTTTTGTAAGTAACTTCTAGGTCTACTCCAATGGAGTAACATTTAAGAAAAGCCTAAACAGTAGAAATACAATAATGTAAGCATTATACCGTTTAATGTTGCATCTCTTTTATCTACATTAACACATTTAAATCGACGTAAAAGTCCAGTTTAGCGAAGTTAAACCGCATTTGATTAAAATACGACAGCTTAGATGCGAACAGGGAGGGCACCAGCAGGCATTAAATCGTCAGATGATTTAATTGATATTATTTTTGAGTGAGCAGATTCACGTGCACAGCTGACCATCTGTCTCGCAGAGGATTCAAGCGCCATATAGCCCTGGATGTTTTCTCAGACATATGTGGAGACACAGACGGAATATCCTTTATGCGTCCGATTTCTAGATTCCAACATGCATCATGAGCCCTTTAAGTTCAGTGTTTCAGTTCTAGAACAACGCAATATAGTAAGTCTATCTATTGTCTTATTTTACAATACAATTCTTAATGTCATGAAAACGAAAGAAACAGAAGAGTTGGCCTATTGTTTTCTTAAAATGCTTGTTTATTATGATACGAGAATTAACTCACCGTTTTAATTGAACAACTTTATCCAAGTGGCGTGTAATCTACCCCTGAGGAGATATTCCCACGATGAAAACTATACCCTTCTTTGGTGTCTCTCTCGGCCAAACAACATCCCGAGTGTTTACAAAAATTGCGTTGCAACCGAAAACGAATTGAAAAGCTTATAACATCAATGTCCCCAAAATGAGATGTTCGAGTATGAAAAACAACTTTTCTCTGTCTACCTCTCACACTCCAACTATTTAGGCTACAGCAGACGACGAAAGTTACCACAGTCTTAGCCTACTTTAAATGTCTGAGGACAAAGATAAGATCTTCCGACGTGTTGCCACTTGACCTCAGATATGATAACAAAGATTGTCGACAGGGTAAGCCCGTGGAGGGAGTGTATTGACTCCTCTTGATCCCCTTGTCTTCCCGTGATATTGTGATCATATCAGATGCGCTTATGCCAAAGGCTATTCTCGGTGAAGAGGGGCCGATTATAGCTAATCACCCCCACCTCTTCTTTCTTCCCTTTCTTCCTCCTCTCTTTACGGCGCGTGCTGCTGATCGTGTGCGAGATAAGGAGAGCCGACCCCCTAATAAAGCCTCTTGCGGAGTGACGGCAGGACGGAATACATTGTGGAATCTTATTGTCTACCTCTTCCCTTGGACACCCCTCCTCCTCTCTTCACCCCCCCCCCTTTTACCTCGCGGGCGTCTGAGCACCAATGGTGTGAGGAACTGACAGATTGTGGTGTATATTGGACAGACGACCCCTTCAGTTCTCAGGCTTTCTGTTTTTTTTTGCATGGCGCAACGTACAGTTATGTACTTCACCGGAGGGTGGACTTCCCTATCAAATTCAAGGATGTTGAATAGCATAATTTGGAGTAAAGTTATAATCCTCTATGCATGCTCACCTTAGATACAAAGGCAGGTGACACAAACCACTTTGGTATAACTATGCATGCATTGGGAGACATGAAGATGTTTCCAATGAATTCATATATTCTGTATCATTCAAAATATCCAATCAATAAGCAGGATGAGGTGTGTGTGTGTGTGTGTGTGTGTGTGTGTGTGTGTGTGTGTGTGTGTGTGTGTGTGTGTGTGTGTGTGTCACCACACCACAGACATATTAGAGAGTATCCTCAACAGGTCAGCCCATAATAGAACATGTTTATTATTGAATGAATGGTCACGGTGATGAGAAATGGGGGTTTAACAGCCCAATACACTCATACACAGTCGAGGAGCAGTAAACCAGGAGATAGAACAGTTTTGTCACCTCATATGCTGTAAAGCCTTACCAACGCACCTGCTCTGCTTTCACTGTCACTTTAATAGGCCTGGTGGGCTTATAGAGCTACTTTGAGAGGAGGGTAGTCTGATGAGGACTAGAGAGGCTATAGGAAAAGTGTTTACCCTCTAAAGAGAGTCAGCAGATGGAGAGCAAGCTCAATGAAAATGTCTCTAATACTGTAGACATTGGTATTAGAGTTTTAAGCATATTTGTGTGTGAGCAATGCACGCACGCTCACACACACACAAACCAAATAAACACATTTCCAGCCACTTTCTTTGCTCTATCACTTGAATTCATTGTTGCAAACACAATTATGGATATGAGATTTTCATTCATTTCCATTAAGGGATTCTTTTTGGCCACTTGGTTATAGACCAATTTTGTAGAGTAATTAAGATGATGTTATGACTGTGCTTTTTCCTCTCCACCATTCAACTTTGCAGATTTTTGTAAGTCTCCCCAGGCCTCAGGGTCACATTCCTGAGCAGTTTTGTTCCTCTCCATTTGCTCAGTTGGTAATGACAACCTGATCCACACAGTGTGTAATTGATTCCTATGCAAATCAGAGACCCTATAAAAAACAAAGATAATAATTCCAAAATTACATGAACTATTATCCGTAATTATGTTTGCAACAATGAATTCAAGTGATAAAAAGAAAGTGAGCAAAGAAAGTGGCTGGAAATGTGTTTATTTGGTTTTACTACAAAGCATTAAGTTTGGTGCAAATCCAGCACATGCAATGCAGTTTCCGCATCTCTTATGTGAAGAATAGTGGTAGCTGCATCATGTTATGGGTATGTTTGTCACCAGCAGGGACTGGGGAGTTTGTCAGGATCAAGAGAATATTATGAAATTTGCTGAGTTGGTAGTGACATCCTAATCTACACAGTGTGTAATTGATTCCTATGCAAATCAGAGACCCTATAAAAACAAATATATTAATTCCAAAATTACTATTATTCTTGCATTAAGATGGACTCAATTCAACTTATTGAGTGATTTGTTGATGACATTTTTGCATTTTAGCTCATTTTAAGAGTGTCATAGCAAAGGGTCTGAATACTTAGGTACATGAGGTATTTCTGTATTTCAAAAAAAATAGTTTTCGCTTTGTGATTCTGGGGTATTGTGTGTGGATTGATGGCAAATTCTTTTAATTTAATCAATTTTAAATTGAGTCTATAACACAACAAAATGTGGAAAAAGTGAAGGGGTCTGAATACTTTCCGAAGGTACTGTATATATATATATATATATATATATATATATATATATATATATATATATATATATATATATATATATATATTGTCTTATAAAGGCCAGAACAGAGGTGAGAAAGAGGCATATGGCACCATGGTGTCATGGGAACAGGGTGGCCAGGGGGGCGACCATCCTGTCAGAATGAAGACACACTGTCAGTCTGGGGGGAAGGGGGTCAGATGGGATGTGTGTGTGCGTGCGTGCACATGTGTGTGCATGTGTGTGCATTTGTGTGGGTGTGTGTGTGTGTGTGTGTGTGTGTGTGTGCATGCGTGCATGCGTGTGTCTAACAGAGTAAACCAGCTGGCTACAGTAATTGCAGCATAGAGAGAGTAGACTGCACTGCAGCACCCTTCACCCTGGGACCGAGGCCAGGAGAGGTGAACATGGCAGAAACAGACTGGGAGGCGTCACATACAGTATGAGGTCAGGGGTGGATTACGGGGCACACGTTTCCCCTCAGTGCATGCCTTGAAGCTATTAGTTTGTTTTCCTGTCAAAACAACAGCCAACTGTCAGCCGGCCAATTCCGCACAGTTTTTCCTTTTAACTATACAGTCCATGGTACAACAGTAACTCAGTTCATTTGTCTCATAAACACACTTGAGGGAGTAATTCCAAAATATTCGTAGAATTCAGCCCACTGGCTATTTGAATAGCCTATTTTGTATGTCAAAAACATATTTCGTTTCATTTTTTACTCAGTTGTTGTGTAAGAGTGCAACAGCATATTGCGCTCATCTCACAGACAGGAAGGATAGATCACACAGATTGACAGGATGACAAATTGGGAATCCTTTCAACAGCTTAATTTGCCTTAACCACAGAATCAATGGGGATTGATTCCACCAATCTGCCCTCAGTCTTGATAGACAGAGTAAACTCTGAAGTGAGAACCAAACTGTTAAAGTATGTGCGACATGATCATCGAACAATATACAACAGACAGGATTTCTCCCTTCTCCCTCATTCTCCTACTTCCTCTTGCTCTCTCTTCCTGTATTGGACCCCCCTCCCCCTCTCCTCCTCCATCCTCTGTCTCTCCTGGGTGTACCCCTGGCCTGCCCTCGCCTGGACACCATCTGTTCCATGATGTAAAAGGACGGAGCAGGAGTCCTAAACCTCTTATCTTCACCACCTCTCTTGTGTGTGTGTGTGTGTGTGTGTGTGTGTGCGTGCATATTTCTATCAACGACTCATGAACTCAAATGTATATATATATATATCTGTGACCCCCCAAAATATGGGTCCTTGCACGAACAATGTGGATCCAAATTAAGTATTCAAATATGTGCGTGTATGTGTGTGTGTGTTCTCCCTGTCTCCCCTGAGCATTGGGTGTGTTTGAGGACCATCTGTTTCTCTTTAATACACTTTTGCTTTCCTTTCTTTCACTTTCCGTTTCTCTCTTCTCTCTACACCTCCAGTTTTCTCCAAATGTGAGTGTATTGCCATTAAAGGGACACTTCACAGATTTTTTTTTACCTCAAAATCACTGTCCAGAATGTGTGGGCATGTGAAAACAGCTTCCAAATGCGTTCTGTAGATCAAAAGCTAGTTATCGCTAGTTTGAGGATTTTACCCTGAGTGACATATTTGGGGGTAATCACAAGGTTTTAAAAACTTCAAGGAGCTTTAGGGAGGAGTGAGATTACCGTTCCAGAATGAGCTACTGCCTGGTTTGTTTCCATCAATAGCACATACATTTATCACTTGTGTTAATGAACATGCATGTTATCTTAGACGCGCCTCCGTGTCTGGCTGGGAGCCGCGAAGCTCTAATTTCATCATTCAGACATATTACTTCCTGATCCAATAAAAGGCTATTTTCTCACTTATTTGTGCAAATCTTTTTATATTTCCTGGTGATTTAGTCAACAACAACCGCTTATAACTTGCTGTTGAGTCATGGTGACCATCGGTTAAATGTTTCTTAAAGGTTTTGATGCCGTCCCATTTCTCCTTTTGCGTGTATTTTCCCCACCTCTCTCTCTCTTTCTCCCCCCCCCCTCCCACTCTGTCCCTCTTTTTCTCTTTCTCTCTCCTCCCTCTCTCTCACTCTCTCACTTTCTCTTTAACTCTCTCCCTGTCTGGTTGCCATCTGCTGTCATCTTTTGTTTCTGCTGGTTTGGAATCAGATGGCATCTAATCGATCAGCTTTGTAACCATGGCTACAGGGGAGGAGAGGAGAAAGAGAGGGAATGAAGGAGTGAAAGACAGTGGTGAGACATCACCATAGCTTCACACACACACACACACACACACACACACACACACACACACACACACACACACACACACACACACACACACACACACACACACACACACTACTTTAATAACATCAGCCTCATCACAGGACCACCTTAGCTCACTTCTCACACACACACACACACACACACACACACACACACACACACCCACACGCACTACTCTAATAACATCAGCCTCACCACAGGACCACCTTAGCTCACTTCTCACAAATTCCCCAGTGCTGCATCTCCTGTTATATCCAGAATGTGTGCTGACAATAATTGGGGTAATAATTCATAATTTCTTTCTGGATGTAGCTGCGACTGAGCTAGTAAAAAAATCAAGGTAGATTATTCCCAAGTTTTTCATGTCATGTTGATCAAAATGTGGTTACATGCAGAGGTGTGTTTTATTTATGGAATAACACTGGCAAAGCTGTCTGGTTGCTCGATCACATAGACACACATGCACGCACGCAAGCACACACGCATGCACGGCCGCATGCACACATTGAAACTTCCCTTCAGTCGTCCCTCATCCCCCAGAGCAACATTCCCATTCCATTTGATGAAGAGTAACAGGAATATATAGTACATAATGGAATTGAAAAGTATAATACAAAGCATCACAATACAATACAATACAATACAATACAATACAATACAATACAATACAATACAATACAATACAATACAATAGTATGAACTGTCTGTCTGAATGCTTGTAAATCACATTGGCTTCATCACATTGTGTAGTGATAAAACAGAAAAGCCATCCATCCATCCTTGCACGCAGAATTCCCAAACTGAACACTAATGAAAATACAAGCAAGAAAAAGCCCAGCAGAAAAATAGACCCTGAGCTAATCTGTAATGGTTTTCAAAAAGCTTGAATGGAAAAGTGATGCATTCGCTCTGGACTGCCTAAACACCTGAGAGCATCACTGGGGAATCCCCATGTGAATGTTTGCTTGTTAGTGAAACGCTAATGTTAGCTTTCCGATTTCAAAAGCATCCACTTCAATTAGTGATGCATGCTAAGCAGCTAAATGCTACTTAAATTAAAGAAAGACAGGAATCAGAGAGGACATCTGCTTCTGGTTTACAGGGAGTCCAGAGGGGACTGGAGGGATACAGATACAGAACACGAGACAGGGGTCCCACTGAAAAAAGGAACAAGTGACACCTGTGTTAGGAAAAAGTGGACAGAAAGAGCTGGGAGGAGATACAGAGACACTATCCCTTGCTAATGTCAGTCTCACCACAGAGAATATACCACATAATGACTCTGAACATCATATGTCAAGATCAATGAAGTAGAATATTTCAGATTTGTAACAACTTATAGTGATGTACCCACACACAAGAGACTGACAACAGAACCTCTATTATACACTTCATCTACGGTGTGTCAGAGCTCCCTCCATCATGCTCTCCATCACGGGTGGGTGAACATCACTTCAACGCTTGCCCTGAGGGAGTATGGGTAAAGAAAACATACAAAGATGGGTGTCTTATCATCTTTATGAGAGGAGAGGAGAGGAGAGGAGAGTGGCAAGGCAAGGCAAGGCAAGGCAAGTAACACAGAAAGGAGAGGAGAGGAGAGGAGAGGAGAGGAGAGGAGAGGAGAGGAGAGGAGAGGAGAGGAGAGGAGAGGAGAGGAGAGGAGAGGGGAGGGGAGGAGAGGGGAGGGGAGGGAAGAGAAGAGTGTTTATAGATATACTACATAGTAGAGGTATATGTATCCCTGTGTGTGCGTGTCTAGAGAAAGATACATGCACACACTCTTGGCAGATGACCTTTCCACTATACGACCATGCCGTATATTCAGGGTCTAATACATATATTCTGCCCCTGACTGTGACACACGGCTCTCAAGGCCTCCACCATGCTCAGTGGTCAATCCAATCTTATCTATTGCTCTGGGACATGCAGTGTGTGTGTGTGTGTGTGTGTGTGTGTGTGTGTGTGTGTGTGTGTGTGTGTGTGTGTGTGTGTGTGTGTGTGTGTGTGTGTGTGCACGAGAATGAGTGATGGTGTGTGTTTGTTTGTGATAGCTAAGCACCTAACTCAGTCTATCATACCCATACTCACAGACAGTCTCTCTTTTGTATCCCTATGTCTTCGTCAATCTATCCATCTCTCTCAGAAGACTATGTGTATCTCTCTCCTTACTCTCCTGATTTTTTCTAAGCAGGAAGTACAACCTGTTGCTAGGTAACCCTGGGTCACAGCTGTTGGCTAAGTCAAACCCTTAGCCTCCAGTTATGGTAGAGCTGGGTGTAATTTGTTAGTCTGATAAGGACAGAGCCAGCCAGGATGGGCTTATACAGGAATAAGGCCTTGCAAAACGTTCACACACAACTCATGCCATATTCCATTTCCGCTGCATTCCTCATGGCCCTGAAAGCATTCCATTTCAAATGGAATATTCCTTGGGCTAAATTGGATCTACCTCAGTAGATATCGATCTGCATATGCTGCCTCACTATAGCCTACCTCACCCAGGACCTGACAGCTCCCATGGTTACGTTGTTAGCATTGTTAGGTGTTAATGCGTTGCGGCACAGATAGCCTGCATCCCCAGGTGTATTTGTGAGTTTGTTTTCAGAGGTATGATGAAATAATGATTTAATTAAGCTAGGGCGGGCATTGGCACAATAAGCAAGTCACCCTCCCTTAGCAATTTGCACGTGGGCCATAAGAGGAAAACATATTTGACCTGAGACACTCTGCCACTTCCACGTGGTGCTGAAAGTTGCAGGCCTACTGTATTTGTCGGATGTCCGTGTGGTGCTGAACGGACAGCTCCGCTGGTCTGATAATAGGCCAAGATGATCGTTGGTTCTTCTTCCCACCCATATGTTACAGTAGGTTATTTCTCTACCAAACCTGACTGGTCATTGCTAGGTTTTTCTGCAGTAATCTTTTTTTTTTTTTTTTTTAATAAAATGCCACAATTCATCACTGCTGTGTCTGCATAGCCTTTTCATCTGATTTCCCACATACTTATTTGAGTACCATTATACCCCGATGTAGCCTACATCATAAAATAGTTAGCATCTTACCAATAGGATAGCCTGAATTGGCCACAGCATAGTCCTATTCTTTCATTAGGGCCAGTGCATAACTGCTTAATCTACTGCTGCGACAGGAAGTCATAACCTCTCCACCTTAGGCTACCTTTATTATGGATTTTTGGAAATATCTATGTTCTGCCAGAGATAAGCTCACACTATGAACACGTAACCTCTTTCCACTCCATGGGCGAATTTGGAGCGGCCAAGCGCATTCTCTAATTAACTAATCGTGCTTTTGTTTTCGCATCTCTCAACGTTTTTGATGTGTTAAATCTCGGACAGTTCCTTTGGGCCATTTTAGATCAAAAACCAAATGCACCTGCACTTTTGAAACGGGCACTCCCTCGAGACAAGCGAGCGTCGACTCCCCTGGCTTGCGCCTCGAGCCAATTACGCGCCATCTGCCCATCTCCTCGAGCCTCCAGTCCGCGCCGTGGCTGATTGTTGTTATAATATTATACGGCCCAAATAGATGCAATTCGGGGACAGAGAATGAAGAGTGACAGAACGAAAATGAATCTAATCTAACGGCAGAACCGAACCATTTCCTCGGAGGATGAGCGGACCCGAACATTCGCCAAAAACAATCTTGCTATTTATAAACACAGCTGCTGATCGAAAAACATTTATTTTGGACAGTTCACAAAAGTTATATTACTTGGGAAATTTTACGCACTGTGGAATGACTCAGGCACACGCGATTGATCATTCACTATTGGTCTTGATTGACCAGTTCTAATTACTTTCTAATTCAACAGTTTCACGGTCTACTTCACTCACTACTACAAGTGAGGAGAAAAGACCATGCTGCCTCTATAAATAGGCTAGGACCAACCAAGACTCAGGATAACTTTAATTTGCTTTCCAATAGCAACACTTTTTCTGTCATTCATTTTTCTCAATGTCCATTGAGACTTGCTTATGAATTTAAGCGCGAGAACAGCAGGAATTATATGCGCAACAGCCGTGCCAATATTTTCGGAATCTGTTAATAAAACAGATAATTTACCACTCTGTTTGACAGCCTTTTTGTGGAAGAGAAACAACCAATAGGCCTACTGCTCTATTGGAAGCCACAAAGAAGTCGCATCTGTTTCATCAGAATTTCCTCATCATGTAGCCTGTGTGTATGCCCAAATGCAGGCTGATATGATAATAATACCACTTTTGGACAGGGATCTCATAAATAAGAAATAAAGAGCCATATTGCCTTTAGGCATACTAGATGAAAATACACAAATGATACATGCAAAACAGCTGGAATTCTTATGTATTACACAAATGAACATTTTACACAAGATTGGAATATATTGCACCTGGTCTCAACAACTTCATAACCAATAAGCTTATGATAAAGCTTTTGGGAATGATCAGAGACTATACCCTATTGAATTCCTGGGTCTCAGGTGCTCCCTTTATATTAGTCTCCGTGAGGGTGGCCTGAGTGAATGTGAGTGTGCTGCTCCCTGGTGGAGAAAGTTAAATGACAGCCTTAGGTTTCACAGTCAATTCCTCAGACGGTAGAACGGGATGAATTTGGAGGAATATATCTAGATGTCTTATCTGCAGTCTTGGATAAACTATGCAAACACCCAATCAAGCCATGGCAGCTCACAAAATAATGGCCACACCTATAACCATTAACATTACCAATGAGTGTTTCAAAATGTTTTCCAGTCAGCATGTCTGGGTCACTTCAATCTGTCTGCCTGCCAAAGAGCTCTCTTGTGACTATGCCAAAGGCTTAACAGTAAATCCTGTGTCAGTGTTTACATGTGGTTGTTACTGTGATTAGATCTGTGACATTTATCTGTTTTAGGTTGTAGTTTGCATGCCTTGCGGCAGCAATGTCCTTCCAAAAAATAGCCACAATTCACAGGTCACCATCTGGGGTGGCAATTATTCACTTTGGCCTTAGCCTCACGACATGGCAGACACTCTGAAACCCAATGATTAAACCATAAAACTCAAGTTCCAAATCAATCACTTATGACTAGATTTGAAGACCGTCTCCATCTAGTGGTGCAAAGGAGGGACTGGCTATGGCAGTATGTATCGCTCACCAGTCCATTGCCAAAGAATGCATTCCAACCGGAGTGTCCTGTTCTCCCATAAACCAAGGCAATGGACCAAACCAACAACAAGGTGGTTTAAGACAGGCATTACTACCACGTTTATTTTAAAGTCACAGAAGCAGCAGAGGGTTCATCCATCCTCCATCCACAAGTAAGCAGAAGGCCTGTTCCTCCTACAGTGCAGCACAGTTGTCAGGAGGATCACACAGACCAGGCCCACTACTGTCACCACTCCTACCAGGGCCATAGTCACAGAACAGAGACCTAAAACACAAGGAAAGGGGTCTGTTAGTGTGTTCATATGTTAAATCACATCAGGCAATATAGACAGCTGGTTATAAAACCTTTGGAACCTGCCAATAAATCAATCTATACAAGTTAAGTTATACTCATTTGAAGGAAACACAAGTCAAGCTTTTCTCATTTGTCTGCCAAGATTGAGTGGCACTACATAGGTCACTTCTTGTGGTAAAGCTGACGAGTACTTGTCACCTGCTGCAGTCTGATCCTCAGGTGTCATGTGAGGCTGTTGTTCTTCAGGTTGCATCTCCTGGTCTCCTTTCAGTATGAAGATGGGACCTAGCATAGCATCCCCTTCCCACAGCATATCTGGGGGAGAAAAAAAGCCCAGAGACAGTTTAGTAAACAGTGTTCCATAAATCTACAGCTTTGACCAGACATTCTAGCCTTTCAATAATGTTTTTCTACATTCTCAGGCAAGTTGATAGGTGATGCTGTACCTGTATATGTATCTAGGGCCAGACTCCTCCCCTTCCTTTTCCCACAGGTGGTCTCACAGCAGCCACACACCTCATCATCCCCATCAGCTCCCCCCCAGCTGGACAAAAGACAGAAGGGACCACCATACCATATACTGTATAGACTGTCATCTAACCCTACACATACCATAGAGATGCCCAGCCCCATACACAGCTGTTGTTGCCAAAGGCAAAGGAACAGGCCTTGTACTCAGTGTCAATGGGAGAGGTTGCTGGAGTGGCCTTCAGGCGACAGCTGATGTAGATCTATGGAAAATATATCAATTTGTCACAGAGATGGAAAACCCAGGCTGCACAATAGCATTTGTTGAAATATCTCAAATATTTAGGTTAGTCAGTCATTGATACGCTCCTCTCTCCCACATGATCTCAGAGCTGATGATGAGCTTGATTGTTGATTGACAGGCAGCTGTGTGTGTTTAAGTTTGCTGCAGGAAAGCACTATAAGAACAGCCGTTTCCCCTGCAAACATATCATCCTTTACTTTCTCACAAGTAACAAACAGCAGGATTCAGAATGGGTATGTTTGTTGTACTGCAATATGGGTTTGTTTTCTTTTCATATTTAAAAGCCTTTTTAGGGTCTAATCTGAATATGTTATGTTACAGCAGCAACAAAGAACGTCCTGGTGGTGTATGCCCACCAGAGTGCTGGGTCATTTAATGCTGCAGCAAAAGATGCGACTGTGGAGGTTCTGACTGCTCTGGACTATAAGGTGGAGGTGTCTGACCTGTATGCCATGAAGTTTAAAGCCACTGCCACTGCTGAGGATGTCACTGGTAAGAGGGATGGTATCTGAATTATGTGAAAGGGCTATAATATTTTCCTAAAGAGCTTTACCTGGTCACTGTTAAGGACTTGATTGCTTTAGGGCTGATTCAAATGTCTATAGGCCACTCCATTTCTAGTGTAAGGTGCTGTGTTTTTTTTAATTTTTTTAGGAAAAGTGAAGAATGCTGAACACTTCTGTTATGGAGAGGAGACCATGCTGGCCTGGAAGGATGGCAGACTCTCTGCTGACATCACTGAGGAGCACCGTAAACTCACTGAGGCCGACCTTGTTATATTTCAGGTCTGATCACTGAGGATGTCTTTAGAACTCTTCTTGAACTAAAAGACTGTCCCCAAGGACTGTTGTATGGTTTTAATGCAATCACTGATTATTTATTTTTTTAGATGTATTTTCTTTACTTTGTTTCTCAGTTCCCCATGTACTGGTTCACTGTGCCTGCCATCATGAAGGGCTGGATGGACCGGGTGCTCACACTGGGATATGCGTACACCTCAGAGAAGAGGTACAGCGAGGGCATCTTCAAGGTAAGTACTACAACTGTGGAAGTCTACTAACATCTCTCAGTTCATCTATGCTCACCTGATTGTCCCCTCTCCCTCCAGGAGAAGAAAGCTATACTCTCCTTCACCACTGGCTCCCAGGAGTCCATGTTCAGTGCCAATGGCATCAATGGAGACATGAATGTCACCCTGTGGCCACTGCAGGTACTGACAGATTCTAGAGATTGATGTTTAGAGGCCAATACAGGGCTTTTCTTTGTAATAAAGGCTGTCCTTATGGGCTGTGACATGTCAACACCGCACATGCTGTACACAATGACCTGAAGTTGGAGGATTGCAATCAAGTTGTGAATGTCCTCCTGAGCATGTTTCATAAACTGCATTTTTCCTTTCTCTGTGCAGAATGGCATCCTGCACTACTGCGGCTTCCAGGTTCTGGCTCCTCAGATCTTCTGGGCTCCGCCCCACGTCCCCTCTGAGGCCCGTGACAGCATGCTGAAGGCCTGGCGCGCACGGCTCCCAGGGCTTCTGGAAGAAACGCCACTCTCCTTCACCCCCTCAGAAAACTTTGATGGTGGGTGTGGTTTCCAGCTCAAGTCAGAGGTCCAGGAGAAGCAAGCTGAAAATGAATTCGGCATGACTGTTGGAACCCACCTGGGAAAGCCCCTCCCACCCAACAGCCAGATCAAAGCTGGGGTGTGAGATGCTGGAGGACTTTGGAGAGAGTGGGTCTTCATAAGCTGTTACTCAGAAATAAAATGTGTTCCTTCAATCTAAGTCTTGCTTGAATCTTACCTTAGGGGTTTATTCTCACTCCACAAGTGTGAAATAATTGAATGCAGTTGTAATTATTTGGTTGCCATGATATAACATGAATAGCATTCTATGAAATTCAAAGTCTTCAAACATTATAGAAGTGAACTTGATTCAAGCAGAGTATCTGATTTTGTTTATGGGAACTTCTGGCTTGATGCTCATTTTTTTAGTAGCCACAAAAGCAATGTTTCCTTGATGGTTCCACATGCCATCTACAAAGGGGCTGTTCAAGTGTTCCCATACCCTTGGTGCTGGTGACCTGTATGGGGTCTCCCACTGTGCAGGTTTGGGTATTCAGTTTAAGTGGCCTCAGAAACTGCTCTTGTTCCTTTAGAAGAAGGTTTTGTTTTGGTGGGCAGGAAGAGGGGAGGCCATCTCAAATATTTAGGTTAGTCAGTCATTGATACGCTCCTCTCCCACATGATCCCAAAGGTACACACAAAGGGGTTAGTCTGCTGCATGAAGTGGAAGGCTTCCAGCTGGAGGTGGAGTTTGTCCTGCAGGGATCTGGCCAGAAACTGGGAGCGAGAGCCTGTCAGCAGGGAATCAGTCAGGCACCTGAGGAGGAGAGGAAGATTAGGAAGACCGCATGATCTGCTATTTTATTATTATTATTTATGTCTTGCTCATTGGCTAACCAAGTATAACACCTGGTTGTTAAAAGTTGTAAAGCTCCTGAACAGTCTCCTCTGGGGTGCATACACCCCCCCCCCCCCCCCCCCCCACACACACACACACACAGTGCAGGTGGGGAAATCCCCATTACAGTTGAGGATGGTCTAACTGATGTATGTAACACAGGGAGGTTGATTCCATAGAGAGGGCACCAAATCACAGAATATGAAAGAAAGTTGATTGGTTATAACTCTGGTTGATGTATATTGTGAAATTGCTGAAGACCAAAAACAACCTCAGACCGACCTCTATTAGATCTTACCCATGGTTCTGGATTAAGTCATATCTGGGGGTTGCTTTGGCGTCAGGGACCAGGGTAGCCATACAGCTGTCCACAAACACACGCAGGGGAACATGGTGGTACTGCTCCACAGAGGCCTCTACCTGCATCATGTCTCCGAGGAAGTACATGTTGGAAGACCTCTCATAGTGCCAGTCATCTGTAGAACATTCAGCATGATGAAGACAGGGCACATGTGTATAATAACATTTATACAATATTAAGTCTAGTCTGTAGAGTTGTTGAGAAGGTTCCCCACCAGTCATAAGCCTCAGGGAGAAGACCAGGGAGTCCTCTGACACTTTGTTGGCAGAGTAGGGAATCCAGGTAGGCCTCAGGTCATTGCTGCTCACATTGTGCTTCCTAGGGGAGGCAGAAATGAGCACATCAGAAGGGATGACAATGTAATCTAAGTAACATGGTTCACCCATTTTGAAATACAGCAGGCCAATTGCAATGTAAATCACTCCTCACCCCAGATAGTGGCACTCAATGCTGACCATGGCACTGTTTGTCCTCACAATGGGAATGGCACCACCCGGTGTTGCCGTGTAGATAAGGGTAAAGGTGTAGTCAAGGTAATCTCCGGCCATCTTGACATAAACACTACATTTAAATGGCACCATTTAAAAAAAATGGTTAATCCAGTTCTACATAAAGAATCCAGGCATTAATGTGTGGGTGTAAGTGAGTGAGTGAGTGAAAATGAACGTATTCCTATGTATGATACTTTGTGTGGTTTGTGGACACTCTGTAAACTGCATGGTCTTGATTATATGAGGAGAGCTTCTGAAGGTGGGATGCAGATGTTTCTTTTATGCTGCATTTTGAAAGCCTGGCGCCTCAGTGCAACTCTGTGACCCTAAACATCCCTCAAGCAAAACACATGACATGCGTCCGTGAGAGGGAGCGTGACATACCTGCAAGCAAAACACATGATACACCTTCACAACAGACTGAAAATATACCCACAAGCACAACACATGATATTCTTTCTTATTGATAAACATACCCGAAAGCATGAGGACAGTTAATGCTCTTCACCAGCAAGCCTTCAAAGACATACCCTCAATAACAAACAAACATTTCAAGACGCTTCAAGAAGCAGTTTCCTCCAAATATCTAGAAACAGGGAACAGCGTGAGAAATTGTACCCATAATGTCTTACTCATGCTCTGTCTCATGCGGTGTTTGCCTGCATGTGTACCCATGTGTTAATGTGTAGCAGTTGTTCCTTAGCCCCCACAAAGAGAGTTAGATGAGAGAAATGGAATGGCGGGTTGTCTCCAGATGTGTGCCAGCCAAGGCTGGCTTTGATGCCTGTTTGCTCTTGTTCCAAGGTAATTTTCATGGGGCCTCATTGTGAAAAGGGCCTTAGCATATGTTGAATAGATATGAACAACATTTCTATGGTGGAGGAACCCAGGGAAAAAGCTTGGTTGGCCAGTGATAGGTCAAATGGCATGGCTTGCATCACAGAATGCTAATATTAGCCATAGACGCTTAACAATAACTGTCATGCTTTACAGGTAACATGGTCTCCTGTCCATGTGATTAATGTGTGATTAATTAACTCATGTTCATGACAATAGTGGATCAGCAATTAATAGGTTAAGCATATAAAGGTGGGCGTAACTGTGTATGACAAAGTGAGAAGGGACCTACTGATGATGAGCTTGATTGTTGATTGACAGGCAGCTGTGTGTGCTTAAGTTTGCTGCAGGAAAGCACTATAAGAACAGCCGTTTCCCCTGCAAACATATCATCCTTTACTTTCTCACAAGTAACAAACAGCAGGATTCAGAATGGGTATGTTTGTTGTACTGCAATATGTTTTTTTTTTTTTTTTCATATTTAAAAGCCTTTTTAGGGTCTAATCTGAATATGTTATGTTACAGCAGCAACAAAGAACGTCCTGGTGGTGTATGCCCACCAGAGTGCTGGGTCATTTAATGCTGCAGCAAAAGATGCGACTGTGGAGGTTCTGACTGCTCTGGACTATAAGGTGGAGGTGTCTGACCTGTATGCCATGAAGTTTAAAGCCACTGCCACTGCTGAGGATGTCACTGGTAAGAGGGATGGTATCTGAATTATGTGAAAGGGCTATAATATTTTCCTAAAGAGCTTTACCTGGTCACTGTTAAGGACTTGATTGCTTTAGGGCTGATTCAAATGTCTATAGGCCACTCCATTTCTAGTGTAAGGTGCTGTGTTTTTTTTAATTTTTTTAGGAAAAGTGAAGAATGCTGAACACTTCTGTTATGGAGAGGAGACCATGCTGGCCTGGAAGGATGGCAGACTCTCTGCTGACATCACTGAGGAGCACCGTAAACTCACTGAGGCCGACCTTGTTATATTTCAGGTCTGATCACTGAGGATGTCTTTAGAACTCTTCTTGAACTAAAAGACTGTCCCCAAGGACTGTTGTATGGTTTTAATGCAATCACTGATTATTTATTTTTTTAGATGTATTTTCTTTACTTTGTTTCTCAGTTCCCCATGTACTGGTTCACTGTGCCTGCCATCATGAAGGGCTGGATGGACCGGGTGCTCACACTGGGATATGCGTACACCTCAGAGAAGAGGTACAGCGAGGGCATCTTCAAGGTAAGTACTACAACTGTGGAAGTCTACTAACATCTCTCAGTTCATCTATGCTCACCTGATTGTCCCCTCTCCCTCCAGGAGAAGAAAGCTATACTCTCCTTCACCACTGGCTCCCAGGAGTCCATGTTCAGTGCCAATGGCATCAATGGAGACATGAATGTCACCCTGTGGCCACTGCAGGTACTGACAGATTCTAGAGATTGATGTAGTTTAGAGGCCAATACAGGGCTTCTCTTTGTAATAAAGGCTGTCCTTATGGGCTGTGACATGTCAACACCGCACATGCTGTATACAATGACCTGAAGTTGGAGGATTGCAATGAAGTTGTGAACAACCTCCTGAGCATGTTTCATAAACTGCATTTTTCCTTTCTCTGCAGAATGGCATCCTGCACTACTGCGGCTTCCAGGTTCTGGCTCCTCAGATCTTCTGGGCTCCGCCCCACGTCCCCTCTGAGGCCCGTGACAGCATGCTGAAGGCCTGGCGCACACGGCTCCCAGGGCTTCTGGAAGAAACGCCACTCTCCTTCACCCCCTCAGAAAACTTTGATGGTGGGTGTGGTTTCCAGCTCAAGTCAGAGGTCCAGGAGAAGCAAGCTGAAAATGAGTTCGGCATGACTGTTGGAACCCACCTGGGAAAGCCCCTCCCACCCAACAGCCAGATCAAAGCTGGGGTGTGAGATGCTGGAGGACTTTGGAGAGAGTGGGTCTTCATAAGCTGTTACTCAGAAATAAAATGTGTTCCTTCAATCTAAGTCTTGCTTGAATCTTACCCCAGGGGTTTATTCTCACTCCACAAGTGTGTAAAATAATTGAATGCAGTTGTAATTATTTGGTTGCCATGATATAACATGAATAGCATTCTATGAAATTTGAAGTCTTCAAACATTATGGAAGTGAACTTGATTCAAGCAGAGTATCTGATTTTGTTTATGGGAACTTCTGGCTTGATGCTAATTTTTTTAGTAACCACAAAAGCAAAGTTTCCTTGATGGTTCCACATGCCATCTACGAAGGGGCTGTTCAAGTGTTCCCATATCCTTGGTGCACAGACATGCTGGCGACCTGTATGGGGTCTCCCACTGTGCAGGTTTGGGTATTCAGCTTAAGTGGCCTCAGAAACTGCTCTTGTTCCTTTAGAAGAATGTTTTGCTTTGGTGGGCAGGAAGAGGGGAGGCCATCTCAAATATTTAGGTTAGTCAGTCATTGATACGCTCCTCTCTCCCACATGATCTCAGAGGTACACACAAAGGGGTTGGTCTGCTGCATGAAGTGGAAGGCCACCAGCTGGAGGTGGAGTTTGTCCTGCAGGGATCTGGCCAGAAACTGGGAGCGAGAGCCTGTCAGCAGGGAATCAGTCAGGCACCTGAGGAGAGGAAGATTAGGAAGACTGCATGATCTGCTATTTTATTATTATTATTTATGTCTTGCTTATTGGCTAACCAAGTATAACACCTGGTTGTTAAAAGTTGTAAAGCTCCTGAACAGTCTCCTCTGGGGTGCATACACCCCCCCCCCCCCCACACACACAGTGCAGGTGGGGAAAGCCCCATTACAGTTGAGGATGGTCTAACTGATGTATGTAACACAGGGAGGTTGATTCCATAGAGAGGGCACCAAATCACAGAATATGAAAGAAAGTTGACTGGTTATAACTCTGGTTGATGTATATTGTGAAATTGCTGAAGACCAAAAACAACCTCAGACCGACCTCTATTAGATCTTACCCATAGTTCTGGATTAAGTCATATCTGGGGGTTGCTTTGGCGTCAGGGACCAGGGTAGCCATACAGCTGTCCACAAACACATGCAGGGGAACATGGTGGTACTGCTCCACAGAGGCCTTTACCTGCATCATGTCTCCGAGGAAGTACATGTTGGAAGACCTCTCATAGTGCCAGTCATCTGTAGAACATTCAGCATGATGAAGACAGGGCACATGTGTATAATAACATTTATACAATATTAAGTCTAGTCTGTAGAGTTGTTGAGAAGGTTCCCCACCAGTCATAAGCCTCAGGGAGAAGACCAGGGAGTCCTCTGACACTTTGTTGGCAGAGTAGGGAATCCAGGTAGGCCTCAGGTCATTGCTGCTCACATTGTGCTTCCTAGGGAAGGCAGAAATGAGCACATCAGAAGGGATGACAATGTAATCTAAGTAACATGGTTCACCCATTTTGAAATACAGCAGGCCAATTGCAATGTAAATCACTCCTCACCCCAGATAGTGGCACTCAATGCTGACCATGGCACTGTTTGTCCTCACAATGGGAATGGCACCACCCGGTTTTGCCGTGTAGATAAGGGTAAAGGTGTAGTCAAGGTAATCTCTGGCCATCTTGACAAAAACACTACATTTAAATGGCACCATTTAAAAAAAATGGTTACTCCAGTTCTACTGTAGAAAATGACAACAAGCTCTCCAAAGGTTCCTACTGTTAGCACACTTCCACAGGTGTTCAGCTCAGACTCAATAAGCAGGACCTGGGCAAAGAGGTCCATCCCAGTAGCAGCACACCCTCCCAGGGAGACATCCTCAGGCTTCACCAGCTGCCTCGTTCCAAACAGGTCCAGGTTGGCCTCCACCTGCATCGTGTTCTCCCCACAGCGAGTAGCTACACTCCTCACAGGCTCCGGAGGGACCAACACCAACTCCACCACAGGCTGCTCCTTACGCTCCGCGGCCTTAGGGTACTGCCAGGTCAGGGGCTTGGTCTGGGCTTGAGGGGCCTGCTTAGCCTGGACAGGAGGCTTGGCTAAGGCCTGAGCAGGGAGCTGACTAGAGGCTGGTTTCCTAGGCTCAGGTTTACCTGGTGACCTAGCAGGCTGGGGGCATCATAGCTCCATGAGGCAGGTTGTCTTTTATTCTGTGTAGCTGACCATTCTGAGTACCATTCTGCTTCACACATCCAGCCACATGCATGAAGCACTATCAAACTCAGACACAGTCACTGCTGCCCCATGGTTACACTATACAGTCCCCTTTACAGCAAAAAAACAAACAATGGAAGTGTCTGTCTATGACCTCTCGTTTAGTGAATTGCCTACCAGCTTGGATAATCAAATGTGACAATATGAACCTTGAACTACAAACAGCCTTTGCATCTGGATCTTGATTTTAAACTGATCTGTATATAGTATCATAAAACATACCATAACTTGCCACAAGATGGCGAGGATACCCTCCTATACACACCATAATGCTGTCTTGAGGGCTGAATCCCAACTTGAGATCTGCACGCATATCTCTTTCTTTTTTTTTTCATTTCTTTTTCTAACCCTAAATCAATGAAAAAAGTAGCTCATAACTTTGAGCAATGCACATAAAGAATCCAAGCATTAATGTGTGAGTGTGAGTGAGTGAGTGAGTGAAAATGAACGTATTCCTATGTATGATACTTTGTGTGGTTTGTGGACACTCTGTAAACTGCATGGTCTTGATTATATGAGGAGAGCTTCTGAAGGTGGGATGCAGATGTTTCTTTTATGCTGCATTTTGAAAGCCTGGCGCCTCAGTGCAACTCTGTGACCCTAAACATCCCTCAAGCAAAACACATGACATGCGTCCGTGAGAGGGAACGTGACATACCTGCAAGCAAAACACATGATACACCTTCACAACAGACTGAAAATATACCCACAAGCACAACACAAGATATTCTTTCTTATTGATAAACATACCCGAAAGCATGAGGACAGTTAACGCTCTTCATGTGGACCAGCAAGCCTTCAAAGACATACCCTCAATAACAAACAAACATTTCAAGACGCTTCAAGAAGCAGTTTCCTCCAAATATCTAGAAACAGGGAACAGCGTGAGAAATTGTACCCATAATGTCTTACTCATGCTCTGTCTCATGCGGTGTTTGCCTGCATGTGTACCCATGTGTTAATGTGTAGCAGTTGTTCCTTAGCCCCCACAGAGAGAGTTAGATGAGAGAAATGGAATGGCGGGTTGTCTCCAGATGTGTGCCAGCCAAGGCTGGCTTTGAGGGCCTTAGCATATGTTGCATAGATATGAACAACATTTCTATGGTGGAGGAACCCAGGGAAAAAGCTTGGTTGGCCAGTGATAGGTCAAATGGCATGGCTTGCATCACAGAATGCTAATATTAGCCATAGACGCTTAACAATAACTGTCATGCTTTACAGGTAACATGGTCTCCTGTCCATGTGATTAATGTGTGATTAATTAACTCATGTTCATGACAATAGTGGATCAGCAATTAATAGGTTAAGCATATAAAGGTGGGCGTAACTGTGTATGACAAAGTGAGAAGATGATGATGAGCTTGATTGTTGATTGACAGGCAGCTGTGTGTGTTTACGTTTGCTGCAGGAAAGCATTATAAGAACAGCCGTTTCCCCTCCAAACATATCATCCTTTACTTTCTCACAAGTAACAAACAGCAGGATTCAGAATGGGTATGTTTGTTGTACTGCAATATGGGTTTGTTTTCTTTTCATATTTGAAAGCATTTTCAGGGTCTAATCTGAATGTGTTATGTTACAAGCAGCAACAAAGAATGTCCTGATGGTGTATGCCCACCAGAGTGCTGGGTCATTTAATGCTGCAGCAAAAGATGCGACTGTGGAGGTTCTGACTGCTCTGGACTATAAGGTGGAGGTGTCTGACCTGTATGCCATGAAGTTTAAAGCCACTGCCACTGCTGAGGATGTCACTGGTAAGAGGGATGGTATCTGAATTATGTGAAAGGGCTGTAATATTTTCCTAAAGAGCTTTACCTGGTCACTGTTAAGGACTTGATTGCTTTAGGGCTGATTCAAATGTCTATAGGCCACTCCATTTCTAGTGTAAGGTGCTGTGTTTTTTTATTTTTTAGGAAAAGTGAAGAATGCTGAACACTTCTGTTATGGAGAGGAGACCATGCTGGCCTGGAAGGATGGCAGACTCTCTGCTGACATCACTGAGGAGCACCGTAAACTCACTGAGGCCGACCTTGTTATATTTCAGGTCTGATCACTGAGTATGTCTTTAGAACTCTTCTTGAACTAAAAGACTGTCCCCAAGGACTGTTGTATGGTTTTAATGCAATCACTTTTTTTAATTTTTTTAAATGTATTTTATTTACTTTGTTTCTCAGTTCCCCATGTACTGGTTCACTGTGCCTGCCATCATGAAGGGCTGGATGGACCGGGTGCTCACACTGGGATATGCGTACACCTCAGAGAAGAGGTACAGCGAGGGCATCTTCAAGGTAAGTACTACAACTGTGGAAGTCTACTAACATCTCTCAGTTCATCTATGCTCACCTGATTGTCCCCTCTCCCTCCAGGAGAAGAAAGCTATACTCTCCTTCACCACTGGCTCCCAGGAGTCCATGTTCAGTGCCAATGGCATCAATGGAGACATGAATGTCACCCTGTGGCCACTGCAGGTACTGACAGATTCTAGAGATTGATGTTTAGAGGCCAATACAGGGCTTTTCTTTGTAATAAAGGCTGTCCTTATGGGCTGTGACATGTCAACACCGCACATGCTGTACACAATGACCTGAAGTTGGAGGATTGCAATGAAGTTGTGAATGTCCTCCTGAGCATGTTTCATAAACTGCATTTTTCCTTTCTCTGTGCAGAATGGCATCCTGCACTACTGCGGCTTCCAGGTTCTGGCTCCTCAGATCTTCTGGGCTCCGCCCCATGTCCCCTCTGAGGCCCGTGACAGCATGCTGAAGGCCTGGCGCACACGACTCCCAGGGCTTCTGGAAGAAACGCCACTCTCCTTCACCCCCTCAGAAAACTTTGATGGTGGGTGTGGTTTCCAGCTCAAGTCAGAGGTCCAGGAGAAGCAAGCTGAAAATGAGTTCGGCATGACTGTTGGAACCCACCTGGGAAAGCCCCTCCCACCCAACAGCCAGATCAAAGCTGGGGTGTGAGATGCTGGAGGACTTTGGAGAGAGTGGGTCTTCATAAGCTGTTACTCAGAAATAAAATGTGTTCCTTCAATCTAAGTCTTGCTTGAATCTTACCTTAGGGGTTTATTCTCACTCCACAAGTGTGTGAAATAATTGAATGCAGTTGTAATTATTTGGTTGCCATGATATAACATGAATAGCATTCTATGAAATTCGAAGTCTTCAAACATTATGGAAGTGAACTTGATTCAACCAGATCTGATTTTGTTTATGGGAACTTCTGGCTTGATGCTCATTTTTTTAGTAGCCACAAAAGCAAAGTTTCCTTGTTGGTTCCACATGCCATCTACGAAGGGGCTGTTCAAGTGTTCCCATATCCTTGGTGCACAGACATGCTGGCGACCTGTTTGTGGTCTCCCACTGTGCAGGTTTGGGTATTCAGCTTAAGTGGCCTCAGAAACTGCTCTTGTTCCTTTAGAAGGTTTTGTTTTGGTGGGCAGGAGGAGGGGAGGCCACCTCTGCCTTCGGTCATGGTGAAGGAAATGGATCTACACTCGGATATAGAGACTCTGCTTGTGGTGTAGGGAAGCTAGAGGAAAGCTTCCCACAGCAAGAGGTCTTTCAGGGTTTCCTTTTGTTTACATCAGTGCAATATCCAGGTTTGCAATTCATTGACCATGCATTACTAGCTTGACTGGTACTGTCGGCCCATATGTTTTAGCTTCTGTTCATTTTTTTTAATGGCAATTGCACAAGTAGCTGAATTATTTAATGCTCCAAAAATAACTGCTCAGTGATCCTGAACAGTCCCCAGTGATCTGGTTTCTGTGAGCTTGTGAGGCCTCTCTGTTCTATGGCTCCCATGTGGTGTTTGGAGCCTGTGGGAGCACCCTTGTTTCGGCTGAACGCACCCCTTGCCAGGCGCCTTTCCGTGGTTCACCACGCCCTTCCATGGGTCACCACATGGCAGAAGCCTACTGGGACCATGGTCAGAACATTTGCAGTTCACAGGGACTGCAGTTACCGGAGACAAAGCAATAGAGCCGAGGATATGTTTTACAGGGTGTTTATAAGAGTATTTGAATTGTTTTATTTCTTTCACAGGATAGATCCATACTTCCTTACATGGGCATGTAAAGAGCAGTTATGCACACATCAGCAGGATCCTAAATAGCTGATCAGCAATGGTTGTATACTGGTGGAGTAGAATGGGGCATGGAGTGTTTGTGTATAGAGGGAGATCCCATCCTCCAATCCAGTGCCCATCCTGCTCTCCTATTGTCCTCCCTTGCTCTCCCACACTATGACTGGTAGTAAGGCTATTCTCCTCAGAGTCAATGGGAGGAAGTGGGCACTCTCTTCCTAGGCACAGAGCAGGGCTCCCCGAAAGAACAAATCTGGATCACTCTGGATCACTAACCCTAACCCAAATACGCACATTCATTCACAAAAACGCTGCTGCAACCATCAAAGATAGAGAGACAGGGGTGCAGTGCACACATCAACTCAAACACAAACAAATGTGCACACAAAAACGTACATTATTACAGGCAATGCTACAGACTTGCACGTTGGAGAAGTTAAATCAACTCTGACATTAGACAAGCCAATTCCAAGATTATATGGGTATGTCCCATATTAAGAGGGGTAACTTTATACAGCACTTTCACAAGCAGAGATTTTACATTGAATTTCAGAGCTGAAAAGCTTTATAGATATCAGGGGAAAGGATTGAATGGATGTTTATTGGATAATACAGCAGTGAGCCATGCTCATGGAGTGATTGATCTGTTTTCTGCTTGCTGTGGGGTGTTTTGACGTGGCAGTAAATGAGTCTCTGTGTTTGGGCCATACGTGACAGGGTTAACGACAGGTCAGCCATTAAAAATGATGACCCACAGAGCAGGGTACCAGGAGAGGGGGGGGGGGGGGAATGAGTGTGAGCAAGAGAGAGTGGGACATATGGAGAGAGGGAGAGAAAGTGTGCAGGAGTTATGAAGAAAAAGAGAGGGGAAAGAGTGAGAAATGAGAGGTTAAGGGGTGAGGACTGAGGGAGATTTATATCACCCATCCTTTCACTCCGTCAGGGACAACATTAAAATCCAATCAATAACCTGCTAAGAAAGAGCACTGGGGGTCTAACCGTTTGTCTGTCTGTATGTGTGTGTGCTCATAAGAGTGAGACAGGTTTAGGAGCCACTGAATTGAGACTGACAGGCAGGAAAAGCCTGTAATCAACCACCGATGTATACCTAGCACCCCCCCCTCCCTCAGAGAGGTATTGGAAAGGGATTATGCTCTCCAACCCACCTCCCAAAGTCCCCCTCTCCCGAACGCACAGTATGTTCATTGTGCGTTCCCCGTCATTATGGAACCAAGGAATTCACTCAGTCTGACATCTGAGCACAATACTCTACGGTTGAACCAATCACATGCGGCTCCCAACTCCAGTTCCTCCTGAAACCCTTAGTCCTCCTCCTACAGTCTCTGTTCAGTAGATGAATGGTAACACACCACCTTTGGCTCAGACTTCTGAGGTGGAGAGCCAAACCTAACCTAAAATCACATACTGAAGAGAGGACACATATGCCTCGCATTACTTGAGGGAGTGATTTTACAGTAGGCGATAACCTGACATTGCTACGCCTCTGGAGCTTTGTCGAATAAAGACACACAGCGCACGCCAACACAGGCTGCACTGTAGACTGCACCATTTATTGCTGAGCACACTTAGGGAGACATTTCTATGGATTTATTTTCCTTGTGTCACACATTGAGAGAGAGAGTGTGTGTGTGTGTGTGTGTGTGCGCGTACATGCGTGGTGCGGGCCTGTGTGTTTGTGTGTGTGTTTGTTGGTTTCGCAGAGCTGTAGTGGTGAGCTGAAGTGGTGAACACACACACACACACACACACACACACACACACACACACACACACACACACACACACACACACATCTGAGCTGCCTGTGGGGGGGATGGGGGGGGGGGGGGTGGTGGCATGGCATCAAATAAGCTGTCGGTGTACAGCTAAAAAGCCTTATTTTAAAACGTTTAAAAGAAGGGAAAATAACCCTCAGGATGAAAATATCACAACAAACAGCTATTTCCTTCCTCTCTTTCCTCCACTTCTTCATCCTTTGCTTTTTCCTCCTTTTCTTCCTCCTGTGTGAAAATATCCCTTTTTCTGTTGTATGAATGTACAGGAAGCCATTGGCACTGAAACGGTGGGACTTCCCGTACACCTTTAGCTCATTCATGTCTTTCATGTGAAATATGAATGGTCCAAGATTAACTGTATTTTCTCCTCTAATGGCTCACACATTCCCAGGCCAGACCCCAGACAGGTACTTAATTCCTATATGGATTACACTGATATAGCCCAGAACAGGCCTGGACTTTGCAGCCCTGAAACCCTCACACGGAAGGGCCTCCATTGCGGCTCAGATTAATGGCTGGACATCAGCATGGGCCTCCATTTTCCGGCTCTGATGGAGTGCCAGGCACTAAGAGGCTGCTGTGAGACAGTAGTGATGGGCTGTTTCATATTTAATGCCAGTGTGTGACTTTGATTGTGAGGCTCAGTAAAAGCTTGGTGGTTTGGGGTGTCAGGGCAGGTTTGAAGTGACAGGGTTAAGACTGGAGTCAGCCATTAAGCTCCTCTCTAAATCCCCTTTATGCTGTAATGAGAGGCAGACATCCTCAGCCCCCTCCCTCCTATACAGTATCTACACCAGAGCCTGGGGAGTGACTGCAGAAACAGACAAACATGGGGAGCATTGTACATGCTCTCCCTCGCTCCCACTCTCTCTCTCTATCTCTCTCTTTGTATGTTGCTCACTTTCCCTGTGTCCCTCAGTGTTTCTGACTTATTCTTCTCTCCATTCTTGCCCCCCCCCCCCTCTCTCTCTCTAGCTGTACAATGGAGACACTATGTCACCTGCTTTGTTTTCATGTAGGAATTACTCAATTGTATAGTTTTTCTAATTTGACACGTTAGTACTCTGTCTTTGTTCTCAAAGCTATCAAAAAAAAAGCTAAAGTTAACCATGTCAAAATGTAACACTATTATATTGATCTAACGTTACACATAAGCCCTATGTGATATCAACATGAAAATAGAGAGAATGATCATGTTTTCTCCATTATTAAAGGGGATTCCACTCATATTTTAGGTATCAGATTATTCTCCTCTAACAATCTTTGTTTTTTTTCTTTTTATGTCAAACAATCCCCATGGGTTGCATGATTGATCATCCCTCTGTAGTTCAAACCCCTTTTCATGGGTGTATACCAGTCTTACTTTGAATGGAAAAATGTAATTGTTAAAATTTGAAAATACAGTTTTCAGTTTCCCATTGACTTCTGATAGTAGCATGTAGCTATGTTACAAGGGAGTATTTTACAGACCTATCTCTCTCTCTCTCTCTCTCTCTCTCTCTCTCTCTTCCTCTCTCTTTCTCTATTATTTTCTCATTCCTTTTCTCTGGCATACAGCAACATAAAATGTTACACACAAAACATGACAAACATGTCATGTTTTTTGTCTGTGAGTAATGGGTGTAGGGTGATCCAGTGCTATTAGAACGTAACATAGCTCAAGCTCATGGTTATAGATGAGACCATGGGGAGGAACAGAGAGAATGGTAAATAGGAGTGTTAGTGCTCAGATCCCTCTCACTAGGAGCTCCAGGCATGCAGGACTCAACTCCAGATGCTGGTTGGGTTGCCACATCCTGGCCGTAATCCCCCTGTAGCGCCACATTCACTCGTGTGCACGATCGGAGGTTAGACCACGAATGGGAAACACCTGGGACAGAGAGAGAAATACCCCTGAAGTAACTCTGTCACATGATGATACCCTGGCAACGCAAATCCTTCCTACTGCATCGTTATTGTTTCAAGGGACTAGATACTATGCTATAGTGTTCTGTTGGTCCTCTCATTTTTAACTGCTGCCAAAAACTGTATGCTTCTTTTTTTTTATTTATATATATATATATATATATATATATATATATATATATATTTATATATATATATATATATATATATATTTTTTTATAGCTGGGCGTTTATGTTACTGTATGAACCCAGGATTGCATAGTTTATTCTATCAAGCTGTTTCAGTAGTGTTGGTTTATATCCTAATACTCTATTAAGACTGCAGTGTTTGTTCATCTTCAAATGTTTATGTCTGCTGTTGAAACACTCTAACGTCACTTTGCTTACAGTATGGCCTGCTTAGATGCCTTTTTAGATGCTCAAATCTCTCCAACTGCCTCAGACCAATCCACCAACACTGCAATACAACTGTGTACCTGTATCTGTCAACAGGTTATTTGGTTGCCTTGGTTTTCCGCCAGGGGGTATTTAAAGGCAGCACATTCCAGCAGAGTCTTGAGGTTCATTTCTCATTCACTGTTTGACAGCATAAAGGAGCCAAATACAGCCACCTTATGCGTGAACTCTGTCTGTCTGCCGCACAAGAAACCAGCATTCTCCAGGGCAGAACGTCAGGATCGCCAGGATAGGATTACGGGATTAGTGCCGTGAGTCTAAGGGACATGGTTGGGGCGGATTCCCTGTCTTCTCCCCTGTGGACAGAGCCTGTCAGCACTCAGTCACTGATCCATAGTGGACACTCACAGCCCAGGGCACACCTGTCCAGAGCCATTATCCATTATCTAATGATCCTAATGGGTTGGATCATATGGAGCAACAGAGCATGAAGGTGTGTGTGTGTGTGTGTGTGTGTGTATGTGTGTGTGTGTGTGTGTGTTTATATACACTCACTGAACACTTTATTAAGAACACTATACTAATACTGGTTAGGGCCTCCTTTTGCTCTCAAAAACAGCCTCAAACATGATTGCATCACGCATCATTCCTGCAGATTTTTCAGGTGCATTTTCAAGCTGTGAATCTCCCGTTCTACCACATCCCAAAGGTGTTCTATTGGATTCAGATACGGTGACTGGGAAGGCCACTGAAGAACACTGAACTCATTGTCATGTTCATGAAACCAGTTTGAGACGACTTTCGCTTTTGAGATAGTGCATCATCATGCTGGAAGTAGCCATTAAAAGATGGGTAAATTGTGGCCATGAAGGGATGCACATGGTCAGCAACAATACTCAAATAGGCTGTGGCATTCAAGCGATGATTGATTGGTATTAACGGGCCCAAAGTGTGCCAAGTAAACACACCATGAGAAGGTGTACAGGTGTTCCTAATAAAGTGTTCGGTGAGTGTATATATATATATATATAAAAGGGGAGCGGTGAACCTTAAAGGTCATAGGGAAAAATCTCTCCTTAGTTACTGTGCTCATACGACAGACAGCCCTACAGTATAATATAGGCACTGGGCTGGGAGAGATATGTTCACAGCGGTTTATAAGGGACCTGAGAGATTGACAGAGGCAGGATATGCGCTGAGAGAGAAGAAGAGAGTGCAAAGACATTGTAGGCGAGGGGTAAACTGAGAAGAGGTAAGTATTTCACACCTGCATACCTCCATAACAAAGCCTCTTGATAAATTCTGGCCTTCCATGCATGTTTGACATTTAGTCAGTCATCAGGTTTCTTCTGCGGTCCATTCAGGGTGAGGGATACTCACTCAGTGTGTGGAATGTCTTTATTACTGTGCTACGTGACAGGAACACACTCCCTTTCTACCAGATACACAGCTGCATGGATATGACCCAGAGACACAACACGGGATCAAATGTCATCCAACGCAGGCAGAAACAACAACAACAACAACAACAACAACAACAACAACACAACAAGTAACATTTCCTCAAAGCACACACAGAAGTCCTATCATTCCTCCCCTCACACTATGCAAACATTAACACCCAAAACATCCAAAACACCCACCCACTTGATTGTCATTTTTATGATAACACCTCCTCAACACTTGCAACGTGTAATTATGTTGTCTCTCATATGAAGGAGGGAGAAGGAGAAGGAGAAAGAAAGAGGGAGTGAGAGATGACTGAGGTTGGAGGGGGGTGTGTGTGGGGGGGGGGGGGGGAGGGTATGGATGGTGAGGGGTGAGAGGGAGGAGGCGTAGCAAGGCTATATGTTAGTGCTGAGCATGGCCGAGGGTTAAGACAGGGTTGAGAGTGTGAAGTGTACCAGGTTGAAGAGGGGGGTGAAAGGGGTAAATAGAGTCCATGGGGTTTGAGAGGGACCCTCTGAATGGAGATTTTGCGCCAAAATAGAGTTCCTCTCTCGACCCCCTACTGGGGCACAGGTCGAGAGTACAATGCCAAGCTGAAGAAGACTTAACATGAGGGGCTCTCTCTCTCTCTCTCTCTCTCTCTCTCTCTCTCTCTCTCTCTCTCTCTCTCTCTGTCTTTCCCAACCTTGCTCTTTTTATTGGTGTATTCCCCCTTTATCTCTCCATCTCTATGTCTTTATGTTTGTAAACTACCCTGGCAGTATGTGTGACATCTCTGGCAGTGTAATGCGGGACAGTTTAGAGTGACCACCCTGAGTCTGTTTAACTTTAACCAAACCACACGACCACAGATGAAAACATCTCCCTATCTAAACCGTGTTTGAATAAGCCTGAATCACAGAGAACATCTTGTGTGTGACGCTGAATGTACTAAATTAAATAAACAAACCTTTCCAGCGAGCAGGCCAACAAAAACTTTAACCTGGGCTACAAATCCAGAACTACTTTCATATAACACAAAGACCTGCTCTAGTTTCCAGGAGTCATCATTAAATACTTATTACAGTAATCTAGCTCACCACAGGACATAGAACACTCACATTCTGTACCCGATTAGAGACTGTATGAATACATTTTTACTGCACTTGGTCTGAACACAAACTAAGTTGTGAATATCAATATGCTGAAAATGAAAAATAAAATCTTCATTGTGACTGCCAATAGCCCCTGGTCCGAGCATAGATTACTTATTCTTATGATGACTGATGGATAGATGATTCACTTACTTAGACAAATGTATTTGTTGTAAGTCGCTTTGGATAAAGGCGTCTGCTAAATGCCAGGAATGTAAATGTAAATGAAAAAGACTTTGGCACCCCTTTATTTATTGTGCCAAATTCATTGTACTGTATCCTGCTGGTGATCTCTTTTTCTCTCTCTAAAACACATGTGCACACATACACGCTGGCAGAGGTTTAAGGGACGCAGATCAAATCCCTCCAGATCCTGCTGATATGAAGGACAATGGATATGCGTGCGTAGAAGGACCTCTCTTTCAAGCCTGAATTAAACAATCGCTATTCTATCGACTCTGCTCCTTTACTAAGGTCAGAGTGCTTGCAGATAAGGCATTGGTGGTCATGGAAAGTCATAAAAATATTTGGACGTAGAGATCACTGAATGCAGGGCGTATTATCATAATAGACCTTGTAATTGTGATTTTTGCTATTCATTGGTATAATTATCAAAACGCAGTAATTGACTTGCGTGACTAATTGTATTATTATGAGATCATGTCTGTTGAATATCTAGGCTTTCTGTGTGTGGTTTATTTGGAATTCATTTTCCTTTAGACTGTTTACATGTTCCAGCCTGTTTATTCATTCATAACAGGAGCTGGATATTCCATATCTGATTTGATGGTTTGTCTGATGAAAGATGGCATCCTTTCAAGGTCAGTTTCCCCCCAGAGTTTCCCCAAACTGGTATTACAATGGGCTGAGGCGTGAGAGCTCTGTGATTGGTGTTTAATCATAGCGAGCAGCTGGACAGAGGACTGAAGAGCAGGTGAGCTCTCAGTCAACACATTAGACTCCCACAATGCTTTGTGTTGGTTCCAAGAGGATATGCTTGTGCCTGAAATTACGCTGGGGAACAACAATGCAAATTAAAAAAAATGCAAAAACAAGTCGACTGCACCTGACTTTTCAGTGTCACTTTTGTCTTTATAAATAAACACAATATTTAGTATAATTTTGTCACTTTAAATTAGCCCATTTATCAATCAGTCTAAATCACTAGACTAGGCGGCAGTAGTAAAAGATGGCCAGCTGATATGCCTACACAGGCTATGTTTATGATAGTATGATAGTGTGAAGTGTTTATCAGATCCATAGTTCAACTGCTCCACCCGGCCCTGGATGTCAGACAGACACAGACAGACTGACAGACAGACCTCAACGCCACAAAGTAAACGGTTAAACAGAATATGAGACTGTTATGTGTATATTTCATTGGGAGATACTGTTGATATTCATATTGAAACGGTGGTTTGGTTTCACATGTGTGAAGAGAGGCTGGGCTGAGCCCATTTTGTGGTTTTTCAAAGGGAGTGGATGGCTGTGGGTGGCAGCTTCATGTCACAGACTCCAATTTCACACAGTCACTCCCAGTGTGTAGGCTGAGAGAATACAAACGTTTACAGTTAAGGCCAATACTAATGTTATAGACATATGTGCATATCTGGCTACTGATGATTATTCTTAACGGTGATAATGAATACTATCAGTCATAAGTTATGTTTGACAAGTAATTCCAAAAGACCTACATGCAGACCTAGATGGGTCTAGATTCTAATATAAATGTGACTCCTCTCAGCATTAGGCCTACACTGTGAATGCTCAAACGTGTTTCGGTCTGAGTCAATTGTTTGTGGGATGTAAAAATGGAAGGAGATCCGATACCTTTTCTTGGCAGAAACCTCAACGAATGCCGTTTGGGACCTGCCTTGGAGGCGTAGCTCTACGCAATATATTATCAAGTGCAGTGGGAGGTATCCGGCCAGGTTCCAAGCTGAATGAAGACACGGACCGGACACACACTCAGTCGCAGTCAGACCGCAGAGAACTCACTGCCTCTGAACACCTCCGACAAAGAATACAATAACTGTACATCCCATCGCTCTGCAGAAGCTGCTTGTCATTTCGTTGAAGACATCACTGTTCAAGGAGTTTTTTCTCAAATACAAGTAAGGCATCTTACATGAATTTAGGTTGCATCTGCTCTCATTGGTAAAAAAACAAACAAAAAACCTTGTCAGGCAAAAGAGGCATGAACATGTTTCAGTTTCGCACACACCCCATATTATTCGTTTTTCAAATGCTTAATGTGCGGCTAATAGTCTACAAAGCATTTGCTAATGATTCATTGGTTACAGCGGACTTTTGGCTAACATTAATCGATGCATAGTCATTGAGGGTGACTCTTGGCCGCTGAAATGCTCAAGTCGTTCCATAGAAAGGGCCATCAGCTTTCCCAGCGGGGAGCGCGGATTAGCAGTGCCCATTCAATGAGCGCCGCCAGGTTACTACACGGAGTGCCCTGGCATCTGATAAGGAATGTGTTTTGTTTTCAATGCAGATTTAAACATGGCTAACAATGGGAGTGAACGAATGTGTACTCAGCGCACAGGAGCTTCAGGTCGGATTTATTTTAGCGCATTTCGCGCGTAATAACAGTGCGTCTTATCGGTGAAATCTGGTTTATAAAACTCAACATACGTGTTTCCAACATCCTCTCCCCACAGCACAATCAGTCCTACAACATTTTTGCACAGGTACTGAAACCCCTGCATGCTGATGCAACGGGACGAAACATTTTGCTCTATGTGGTATAATTATGTATTAACAACACTTTAACGCTAATTAGTGCTATATCATCGGCCTGCGTTTGTGATGTAATTCAATGGGTAAAGATTTCCCTATAAGTAGGGCATATATAGCAAACAAAAACTACAAAGATCCTCATCTAACAGAGCTCTATAGTGGGAACGCTTGTGGACCCCGCCCGTGAACTCTCTTCTATTGAGGCTTTTCTTTTGCACCACAAAAGCCTTAACCAACAGGAGAGACCTCTTACAGCAAGAGAAAGTTCCAAGCTTTTATTGTCGCACCTGCAACGTTCTCCTGGTCTTGGATTAACACTTGAAAACACTTTCATTGCTCCGTATTTGTTGTGTATTGGAATGCATCAGCAGCTGTCCTTGCAGTGTAGCTAATGTGTAACCAGAGGGAATCACTTTGGATCACAAGGCATGTCAGCCATAGCCCAATGTCAGTGCCAAATATATGTAATCATCATAGTCATATTTTTGTTAATGCTATCTATGCTCCAATTGGCATGGGAGTTACAGTATAGTAAAGCATATATAAGTCATATAACCTTTGAAAATGCCACAGTTCTATCAGAGATTTTTGTAGGGAGAGAGAGAAAGACAGAGAGAGAGACACAGAGAGAGACAGAGAGACAGAGAGAGAGAAAGACAGAGAGAGAGACACAGAGAGAGACAGAGAGACAGAGAGAGAGAGAGAGACAGAGAGAGACAGAGAGAGACAGAGAGAGACAGAGAGAGACAGAGAGAGAGAGACAGAGAGAGAGAGAGAGACAGAAAGAGACACAGAGAGAGAGACAGAGAGAGACACAGAGAGAGAGACAGAGAGAGACAGAGAGAGACAGAGAGAGAGAGAGAGAGACAGAGAGAGAGACAGAGAGAGACAGAGAGAGAGAGACAGAGAGAGACAGAGAGAGAGAGAGAGACAGAGAGAGAGAGAGAGAGACAGAGAGAGAGAGAGAGAGACAGAGAGAGAGACAGAGAGAGAGAGAGCATTTGAGTGCTTATCATTCCAGTGTGCTGCTTGTTATCAGATGGCATGAGTGTGAAGGGGATAATGGATCAGTGAGATCTGAGGTTAACTGGCACCTGAGGTGTTTAACATATAATGGAGGGGAATTAGGGAGAGACTGTGTGTTAGAATACAAAATCCCTCTATTAGAGAGAATTACAATACTACAGGCAAAAGGGTCAAGTGGGGGTGTTAAAAGCCAAATGACTGTCCAAGGGGCTATCTGTTGAGAAACACCATGTTCACCGATAGAATCAGCTGAAACCAGAGGCAGACATAACACAGCACACACATACCAATGGAGTAAGAATGAAGATACGTTCACTGGCACACTCATGTAGTCAGAGATAGACCCCTCATCATTATCAGCCTTGTTCTCTGTTGAATAGCTTAGCGTGGGCGATGTGGTATTCCATACTCACACTCGCACTCACCCTCACACATCTGCTCCAGGCAGTCTTGTTTTACTGCACTCTGAACTGCTGTGTCACCCAGCTGTCGGTGACCTGGCTTTGACCGTGGTTGGACCGTGGCTTAGGCGGTTAAAGCTCCCTGTGATGTCTCCCCACATTTCACTCTGCGGGCATGCATGTCAATAAGGAGGAACAGGAGGTTTAAAATCACTCTGAGCTTGTTCATGTTTAGGGTTTGACCCCTCACCTTTCACCCCTCATGCTGTGGCTGTCAGTTAGCAGAGGTAAGAAAGACATCATGCCAGGGTGCGAGGGGACCAATCAGATTTAGACATACACTTAGGTCAGAGGTTGTGTTGTGACCCTAGCCTTGTCAAAAGAGTGAACCCAGCTTAGTAGTATAGTTAACCTTTGTTATGTGTGTGTGTGTGTGTGTGTGTGTGTGTGTTCTCTTTCTGTGCACAACTGTGTGACATCTTGTATGCGTATGCCCATGTGCATGCGCAAAAATGATTGTGTGTGTATTGTATACCCTGTTTGCATCAGTCTCAGATGTAGATGACGTATATGTGGTTATGACGACTCAGCTCATTGATCCTCTGGCTGTGACAGCTCTGCTCTTGTTCTCACTGTTTTCTAAAGGGGCAGGGTAGCATGGGAAAATGTTGCTTTGTAACAAGAGCGAAAAGGGATAACATTCTTTAAAGTGGCATCAGGTTTCCCATTCCGACTGGACGCTGGATCTCGGAATGCCAGGAGCGCTCCGGAAATACTCACTGTTTAGGTTCCAGATCTCATTTCCTCATGTTTAATCTGCACTCAGTGTTTTTAGAACTAATGTAAATATTTCTGGTGCTGCCCCCTGACTGCACATCAAAGATGTAGAGTTCCCCAACACTCCCCTATCATCCCAAACAAACAGAGAGCCTTTGTGAACCTCATAAAGCAGTGTTTTAAGAGTTAACTGTTTTTAGATTCTTTAGGATCTGGTACCACTGCATACCACAGAAAGCTATGTGTTTTTATAATTACATCTCATAACATACCACATCATACACTGCTTTATGGAAGGGTGGATTGATTTTCTGATTCTGCTCTGCCCCACATAGTGTGGTTAGGATGAGTTAAAGGCGTGGTCTTGTAAATGAAAAATGAAATGAAAACAGCACAGTTATGAATTTCAGTATGTGAAATTCATTTGAATGTCTTGTCTCAGACATACAGAGTGAGGTGATCATCACTGATGAGTCGATGTGTTGTTGCTTCCACAGATCCCGGTCCTGAGTGAGGTGTGTGATCTTCCCCCGAGGGCTTCTGTGGTGGTCTTCTCCCAGGACTGAGAGATGAATCTGAGCACGAGTGATCTGGCCGACCTGTGGGACGCATTGAGGGACATGGACCCCCTGGAGAACGTGTCGCACGTGGAGGTGGCGATGTGTGCCACGGCGTTCGACCGCAGTGCCCTGCACTACTCCATGTGTGTCCTCTACGTCTTCATCTTCGTCATCGGCCTGGCTGCCAATGCCTTGGTCCTCTGGGTCAACATCCGTGCCCAGCTAACAAACTCCGCCCCTCGCCACGAGACACACCTGTACATTGCAAACCTGGCAGCTGCTGACCTGTGTGTGTGCATCACACTGCCTGTGTGGGTGAGCTCGTTGGCGCAGCATGGGCACTGGCCCTTTGGGGAGGTGGCCTGCAAACTAACACACCTGCTCTTCTCTGTCAACCTCTTCAGTAGCATCTTCTTCCTGGCCTGTATGAGTGTCGACCGCTATCTGACTGTGAAGCACTTTGGAGACAGCGAGGGAAGCCAACGCAGGAAGCTGATTCGCCGCTGTGTGTGTGTTGGGGTGTGGCTCCTGGCGCTGGTGGCCTCCCTGCCGGACACCTACTTCCTGCGTGCGGTGAGGTCGTCACACGGGGATGCGGTGCTGTGCAGGCCTGTCTACCCAGAGGACCACCAATGGGAGTGGATGGTGGGTGTCCAGTTCAGCTTCATCCTCCTAGGCTTCGCCCTTCCCTTCCCCATCATCTCCCTGTTCTATGCCCTCCTGGCCAATGCCCTCTCCTCCTCCTCTTCCTCCTCCTCTTCGTCTTCGTCCTCAGCGGTAGAGCAGGAGCGTCGTGTGAGCCGCAGGGTGATCCTGGCCTACATAGTGGTGTTTCTGGGCTGCTGGGGGCCGTACCACTGTGTTCTCCTGGCTGATGCCCTCACTCTGCTGGGCATTTTGCCTCTGAGCTGTGAGCTGGAAAACATCCTCTATGTGGCTCTGCACCTCACCCAGTGTCTGTCCCTGTTCCACTGCTGCTTCAACCCCATCCTCTACAACTTCATCAACAGGAACTACCGCTACGACCTGATGAAGGCGTTCATCTTTAAGTACTCCACACACACAGGCCTGGCTAGGCTTATAGACGCCTCCCATGTATCTGAGACAGAGTACTCCGCCGTTGCCGTTGACAACCCCCCACAGATCTGAGACTGGACTCTCCAATTTCAGAACACATCGAGGAACATTTGGAACTCTGACCAAGTTCTGTCCACCTGACCCTAAATGACTACAAATGAAACCCTAGACGTCCTTTAGGCTAGATTGGGGCCTCCACACCAGATCAAAATGCATATTCGTCCCTGAACAACCAGAGTATAACCTGAAACTCGGCCCAAAGCCTACAGTAGCTAGGCTAAACCCTACCATGATGGTTTTGGTATTATGAAACTGTGTGTGCAGAAAAAGAGAGAAAAAAACAAGTTGGTCATTCCTTTCACAGTAGCTACCTGAATCTGTGTCCTGTTGCCTTTGCATTCCTTATAAGGATGATGTCAGGGAGCGAAGTCATTGTCATCATAACTGATGACGTCTGGAGAAAAGCACTTATATTGACAGGTGACTGGGAGAATAGAAGCTGTTAAAAGTGCTTTTTAAGTAGTTTTAGAGACTGCCATCATAGTCATGGAGAAATCCAAGTCTTCATGTTAGGCTGCTTCCCAAATCCATATATATATTTTCTGTGAAAGGTTGTGTGTGTGTGTGTGTGTGTGTGTGTGTGTGTGTGTGTGTGTGTGTGTGTGTGTGTGTGTGTGTGAGTGTGTGTGTGTGTGTGTGTGTGTGAGAGAGAGTGAGTCTCATGCCACTTTGTACATAGTCAGAAGGCAGAAGGGCATTGAAAAACATAAGATTATTACGTAAGATTATTATTCTGTTTTCTATATACTTTGTAGTTATTGTAACATATTTATGTATTCTTTAACTTTCAATGTTTGCATTCTCTATGTTGTTTGGTCAATCCAAGTCTGTATGTAGTGGATTCAGAAGTCACTGGCTCTGCGACACCAGTCCTGCTGTGGAAATCAATCCCATTAGTCACACTCTCAAGCTGCGCCTTCCTCATGTCCCTCCCTGTAACCTCCACTGAGCTGTTACAACTCGGAATAGCCCTGGAAAGGACTCGGAATAGTCCTGGAAAGGACTCGGCATTGGAGAATTTCCAGATCGGTGATAATTCATGGTGGGAGACAAGGGCAGGAAGCCAGCTAAGAGTATTGTCATTGACGTGTTAGCATCAGAGCTAACAATATGAGTGAGACAGTGCCTCATCTGGCATCAGCGGTGCTGCCTCAGCACAGAGACCATAGACAGCTAGGGCTTTATGACCAAACACAGCCCATGTGGAGACAGCACTGATGGTGTACAGATGTGTGGTATATGTCCTGTGTTTTTTTGCGATCAACAATCAGTGTGTTTATTAGGTCAATTGATACAGCACAATAAGAGGACTGAGAAAGAGTATCTGTTATCAGAATATTTTATTGTCATAACACAATAAAAGCAGGATGAGAAATCTCTCTTATTCCCTCTTTCTCTGTGTGTGTGTGTGTGTGTGTGTGTGTGTGTGTGTGTGTGTGTGCGTGTGTGCGTGTGTGCGCGTGCTAGTGTGCCACAGTGCACACACTCTGACTCATGGAAGAGTTCATCCAAATGAGAATGTTACATGTGTGTCATAAGATTGAGATATCTGTGGTTGGAAACATATTTGTTTGATATATAACGGAGCTCATGATCTCATCTGATTGGTTACATATGTATCCATCTACACTGAAAGGATTCCAAATTCAGATGTAACAAATAGACAGAAGACGCTAACATGTGTCTACATGAACAGGGGCATTCCATTGATATTTTTGTGTATGTTATGTTTTTTTTTACGTATTAAAAAAAACAAAAATAAATCTTGTGTCTGAATTTCTTTTGCTTCCTTCCACTTTTATTAAACATTCCCATTTTATTAAACATTCCCAGTCACATGATTGTAAAACACTACAGAGACAGTCAGTGTTACTGTACTGTATGTGGCCAAGAGGTGGTTCAACTCAGACATGATGGGAATTATAGAGTATACTATATCCTAGCTGTCACGGTTCAAGAATGAAGCATGCACTGCATTAGCATGACATAGAACACATATTTTTCAATTAGTGTCAAAGTGAATTTATGTTTAATTCATACGTGAAATTACAATGAATTCAGGAAGAAAGATATAGTCCCAGTTGATTTGCGGCTGGGCAACAGACTTGTCATATGCAGATGTGTTCTTGCACAGCCAGGAATGCACAGACACACACAGACACACACACACACAGAAACACACACACACACACACAGATTGTCGAGAATGGACATATAGAATTCTCTGCTCCACATAGACTCCCCACCGGGCTGTGATATGTGGCCATGATAACGTAGACACAATAAAGGACAATCACATCGTATCAGCTCCAGATGGAGTACATCCTAGAAATAATTTTAAATGAAATAAAAAGTACATCTATAGATTTTCCATACGGTTCTGAACCAAGTGTTCAAACTCTCCTATAGTTCTCTCAGAGTTGACCTGACGCTGCAGGCATGGCCGGAAACACACTGATTGAGCAGGACTGCAGTAACACACACTTTCCTGCTGCTCCTCTACTGAACAGTGTGTGTTTTCCTTGGCTCGCTCTATGGTGAGAAGTGTTTTGCTTCCTTTTACGATTTGTCAGTTATGATTCACATTTGATTTTCTTATGCGCACAGTATGATGTGCTTATACAGGACAAGTCAAACAGAGTTATAGCCCAGACTCAACCATCCACACTTAGACAAACACATTTCATCCCAGTCAAATACACAGCTATCCACTACAGGGCAACCTTTGTCAAGTGTGCCTTCAAACCAGTTTACTTTTGAGACAGCAGTGCCTCTTATCAGTTTCTGTTCTCACACACACACACTCAATTTTGCGGATGGGTCACCCACACATACTGTAGGAGGGATATACAACACATAAAACACAGCATGGACGCCAAGCATAGTGTAGCATATGGAATGATGTATGTTGAAATCATCTGTTGTTTGACTTAATCCTGGAAATTCTCTGGGACTGTGTATTGTATAACATACAGGCTGTTTTGGAGCGTCTCACAGGGTTTGATTTAATAGGACATGATAATGGTCCAGAAATGGATGTAGGGAGAGTTGCTTTATATTACAATGGTGCCATAGATCCCATGGTCTATAACATATGCTGCATACTGCGATGATTACATTAATACTGAGAGAGATGGGAGGGGAGGAGGAGGAGAGGTACAGCATAATTTAGCAGGAATTTGGGACACACACACACACACACACACACACACACACACGCACACACACGCACACACACATGCACACACACACGCACACACACACGCACACGCACACACACACACACACACACACACACACACACACACACACACACACACACACGATCCGCAGTACATTGTTTCTGGCTCCATTCCAAGCACTTACTTTAGGTTTAATTCTCAATCGAGTCTGTGCTTGCTTCAGTGGGTCTGGGATGAACTCCATATGAGAATGTATGGCTGCAAAAGGTCTTGAATTATTAATGAAGTTTAAGGGGACAGCAGCTGTGCCTGCTTGTGAGGAGTTTTTGGTGTGAATCTGAGGAGCAGTCAGAGGATAAGCGTAGTTTAACACCCCATGACTCCTCACTCCTCTGAAGGAGTTTTACCAGCAGATGTCCTACAGATGTTCAGCAGAGACAGGGAACGAGAGGTGAGACACCGTCAAACTGTGAGTTGGATCAAACATCAGCAATCATGCATATCCATTTGCACAGGTACGGCTTATTAAACCTCTAGAGGAGGCTCGATAGCATTTCATCGACAGTGCCATGCTTAGAGATTGAGGTCATGCTTAAAGATTGAGGCCTGCAAGACCTGGGATTACAGTGAGCTTGTCAGCCGGTGTACTGTTCCATTGTGTGTGAGCTGACTATTCTGTGAGCTATTGCCTAGAGATGACATGGATTCACTGTAGGCCTTCCACCCATATGCCACCCTGTGCTTAGTCCCCTCATAGGTATCGCCACATGGAATCATGTCTGTGTAAATTATGAGCTTTTCCAGATCAAACGGCATTAGAGCAGGCGGACACGCGGCTGTGAAGGCTGGAGCCTATGATGTTGATTTATCTTGCCCTACTGTACGTGCTGAAGCTATGGATCCGGTGTTTAGACATCGCTTAATTCACCCGACACCCTGTCCGCCATAGAGCTTTACCTCGCCGCCTGCCGGCGCTTAGTAAGAGCAGCACGCTGATGTCGGCCTTAACGGCGAGACTTCAGAGGAGTGCCTGTGAAAAGACGCCAGCTGTTTAAACCTTTAAGAAGACATGAAACATGGCCGAGACCATTTCCCTTGTGTTATTGTAACCTCATGTACTGTCTTCTAATGTAAAGGTTAGGGGGATAAATTAACCATTAAGTATGAGTCAGTACCAATAGGCCTACGATGCCTCCATGACACATTCTCAAGTTACTTGGCTTTGACTGTCGTTTATTTACAGTAACTCATCTCGCGCCCTATCTTTCCCTCTGAGATGTTTTATTGCTGTTGAATAAAGATAATGAGGATTAGATTCAAAGTCATACATCAAGGAAGGACAGTCGTGGACGGGGGTGGAGACCAGAGAGGACGGATAACCTTATTCATGGTCTGTATAACATACCTCCCTCACACATCATAGGCTTACAGCCAAGTTTGGACATTTTTATTTTAGCTTTTTACACTGAGCATTTTCTACAAACAGTAAGACTGCCACCTATAGTAAGTTAAGATATAATATAATGAATAGCTTACCTGGTGTGCTTGAGGTCTCAGCATTATAATGCTACCCTAATTGGAAGAATCACAGAATAGTGTGAAAATAGGAGTGTTGTTTTGCTGAAAACTCGTATCTCATGGAGTATAAGGGACATGGAGTTGAGTGAGACCTGAAGACAACATCAAGTTTTATGGGTTCCTGTGGAATGGTAGACAACTACAAAGTGACGTTTGGCTTTACTTCACAGATCTCTGTCTGTACACTTTGGTCCGTGACAATATTTAACCAGACACACGTCCCTCCTCTGTTCCTGTGCTCCTGCCTGGGACAGACTTTGTGTTTCCACAGTAAAAAAACATGTCTGTTTGCCGAGACAGAGACAGGCCAAACCACACTGCGCGTGCAGACTACACTTGGCTGCTTTGACCAGAATCCTTCCTAATAAGATTTAACAGCTTTATAAAACTCTTTTTGTCTCACATGCTTCTCGCTCCATGTGCAGGGTGACAAACCAACTTGGTTTCTCTGAAATCTGTCTGACAAACAGCCAAACCTCAGAAGTGCTATCTTGGCACATGCATGCACACACACACACGCACACACACATGCACACGCACACGCACACGCACGCGCACACGCACACGCACACGCACACACACACGCACACACACACACACACACACACACACACACACACACACACACACACACACACACACGCACACACACAAAAAACCAACTAATTAATTTCATTGGCATTTCGCCTGGACATCATTACATGTCATAAGACCACTTGAAACCTAATGTAAAATAATCGTCTTCCAAACCAGTCGTCTCCCAAGAGTGTTTGGAATGCGATAAAGGCCTCAAGATAACATGAAGGATTATAGAATGAACTAGAATTACAGCCAAAGCCATGGAGAGCAGCCCTGGAGGGTCCAGCAGAGATGGTCATAAAGTATCTAATGTTATGTCTCATGTAGCTTCAGGAACTGATAACACCTCATTTTACTGTGTCTCCCCATCAGACACTCACACACACACACACTCCAACATCACACACACACTCTCTTTCAACTGCCTTTGTCATAGATAGCGTGAGTGTAGAGTGTTTATGTTCTCTTGTCACAGGCAGAGAGATGTGGATGTCCCAGCTTATCTCAAGTGTGTGGAACAGTGCTGTTCATACACCGGACCAGACAGGGGTTGGCTGTCTCATATAACACTCTATAGGTCAGTGGAAACACACACACACACACACACACACACACACACACACACACACACACACACACACACACACACACACACACACACACACACTCACATCCTCTGGACAGCGGGAAGGAGGCAGGCACTGGTATCACTGTGAGTATTAGTTTACAGGGAGTTTCTCACACTCGTACCCTGACACACACTTCGCACCCTAGGAATGAGACTCTGGACGTCATTCAGTAAACAGAATCCCCTCTGCTATCTGTTGGCTCTCACTCCAGCGTCCCTCTGTGCCTGTGTTTTGGTTGCAGATGCAGATGCACACTCGTTCAGGCTGGCTGCGTTACGCCCTATGCACCCCACTGTGATAAGCGCACACAGAAACATACACACGCACGCACGCACGCACGCACACAGACACACACACACACACACACACACACACACACACACACACACAATGAACTTCGTATGAACTTTCCTCTTGTTGAGAGCAAGGATAAAAATCTCAGATGCTGAAATGTACACTCATATTACACGTTATGCTCTGGGTCTGCTGTGGTCAGTCCCCATTCTCAGAGGCAACTGATGCCTCTACTCCACTGACTCTTTTCATTCAGACACTCCCCTATGGTGTCATTTCTGTCAGTTTCCTCCTGTGTTCATGATAAAAGAGAGTATTTCCTTGCCACTGTTGCTCTGGGCTTCATTTCTGAGGGCTCAAAATGTTTTGTTCAAATAGACAAATGACTTTGTAAAGCTCCATAGAAATAAAATTGAATTGAGATGAATAGAGAGGAAGCACTAGTTTCCGGGGGGTGGGAGGATGGGGGATTGGGTGAGGAAACTGTGTTTGTGAGGTATGGCACACCCATCTGACACCAAATCTCAACATCGCCTGTACAATTCACCATATCACTATACCTAGGGATCGTATTCCCTCCCTGGTCAGTGGTGTGAATGGCGGCTGTAGAGAAGCAGGAACAGGAGGAATCAGGGATTGTCTTCCTAGATCTATTCATCATCAAGTCCCTATTTTACCCCCTGCAGTTACCCTGTCATACACCCTCTATCCACTATCCATAACCTCCCATGTAGACTGTCATGGTCTTCATAGCAAACCTGAGGAGAACGTATACCTATATGGAACAACAGCATACGGAATAAACACACACCTGGTAGTGTAGAACAGAGCAGCGTAACTAACCAAACTGAAGTCGACAACTTTCAGAGCAGTTTGACACAAAAACCCGCCAGCTATATCAGACCAGTACAAACATCCTGTAGGGTCAGAGAGAGGCTGTCAATATGGCTTACAGAGTACATGATGTGATGCTATTGAGATAAGTCAACATTCTGTATAACATGCATCACTGATGTTATCTTAGATCTGATAGAAGAGAAGCTCATAAATCAGCACTGAACCTTAAATGTTCCCATTCCCAAGTCTCCATCATATATCCCCACTTTCCGGACCACTGGGTGCCTAACTTTAACAGGCCGGACACATGATGCTCGGTGTTCCGACTATTACCAGTGGAAATAGATCTTCGATCATGATAACCCGGAGTGTTGCCCCGCCGACAGTAACCAGGGCTGCATGGAACTTCAAAGGCACTCTGAAGTACGGAGCCAAGAAAGTGTCAAAGACAGAGGAAGAGAAAGATGGAGGGAACGAAAGATGGAAGGAAAGTTAGCTCACCACTATCAGCCCTCTTTCCACAGGGGAGTCTGTGCTACTGAAAACACCTTTGATAAAACACTATTAGATTTCAAACGCATTAAAACGCATTCAGCGCGTTAAAGTTAAATAGATTTATACACTTCTATCACTGTGGTGCTTGATTTCGCACGTTACTATATCACATGCTGCTGCTCCTCATTATGAACCCTTAATACATCCCTCTAAACCCTAAATACCTCCATATGAACCTCCTTCTATGAACCTCTGTGAACCTTGCTTTGTTGCTTTGCTTGCTCAGGTGCTGCACAAGCATAGTTGTAATCATAGCACACTGGAAACCTTCAGCCCATGAC